>NW_016107323.1:8762186-8776927 GCF_001604975.1 Cebus imitator
ACAAATGCAGAGAGTTCCCTTGGTTAAGTTTGAGGTACTAGGAAACAGGTGACTGTTTTATGCAAAGCAGTTTCTTTTTTTTGTTTTCTGTTTTTTTTTTTTGTTTTTTTCCCAAAAAAAGGAAGTGATTGTGTCCTGGGCTGTCTCATGGTCCTAAGAACATCTTTCGTGGCCTCTGAGGTTAACCCTGCCTGTTCAGTAGCATGACTGCAGAGAGGAAAATGGGAACCAGGCTGTGAGCGCCCCCCACATCTCTCTCAGATCCTCTGCCTTGAGGGCCAGAGGCACCGGGGCCCCTGGGAATGCTGCCTGCAGACGGGTGGATCCCCACAGGCCCTCCACCTCCACTAGATCATTCCACCACTGTTGAGGGAGCCCCAGTTCTGGACCCACCAGGAGGCCAGGCTTTGGGGAATGTGCAAGTGAACAAAAAAGGCCAACTGCTGACCTTTGGAGATTTGCATCTCAAGTGGGGGATAGCGGTTAGTGCCCTGGAGGGCGCAGTGAGTGATGGGGCATGCACTGCTGGGGCTGGAGGGGAGGGAGGACTCTTTACAGAAGAGGGGTTTTCGCCAAACCTGCCTATCAAGAAGAAAGGGCAGGCTGGGCACAGTGGCTCACACCTGTAATGGCACCCAGGTGGCAACTGGATGCCAAGACCTGTGTTCCCCCAGGGCCTGATTTCAGATAGTGTCAGATCATTCCAGAACAATCCTATAGAGGCTGCAAAGAGAGTTCCAGGCAACTTGCGTGGGTGGGGCCCCTTCAAGATGGCAGCTGGGAGTGACACCAAAAGAACAGGCTCCAGTGATCTCTGCCATGTGTCTTCATCACCGAGTCCCCAGGGGCTGTCTGTCACCACCCAGGGCTTCAGAGTTCCCCAGGGATGCGTTGCGGGTACCAGGGCTGTCACTCAGAGACCCCTCTGGTTATTTCTGCTACCCTCCCTGCTGTAACATGGGTACAGATTTCTCCCCTCTTGTCCATTTTACCAAAACGGATGTGCATCAGAGGGGACAGACTCCAGCGGCCTGGGGCCCACACCTGCAAGTAACCTGGGACAGGGTTTCTTTTAATTAAGTTTACTGGTGAAATGACCCAGGGGATTTTCTATCCTATTAGCGTGAGATGGATGTCACAGTGGTGAAGAGCTGTCAGAGGTAAAGCTGGACACTAAAGTGTTAGAGACAGGTTTTAGTTATTTTTCTGAGACAGAGTCTCACTCTGTTGCCCAGGCTGGAGTGCACTGGCACCATCTCTGCTCGCTGCAACCTCCACCTCCTGGGTTTAAGCGATTCTCCTGCCTCAGCCTCCTGAGTAGCTAGGATTACAGGTGTGTGCCACCACTCCTGGCTGATTTTTATATTTTTAGTAGAGACAGGGTTTTGCCATGTTGACCAGGCTGGTCTCAAACTCCTGACCTCAAGTGATCTGCCTGCCTCGATCTCCCAAAGTGCTGGGATTACAGGTGTGAGCTACCGTGCCCTGCCAGGACAAGTTTTAATCATTCATAGGCCATTGCTATAGGGAGGGGGACCCAGTGGGAACTGAGCACCACTTGGATTTGAGCACAGGTGACAGGAGGGGTGGTGGTGGGGACGGGGGCACAAGAGTCAGGAAGGGGAACTATATAGACAGCAGGAAGGAGCGTGGTTGGCGTGACACCCATCTGGATTTGCTAACTGGTGCTTAAGAATTAGGCTCCTGGCCGGGCGCGGTGGCTCAAGCCTGTAATCCCAGCACTGTGGGAGGCCGAGGCGGGTGGATCACGAGGTCAAGAGATCGAGACCATCCCGGTCAACATGGTGAAACCCCGTCTCTACTAAAACTACAAAAAATTAGCTGGGCATGGTGGCGCGTGCCTGTAATCCCAGCTACTCAGGAGGCTGGGACAGGAGAATTGCCTGAACCCAGGAGGCGGAGGTTGCGGTGAGCCGAGATCGTGCCATTGCACTCCAGCCTGGGTAACAAGAGCGAAACTCCATCTCAAAAAAAAAAAAAAAAAAAAAAAAAAGAATTAGGCTCCTGTCCTCTCTTGGAAGCTGGGGGACGGGGTCCATCTTCTAATGTTGCTAGAACAAACAGTAACTTCTTTTGACAGCTTTGGGTTTTCTCAGGCAGGCAGGCAAGGTCATCCCAGAGATGTGGCCTTGAGCTGTTGGACACCATGTAACTGTTCAAGTCTTTTTATGGGGGTTTGGAGTATGGACTTAAGCATTTGTGTTGAAAGTCTGCAGTTTTTCTAGGCCAAGGTTGAGGTCTAGTGGAGACGAGGGCTGAGGGAGGCTGGTGAGAGTGTGGTCAAGGAGAGAATTTTTGTCAGGACTGTGGCTCTGGATTCAAATTGCCCAAATTCAAGTGGGTTTAAATCCTGGCTCTGTGACAGAGCAGCTGGGCAACCTTGGGAAGTGTTCCTTCATCTTAGAGACTTAGATCTCTCATTTTATTTATTTAAAAATTTTTAGAGACGGAGGTCCCAACGTGTTGGCCAGACTGGTCTGAAACTCCTGAGCTCAAGTAATCCTCCTACCTCAGCCTCCCAAAGTGCTGGGATTATAAGCATGCACCACCACACCCAGCTGAATTTCTCGTTTGAAAAATGAGTAGACCAGCCCTTGCCTCCCAGAATCACCTGAGGATTAAGTAGGATGATGTGCAGCTTACCATAAGCCACAGCACACACCACCTGTTCGTGTGTGGCTGGAGTCGGGAGCAGGACCAACTAAAGTGGAGGTGGCTGTGCTCTCGCTGGGGTGCAGGCCTGTGGGGCCTCATCCGGGCTGAGGACCAGCCTGGACCAGCTAAGATGCCATGTTTCTCACACTTAACTAGCAAAGGGATGCCCCTGAGATCAGGTTAAAATGCAGTGTGGTGCGGTGGGCCTGCCTTCCTAACACACTTGCAGGCCATGCTCCTTGTTTCGGGGCCCACTTTGAGATGCGAGGGTGATGAGATGGGCTAGACTTCCCTCACCTGATCCCTAGGGGAAGGAGGATGAGTGGACACCGCCTGGCTGGAACCATAAGAGCTGCTGGGTATTTGGCACATACTAGGTGCCAAAAATTATCTGTATATTATTATTTGTTTTGTTTTGTTTTTTGAGACAGAGTCTCACTCTGTTACATAGGCTAGAGTGCAGTGGCATGATCTGGGCTCACTGCAGCCTCTTCCTCCCTGATTTAAGCGATTCTCCTGCCTCAGCCTCCTGAGTAGCTGGGATTACAGGTGCGTGCCACCACACCCACCTAATTTTTATAATTTTAGTAGAGACGGTTTCACCATGTTGGCTGGTCTGGAACTCCTGACCTCAAGTGAGCCACCCGTCTCAGCCTCCTAAAGTGCTGGGATTACAGGCATGAGCCACTGCACCCAGCCAGTTATTTTGAACCCTATCACAACTGGCACATCCTTTTTTTTCTGCCCCTGCTACAGATAAGACAGAGGTTCAGAGAGGTTGTGCAACTTGCTTAAGATCACACAGCATGTCAGTGAATTCAAACCTAAATTCAGAAGATCCCAGAGCTCTTTCTATTCCATGGCATGGACCATTAAGATCACCTCCTGAGAGCTGCTGGCCTCCTAACCTGGAAAGGAGGAAGCTGATGAGGCCCACATCACCAAGGAGAGCGTGCTGTGCCTCAAGAAGTGCATGAGTTTCTGATGCTTCCAGAATAATCTCCAGGATGCCCCCCCCCCCACTGCCTCTTAGCGGGTCAGGGTCCATTAGGGTGCATCCAATTTGTGGGCCTGGCTGCATGTGAGGTGTTGAGCCAGCTATGTGTCAGAGTGAGAGAGAGAGAGTGTGTGTGTGTGTGTACATGTGCAAATCAGGGCAGAGCTGGGGCTCAAGGCTGACCACATATTTTTCCTCCTACCTGTGAGGGCAAACGTCTTCCTGTTATGGGGCTTTGAATTACCCACCTAACATCATTGTTTGCAACAACAACAATGAAGAGCTTCCATAGACAGAGTAAATGTCCCAGAACAGGAACTAAAAACAGCCAAACATCTAGAAACTCACGAGTCAGTGACCCTGAAGGAGACCTCAGTCACCAGCTTTGTTAGGGAACAAGTGGAACTAGGTTTTTTTTTAAGCCTGAAAACTCATCAGTTGTGCCCTAACAATGAAATGTTTCCGAGTATAGTCGAAAGCTAAGAATTTACACACCTTAGAGGAAGTGATGTGGTTTTGAGGTGTTTCCCCAGAAGGCCTCAGCACTATGAGAATGCCTATGCTTCTGCCGGCCCCATTCCTGCCAGTGAGCCCACAGACAAGGGGCAATGAAGAACCAGGAAACAGATGGAAAGAAATGTGGAAGAGAGGAAATCGCTCAGAGATACTGTCAGGGAGAAATCTAGGTTGAGAATTAAGTTTTACTTTATGCTTTGGAGAGACTGAGCCACAAGGAGCCGTAATTATATTAGGGTTTCAGCACATCCAGGTGATCTTGGGCTGCAGTATTTGGTTGAGGACCATGTGAAAGCAGCTGAGGCTGGGTGTGGTGGTTCACACCTGTGATCCCAGCATTTAGGGAGGCCAAGGCCAGTGGATCACTTGAGGCCAAGAGTTTGAGACCAGCCTGGCTAACATGGCGAAACCTTGTCTCCACTAAAAATACAAAAATTAGCTAGATGTGGTGGTGGATGCTTGTAATCCCAGCTACTTGGGAGGCTGAGGCAGGAGACTCACTTGAACCCGGAAGGCACAGTTGCAGTGAATCGAGATGGTACCACTGCACTCCAGCCTGGGTGACAGAGAGACTCTGTCAAAAAAAAAAAAAAAAAAAAAAAGGAGCTAAGGAAGGCTACTGTGGTCAGGGAAGACATCCCCAGAAGATGGGACTTGGGCTGGATCTTGATAGGGAAGATTTCCTTAAGGAAAGAGGGCAGGATGTGTCTGGGAAGAGGTGCACCAACAGTAGGGCACCAGGAATGAGAGAGCTGCTGGATAGGGTTACAGTGAGCACCACAGATGAGCAAATCAGAATAAATGAACCTGTGGACCAGCGTGTCCTGCACTGAGACACGCACCACGCACACCAGCAGGGATGAAGCACGTTACTGCACGTGGTATCGATGTACGTGAACGGGGATGTCAGCTCATTTTCTCTTCCCTTCCCCACAACCAAGCTTACTGCTGCTCCTGGCTTCCCCATTCTGGGGAACAGCACATGATAGGAACCTCAACAACCCCCTCCACTCCTCCCTAGCCCTCATCTCCACACAGCTACCTGTCAATTCCACCTTCGCACTGTCTCTGCCAACCAGGCCCTCCTCATCTCTCTGCCTCCAGCCTGCCTCCCCTCTAAAACTGAGTTTCCATGCTGTTCCCAAAGCAATCCCTTGAAGGCACATATGCAGCCTCATCACTTCCAGGCTGAAAGATCTTGGTAACAGAAATATTAGTATAAGCTATTAAGACTTAGGAGAAGGCCGGGCGTGGTGGCACATGCCTGTATTTTGGGAGACCAAGGCAGGGTGACTGCTTGAGCCCAGGTTTAAGTTCACGACCAGTGTGGGCAACATAGAGACCCCATCTCTACAAAAAAAAAAAAAAAAAAATTAGCAGGTGTATTAGCCCATTTTCATGATGCTGATAAAGACATACCTGAGACTGGGCAATTTACAAAAGAAAGAGGTTTAGGCCAGGCACAGTGTCTCATGCCTGTAATCCTAGCACTCTGGGAGGCTGAAGTGGGTGGATTACCTTAGGTCAGGAGTTCGAGACCAGCCTGGCCAACATGGTGAAACCCTGTCTCTACTAAAAATACAAAAATTAGCGGGCATGGTGGCACATGTCTGTAATCCTAGTTACTTGGGAGGCTGAGACAGGAGAATCGCTTGAACCTGAGAGGCAGAGGTTGCAGTGAAGCAAGATCTCACCACTGCCCTCCAGCCTGAGTGACAAAGGAAGACTGGGCAAAAAAAAAAAAAAAAAGTTTAATGTATGTATAGTTCTACATAGCTGAGGAGGCCTCACAATCATGGTGGAAGGCAAGAAGGAACAAGTCACATCTTACATGGATGGCAGCAGGCAAAAAAGAACTTGTGCAAGGAAACTCCTGTTTTTAAATCCGTCAGATCTCACGAGACTCATTCACTATCACAAGAACAGTGCAGGAAAGACCCGCCCCCATAATTCAATCACCTCCCACTGGGTTCCTCCCAGGACACATGGTAATTGTGGGAGTTACAATTCTAGATGAGATTTGGGTGGGGACACAGCCAAACCTTATCAGTCTGGCATAGTGGTGTGCACCTATAGTCCCAGCTACTCAGGAGGCTGGGGTGGGAGGTTCACTTGAGCCTGGGAGTTCGAGGCTGCAGTGAGCCGTGATTGCCTGGGCAACAGAGCGAGACCCTGGTCTTGAGGGAAAAAAACAAAAAGACTTAGGACAAAGCTACAGTGATTAAAACAGCATCATCCTGGCACACAAATAG
This sequence comes from Cebus imitator, assembly GCF_001604975.1. Taxonomy (NCBI): domain Eukaryota; kingdom Metazoa; phylum Chordata; class Mammalia; order Primates; family Cebidae; genus Cebus; species Cebus imitator. Next base: position 8,768,628 of record NW_016107323.1, read on the forward strand.
ACCAGTGAAACAGAATATACTGTAGTTCAGAAATCAGAGTCCCACAAAGCCTGGGTCCCTGAGTTCCCAGATGGAAGAGAATTCCAGGAGTTCCCACCTGTTAGAAGCAACATGAGCAGGGACTTTATTGCATTTGCACTGGAATTCTGGGGCGTCTCTTTTACAGACAGTAATTATATTACAGCTCTGCTGTAATACCCGTTTGGCATTGTATTAGCCCTTGAAAGCAAAGCAAAACAAAACTCCCACACTCTGCAGCCCTTCTTTGGCCCTAGAATCCACACTTGGGCTTAGTCATTGTAACTGGGCTTTAGCCAACCTCTCTGGCCTCAGCTCCAGGGGCTCCAGCCACAAACAGCTCCCTGGACACTTGTTGCCTGGATGTGCCCCTTTTCTGTAATTCTCTGCTGTCTAAACATATCTCTCCTGGCACAGCTCAGCTCCTCTCACCCCCTCCGACTTTTGTTGACATTTAGCTGGCTGAAATGCACTCATTTGACCGGGTATCCACTTCCCTTACCAGCCAATGTCCTCTGTTCCTTCCTGCATGCCCAGGGCCCAACCCCAGGATGTACCTGACAAAATCCTTACATCCACCGGAGAAGAGTTAAGAAGCAAATCATGCAAGTCATCCTGTTCTAAGCTCCGAATCACTGCTTCCAAGACCCTCCCTGCCCTGGCGCTGGCCGCCTCTCCCCTCTCTCTCCCCTTTTCACTGGGCTCCATTCTTTCCTTCTTTCCATTTCTTTTAACACGTGCCAGGCGGTCCCATCTCCCGGCCTTTGCCCTTGCTGTTCCCTGTCATCATTCTGGTTTCACTTGTCACTTCCTGACCACGGTGCTTATAAAAGCAGGGCCCTCTGCCCCACCCATGCCACCCCGTTCATCTCCTTCACCTCCGAAATCATCTCGCCTTTGGGTTTACGGCTGGTCTCTTCCCCTGGTCCATCAGCCAGGGTCAGGGTAGCCCTGGCTCGGGCCTATTCACATTGGGGTCAAAGGCACACAGTGGGGGCTCATCCAAGGCGAGCTGTGTTAGCGGCGCCGGGTACTTCCGCACACGCGGAGGGCGTTGGCGGGCGCGGAGGCGTCGCGCGAGGCGAGAAGCAGCCGCCGCACTGCCCCGGCTCCTCGGCGCGCCCCGGCCGGAGGGTGGGGAAAGGCGGCCCCGCCCCCGCATTCCCATTGGCGGCCGCGCGGGGTGGGAGCGGGGTCGGCGCAGTGCCTCTGCGCCCCTAGCCCTGCAGTCTGTTCGCTCGCCGTCCTCTCGCCCGCCGCGATGTTGCGCGTCGCCGCCCGCCTCGGGCCCCGCCTGGGCCACCGCCTCTTGTCCGCCGCTGCCACCCAGGCCGTGCCCGCCCCCAACCAGCAGCCCGAGGTGTTTTGCAACCAGGTGAGCCCCCCAGCCCGGCCCGCGCTTTGTTCTCCGGCCCGAGTCCCCGCAGGCCCCTAGAGAGGCCCCGCGCCACCGTGGGCCTCAGTTGACCCATCTGGGACTCGAGGGGTTTGCAGAGGCTGACCTGGAAGCACACCTGCCCCTTCCTCTTCTGCGAGCATTTTTGCCTCTTCGCTACCTCTGACAGTCCCTGTCCCATTTCCCCGTAACTTGAGCCCCCTCTCCGTCTTCGCCCAGCCTCCGTCTCTTTTTCCAGAGCCGACTCTCCGGGTTCCGTTCTCCCCACAGTCCTTGGCTTCCGGCCCTCTTCAGGTCTGCATAGGGTCCCCACCATCACCCACTCGGAAGACACGGGCAAGTCCCTCTTTGCAGGAACTTTTCTGTCTTTTCCTTAGTCATCTTCTTTACCCCAACTCATGCCCTCATCCAAGGAGTTCAGCAGGGAAACAAGGAAAGAGGTGATTTGCAGCCAAGGTTCTCCACTTCACCACGGGAGAAGCCACACCAGTGGGCGCTCGGCTGCTTCCATTGCTGGCAGTGGGGAAGTCTGGAGGACCTTCAACCCCCGGGCGCCGACCCCAAGGGGTGTCCGCGGCTTCCAGTTCTGGCTCTCTTCGACCAAACCAAGGAGGAGCTTTCCAGGATAAAACCGATTCCCTTGGTCCATTTATTTCTTGCTCAGTCAGTTAATGCTTTGGAATATTTTTTCTTTTGATCTTTGAGTTTGGGTAAATTGCTAGACTTCACGGAGGCTGAAACTGGTTATGAAAGAGTTTGTTTTGTTTGTGCCAGTGCAAGTTGGCTGCCTTCTCTGACTTCAGCTTTTTCTCCTATAAAATGGAAAGGGGCTCAGAAGGTGAGGTTCGCACAGGCCCTCATCAACCAGTCACTTCATAGTTAATCACAGCTTCTGTCCTCTGCACAGCCTTTGTACCTGGCACTATTCTAAGCATCTACCTGTTTTGCAGTTTAATGTAATTCTTACAACAGCCTCAGGAGGCAGAGACTGTAATTCTCCATTTTATGGATGAAGAGACTGAGTCACAAAGAGGTTTAGTGACTCAACTGAAGACCAAAGTCAGTGGCACAGTTGGGGTTCACAGCTGAACGTCCAGGAGTAAGCCCCTAAGCAGAACATACATAGTGTGTTGTGACTCTGGGTGGGAACAAAGGGACCACCGATCCTCTGGGACTATTTCCGATTTGGGTTACTGTAGAGTTGGCTCCTAGCCAGCTGCTTTCAACAGCACACCCACTGGTCTGGTCCTGAGTGTGGCTGCAAATCTGCACATAGGTGATGGGTAAAGGCACATGCATGTGATTTTAGGGGATGTTACAAAGGTCATTTGCAAGGGAATTTTTAAAAGTATAAAATAAAATGTCTTTTGCATAACATAAGCTAAAAAGTCAGCAGCAGTGGCTCCCTTGGCAGCCTGTGCAACTGAGGAGTTCATGCTTGGAAGACTTGAGCATCAAAAGATCTAGCCGAGCCCAAGCACAGTAGCTCATGTCTGTAAATCCCAGCGTTTTGGGAGGCCGAAGCGGGATGATTCCTTGAGTCTAGGACTTCGAGACCAGCCTGGGCAATATAGCAAGACCCTGTCTCTAGTCTCTACTGAAAAAAGTAAATTATTCAGATGTGGTGGCACATGCCGATAGTCCCAGCTATCTGGGAGGCTGAGGTGGGAAAATCACTTGAGCCTAGGAGTTTGGGGCTGCAGTGAGCTGTGATTAGGCCACTACACTCTAGTTTGAGCCACAGAGTGAGACCCTGTCTCAGACATGTCCTCAAGGGACAGCCATCACACTGTGAACCCTTGTGGCCACAGGATCTGATTATGATCTTTGTCCTTCATCACATGCAGGTGAGGCAGCTGGGTCCAAATGTGCACCCAGACCCATGGGTAAGACGTCCTGTTCTTGGCTGGGCACGGTGGCTCACTCCGGTAATCCCAGCACTTTGGGAGGCTGAGACGGGCAGATCACAAGGTCAGGAGATCAAGACCATCCTGGCTAACAAGGTGAAATCCCGTCTTTAAAAAAATAAAAATAAAAATAAATAAAAAATTAAAAAAAGTCCTCTTCTCCAGATTTCATCTGTGGGTGTAGGCTGGAGGGGCCGAGTCAATTCCTCTGTGGCTGCTTGTCTTTATCAGACTTTGCTTTTCTTTCCCAAGTCAGAGTCTCACTCTGTCACCCAGGCTGGAGTGCAGTGGTGAGATCTCGGCTCACTGTAACCTCCACCTCCTGGGTTCAAGCAATTCTCCTGCCTCAGCCTCCCAAGTAGATGGGATTACAGGCGCCTGCCACCATGCCCAGCTAATTTTTGTATTTTTAGTAGAGACAGGGTTTCACCATGTTGGCCAGGCTGATGGTGAACTCCTGACCTTGTGATCTGCCTGCCTCGGCCTCCCAAAGTATTGGGATTCCAGGTGTGAGCCACTGCGCCCAATCTCCTTTATCATATTTTTTGATATCATTAAAGTAACACATGGTCACTGTATAAAAATGCAGAGGACTGACTTAGAACACCGTAGACACAGTCGGCCAAGGTGGTTCATGCCTGTTCACACTTTGGGATGCCAAGGTGGGAAGATTGCTTGAGGTTAGTCGTAAGGCTGCAGTGAGCTATGATTGCACCACTGCACTCCAGCCTGGGCAACTGGACAAGAACCCATCTCTTTAAAAAATAATAAATAAATAAATAAACCTCTCTGGATACCCCATTGTACTCCTTCCAAGAGCACTGTGAACCAGTGGATATGTCTCTTGTAGACATCTTGTTTGCATTTACAAGTGCCTGCAGGGAGAGAGAGAGATGGAGAGAGAGAGAAAGAGGATGCAAGCACACTAGAATTTTTTTTATTTTTATTTTTATTTTTTTGGGACGGAGTTTCGCTCTTGTTACCCAGGCTGGAGTGCAATGGCGCGATCTTGGCTCACCGTAACCTCCGCCTCCTGGGTTCAGGCAATTCTCCTGCCTAAGCCTCCTGAGTAGCTGGGATTACAGGCACTCGCCACCATGCCCAGCTAATTTTTTTTGTATTTTTTTAGTAGAGACGGGGTTTCACTGTGTTGACCAGGATGGTCTCGATCTCTTGACCTCGTGATCCACCCGCCTCCGCCTCCCAAAGTGCTGGGATTACAGGCTTGAGCCACTGAGCCCGGCCTAGAATTTTTTTTTTTAAGACAGAGTTTCACTCTTGTTGCCCAGGTGGAAGTGCAATGGCACAATCTCAGCTCAGTGCAACCTCCGCCTCCTGGGTTCAAGAGATTCTCCTGCCTCAGCTTTCCGAGTAGCCGGGATTACAGGCATGCACCACCACCACACCTAGCTAATTTTGTATTTTTAGTAGAGATGGGGTTTCTCCATGTTGGTCAGGCTGGTCTCGAACTCCCAACCTCGGTTGATCCGCACACCTCGGCCTCCCAAAGTGCTGGGATTACAGGCATGAGCCACTGCGCCCGGCCAGAATTTTTTTTTTTAATCATAAATGAGATGCAGCAATTTATATCCTGAAGCTCCTCTTCTCACTGAACAGTGTACCTGGGTTATCATTCTGAGTACATTCAGATATTTTTAAATCCTTTTCAGGGACCGCGCAGCATTCTACTCTGGCAGCACCATGCTGGGACCTGCCCTCCTAGAACCCCCTGGGCTGTATGCAGCTTGGCCTTATTTTTGACTCAGCTGGCAGGAGCTCCAGGGTGTCTTACCTGGGGACCTGGGTGCAAACTATTAATAGATCATACACCTGGACATTTCCCTGGGGTACAGTGGTTCCTTGAAGTTCAGTAAACTGTTCTGGAGTCAGTCTCACAAAAGCAGCTTACTAGATTGTCTTTGACGATGCTTCCTCAGACACTGGCTCTTCTCTCCCGAGAGCATTTGGAGAGTTATGGGCACTTGGGAGAAACTTGCTCTACAAGCTGGTCTGCTCACCTAGATAGGGGACAGGCACTTTCTCAACTTTCCGAACCCCCAAAAGATTGCGTGGGGTGATTCGGTCCACCTTCCTGTGTCCTCTTGCCTCTACTTGTCCTGGGTGCAGCCGCAGGGTAGCGAACTTCTTGGCTGGGTGAGAAAAGTTCCAGGATGAGTGTTCCTTCTCCCAGCAGGGACCTGTAGTAGGGGCTGATGATGGCCGGGCTCCCCAAAGGGGAGCATTTGTCATGTTTCAGGGACAGATCCCTGTCAACAAAACTGCTATTCATTTTTTCATTCTTTTTTTTCTCTCTGACTTGGGAGGGTCATTGCGGTCTAGAAACACAACTCAAAGGAAAACCCAAGGGGCTGTGGTTTCAGCAAACCATGGCTAGGGCATAGTTCATAATTCCATCTTCACCATCAATTCATATTTGTTAATAACAAAGAAGAAAATATCATGAGACACCATTTCCTGCCCTGCCCTCAGAGTGCATGCCACTCACTAGTTAATGAGCCCTTGGGGAGGTTCATCCATTCGACAGACACTTCCTGTGCACCACCAGTGCCAGTGACCAAAACAGACAGGAATCCCTGCCAAGGGTAGCTGGCATCTTGGGAAGTGGAGAAAGACAGATAAATAAGTGAAATAAATAGTACGGCACAAGACGATCAGTGCTATGGAGAAAAACAAAGCAGGGAGACAGGGAGAAAGATGGTATGTGCAGTGGTAGACTTTGCACATCAGCTGCCTCATCTGTAAAATGGGGTAAAATTTCATCTGCATCACTGGGTTGCTGTGAGGACCAAATGGGGTGAGGCTTCCACAGCCACAGGCAGTGCTGGCCTCATGGCTGCTGGTGCCTCTACATTGATTGCAGGCTTAAGGAGGAGCTAGAATAACAGTGACGCTGTGGGCTTGCAGTGTCTTATTGATCAAGCTCCACTGGATGCGAGTGCTGTTGTATTTACAGCTTGTTTCCTGAAGGGGTGAGCTAGGTTGTGATAAAGTAGAATGGGAGTTTGGGGTGAATTAAAACTTGCATCTTTATTCTTACCCTCTCTTTTTGTTTTTGTTTTGAGACAGGGTCTCGAACTATTGCCTAGGCTGGAGTGTAGTGGTGCTCGCTGTAGCCTCAACCTCGCAGGCTCCGTTAACAAGTTATCCTCCTCCTTCAGCCTCCCAAGTAGCTGGGACTATAGGCATACCCCACCACACCTGGCTAATTTTTGTATTTTTTATTTTTTAAATTTATGTATTTGAGACAAACTCTTGTTCTGTTACCCAGGCTGAAGTGCAGTGGCACGATCTCAGCTTACTGGATCCTCTACCTCCTAGGTTAAAGCGATTCTCCTGCCTCAGCCTCCTGAGTAGCTGGAATTACAGGCACCTGCCACCACGCTTGCTTAATTTTTTTTGTATTTTTAGTAGAGACGGGGTTTCACCATGTTGGCCAGGCTGGTCTCAAATGCCTGACCTCAGGTGATCCACCTGCCTTGGCCTCCCAAAGTGCTGGGATTAAGGTGTGAGCCACCACGCTGGCCCAATTTTTGCATTTTTTATAGAGATGAGGTTTCACCATGTTGCCCAGGCTGGGTCTTGACTCCTAGGCTCAAGCAATCTTTCCCTCCTTGGTCTCTCAAAGTGCTGAGATTATAGGCATGAACCACTGAACTAAAGAGAGAACTGACAGAAAGGCAATTAAGGATGGATGTCCCAAGGCTAGGTGCAGTGGCTCACAGCTGTAAGCCCAGCACTTTGGGAGGCCAAAGTGGGAAGATTGCTTAACCCCAGGAGTTCAAGACTAGCCTGGGCAACATAGCAAAAATCTATCTCTGCAAAAACTTTAAAAAATTAGCTGGACATGGTGGTGAGCTCCTGTAGTCCCAGCTACTTGGGAGGCTGAGGCAGGAGGACTGCTTGAGCCAAGGAGTTTGAGGCTTCAAAGAGCTTTGATCTCGCCACTGTGCTCCAGCCTAGGCAACACTGCAAGTATACATAGGCACTGTACAGAAATGTTCATTGCAACTTCTCTTATGTCAGTAAAAGCTTAGGAAATAAGCCAGCTTGAGTTCCATTGGGAAATAGATGAACACCTATATTACAGTTATAGGAGGGACTAATTCTCTGCATGCAGCAGTTATAAATCATTGGCTGGACCTGTACGAATAATGTCTCTCAAAAACAATATGTCAAAGAGGAAAAGTGTCCAGCACTCTACACCATATGAAACCATGAAAACTGTGCAAAACAAAACTTTATTTTTCATGTAGATAGACGAATCTCTGTCTTTTTTTTTTTTTTTTTTTTTTGAGAGGGAGTCTTGCTCTGTCACCCAGGCTGGAGTGCAGTGGTGTGGATCTCGGCTTACTGCAACCTCCACCTCCCGGGTTCAAGCAATTCTCTGGCCTCAACCTCCCGAATAGCTGGGACTATAGGTGCATGCCACCATGCCTGGCTAATTTTTTGTAATTTTAGCGGAGATGGGGTTTCACTCTGTTAGCCAGGATGGTCTCAATCTCCTGACCTCGTGATCCGCCTACCTTGGCCTCTCAAAGTGCTGGGATTACAGGCGTGAGCCACCTCGCCCGGCCTGATAGACAGATCTCAATAAAAAATATGTAAGAATGTGCTGGAAGGAAAATTCTCCTTGGTGTGAGGGTAGTTGCTGCCTGGGCAGGTAGGACAGGATAGGGGATGGGCAGGGCGGGATAAGGGTAGTGATGAATGGGGATTCTAGCTTTACTTAAATGTTTGATTTCTTTGAAAATTGGCCAGGCACAGTGGCTCACTCCTGTAATCTCAGCACTTTGGGAGGCTGAGTGGAGCCGATTGCTTGAGCACAGGAATTTGAGACCAGCCTGGCCAACATGGTGAAACCCTGTCTCTGCTAAAAATACAAAAATTAGCTAGGTGTGGTGGCCCACGCTTGTAATCCCAGCTACTCGAGAGGCTGAGGCATAAGAATCACTTGAACC
>NW_016107323.1:8777017-8798618 GCF_001604975.1 Cebus imitator
AAAAAAAAAAAAAAAAAAAAAAAACTTAATACCCTATGGACAGATATTAAAAGAAAAAAGAAAGAAAATAATGGCCCCCTGATGTGCCACCCCTGTAGATAATCACTGTTAACAGTATATCTGGAGCAGGAATTTGCTTTTTCTTACAGAATGAACCAAAACCTATGTTTTGGAGTGACTTTATGCTGACTGAATCTCCCTATTGAATGTACAGATTGATGGCTTCTTTAGGAGTTTTCTTTGTTGTTTTTTTTTTCGAGACAGGGCCTTGCTCTGTTGCCCAGGCTGGAGTGCAGTGGCATGATCAAAACTCACTGCAACCTCAAACTCTTGAGCTGAAGTGATCCTCCCGAGCCTCAGCCACCAGAGCTGCTGGAATTGCAGGCATGGGCCACCACGATCAGCTAGGAGTTTTAAGAGCCTCTATAGAAATAGATTTAGGCAGCCCAGAGAGTCTGGGGTTTCACCGGGCCCCTCCTTGGTTACTTCTTCTTCTAATAACATGTTTTTAATCAGAGAACACAAATGGCCATTCAGTACTTCCTGCCCACCCAGAATCTGTGGGACATACTTGAGTTTCAGATGACGGGGCTATAATAATGTCTGTGTTCCTGAGGTCAAGTTGAGTTGAGAATGTACATGTTGTGGACAAGTGTATGTCTCCCCTGCCCCAGTAATCATGATTATCCATCACCTGTTATCTATCAGGCCCTCTGCTGAGGACTTGTACCTGCATTTCACCCTTCATCCTACCTGCAGCTCTATAAGCCAGCTATTATTGCCGTCCCATCTTGCGAGTGAGGAAACTGAGGCTCAGGGAGGTCAAGTTCAGGTTAAGTATAACTAAGGTCATGTGTCTGAAAGTTGGGCAGGGTTAAATTTGAAGCCCGCTTTCAGACTTACAACTTAGTGTGAACTTGATCTCCCTGACTAATGATCAGATAATAAGAATGTATTCATAAACATTTGAGGGACAATCATATTTGTATTGTTCCCTTTTGCATTCCTGGCACCTAGCACCTTGGCAGAGGATCACAGTTGGGTAAATATTTATTGAATGATGAATGGTTGCCATTTATGAAAACCATGTTTTTTTTTTGAGACGGAGTTTTGCTCTTATTACCCAGGCTGGAGTGCAATGGCGCGATCTCGGTTCACTGCAACCTCCACCTCCTGGGTTCAAGGAATTCTCCTGCCTCAGCCTCCCGAGTAGCTGGGACTACAGGTGTGCGCCACAGTGCTCAGCTAATTTTTGTATTTTTAGTAGAGATGAGGTTTCACCATGTTGACCAGGATGGTCTCGATCTCTTGACCTCGTGATCCACCCACCTTGACCTCCCAAAGTGCTGAGATTATAGGCGTGAGCCACCGTGCCTGGCCTGTGAAACCATGTTTACAGTTTTGTGCTCCAGAAGTGAGGAAAGGGGTTGCTTAATGGGAACCCAGTATTTCTATTCAAAAGGGCCTTATTGCAAGTACTTTGGGAGTTTTTATCAGTGGGAACATGGGGACACACAGGGGGTGGTGAAATCGGCCCAGGGGAAGTCCATCACAGCAACACAGAGGTTGCCAAACCATAAGGAGAACGACAAATTGAAAGTGCACCTGCCTGGCAAACAGTCCAGAGTAGAATCAAACGTCCCATCTTGGAAGAGGTGAGAAAAGGCCGTGGGGTGGAGGAGTGGGGAGGAGGCTTGGCGGCCATCTTCCTGGGTTAGTCTCGGGTGGGGAGTGTCCCCAGCAAGCCTGGGGAGACGGCTGCCTTTCATCTTAATCCCCACCTAACCCAGGGTTCTGGATGTTGTGCGGGGAAGAGGGAATGTGTGTGATATTCCATGTTTGTCTTGAACTTTACTCCCTAGGATCTTGCAATACAAGCAATGGCATCTGCTTTCCACTAGACTTAATTATCTAACTGCAGATTAGTAAGTGAAAGAGCATCTGCTGTCGGGATCATCCTGGGCTGCAAAACCATGACATTAGCTCACTCACTCTTTGGGCAAATACGGTGTTTCAGGGACGGGGATTTCCTAGGAAACATGCCCAGTTCTTTCATGCATGAAAGCTTGAAGTGAAATCTTGTAAGAATGTGTTCTGCCTTCTTAAATCAGAGCTACTGAACACAATTTAGCCTCTCATTGGAGACCCTGGGCAGATGATGACTGCCCATTGTCATGGGGTCTGGGGGTTATAGCCAGAATTTCATTCCTTTCTGGCCTTACTCTGGCCTCCACCCCCAAGGTCCAGCTGTCCTGCTCTGGGCACTGACCCTGCTCCAGCTTCTGAGCCCCTCGGCCACCACCATCACCACCAAGTCTCTGCCTGGCATGGAGAACAAGATATCCAAGGTGAAGAGGGATCCTGTTACCCTCTAACTCAGTAGTTCTCACTTCTGCACAGTAATCTGTCCCACGATTACAAAATGCATGTGAAAGAATGTTTGCCGCAGCTGTTGCTGGAATGGCGATCACTTGTCTTAAAAGTGCATTTGTAGGAAATGGTTAAATAAACCATGGCCTGATCGCTGGTGGAATAATGTCCAAGAGAAACTATAACTGAGAAAAGCAAGTTAGTAAATAGCAAGTCTGTTACCTCCTCTTAGAAACGACGTGGCCGTGTCAGTCCTGGTCCCCCTGGTCTCCTGGGTCCTCCCAGCACCAAGTACCTACTGGCACACAATGGGTAGAATCCCGCTCTCCCCTCACCCACACTCTGCAGCCACATCAGCTCATTCACTTCCTCCTTTCCCCAGGCTCTTCCTAGCAGTCACCCTTCCTGTCCCTGCTTAATGGCGCCATCTGACCCCTCAGCTGGCCAATCCTCTTTCCACTTCTTACTTGCTTGGTTTTGCTTGTTAACCATGCCCTCTCCTCATCAGAACTTCAGCTTCCAGGAGCCAGGACTTGGCTATTGGACTCAGTGCTGGAGTGGCCAGGGCTGTCAGTGAAAGCTAATGGAATGCGTGGGTGAATGAATCCAACTTTTACAAAACAAAGTGAGGCGTATTTATTAAAGTATTTAGGAATTTGAATATTTTGATGGAAAATCTTTTTTTTTTTTTGAGATGGAGTCTCACTCTGTCACCCAGGCTGGAGTGCAGTGGCGTGATCTTGGCTCACTGCAACCTTCGCCTCCTGGGTTCAAGCAATTCTCTGCCTCAGCCTCTAAAGTAACTGGGATTACAGGCACATGCCACCACACCTGGCTAATTTTTGTATTTTTAGTAGAGACAAGGGTTTCGCCATCTTGGCCAGGCTGGTCTTGAACTCCTGACCTCATGATCTACCTGCCTCGGCCTCCCAAAGTACTGGGATTACAGGGATGAGCCACTGTGTTTGGCTCAGTATCAAAATTTGAAATCAACCTGTGTTGGGGCAACAAGTAAACCATAAAGATGGAGATTCGGGAATCAAGAATTCCAGCCTCCTTGAAGGCAGACCTGGGCTATGGCTGGAGGTTGGAGTTGGAAGAACCGAGCAAAGGGCAGAGGCCTTAGAGTCCCAAAGACCTGGCTTCAAATCCTGGCTCTGCCTTGCTGCTGTGTGACCTAGAGCCAAGTGGCTGGATCTCTTCTGTGCCCAGCGTCCTCTGCTGTGAAGTGGAGAGGATGAAGTTCACTTCCTAGGCTTGCTATGATGTTTAAATGGGAACAATCCAAGTATATCGAAACCCTGGTGCAGGGCTGCTGCTTGAGGGGTAGCTAGTAAATGTTGGCAGTATCCATGACACATGGGGCTGAGTGGACTTCCCCCCTAGCTGGAGGAGGAAAGAGAAGCTGGGGGAAAGCACAAGGGCAACCAAATCTACTTCCGCCCAGCCCAGCCTGGCGCTTCTCTGTACCTTCCTAACCCTGCTGACCCAAGTGCTTTGCTGTGAGGCAGTTGTGTGTGAGGTATGAACCCTGAGCCTGTGCTGCAAGGGGAAGGAGAGAAGGACACTTACCTAACGACTGCAGGCTGCCTGCCCGCCCTGCATGCCTGTGAGACCCCATCTTCTAGCAGGCAGCCCTGGGAGTTCCCCTCTCCTCCACAGGCACCTGGAGGAGGAGCCGACACTCAAGAGTTGGGGAGCAAACACCCAGGGCCCACTGCCCAGACACAGCATAGTCCAACTTGAACTTAGGTCTAGGCATCTCCTGGCTTTGCCACGTCTCCAGCTCCTTATGCTGGAGACATCTGTCCCCACACTGGAAATAACCCAACCCTCCTGTGGGAAGAAAAAAGGATGCCATTTCCGTAAAGAGTAATGATTGATCAACTAATATGAAACCACACAAGTATGCCTCCAAAACCTTGGTTAATGTTTACACACGTTCTTCTCCGAGGCCAAACGCCTTTCTTGTGGGTGCACAGCTGCGGATTCCACCACAGAGATTATGCGGAACAGCCTGGGAACGTGACTCCTGCTAGGCCCTTACCTGAGCGATTCCTTCCTGGGGCACTCCGTCACCACCCCACCATCATCACGGCATTGGGCATTCGCTCCATGCTTGGCACAGAGACCTCAGACCCTCACATGGTTTTATAAAGGGGGCTCTAGAGTGATTCTTACCCTACATATGAGGAAACAAAGACACAGGGGTGAGGGGGTGAGAGCCTTGTCCCACGTGACAAAATCAGGAGCAGAAGAGCCCATATTCATCCAGATTCTTCTTTTTTTTTTAAGAGTCTTGTTTTGTCACCCAGGCTGGAGTGCAGTCGTGCAATCATGGCTCACTGCAGCCTCAACCTCCCAGCTCAAGTGGTCCTCCCACCTCAGCCTCCTGAGTAGCTGGGACTGTGGACACACAACCACACCTAGCTAATTTTTCATTTTTTGTAGAGACAGGGTCTCACTATATTACCCAGGTTGGTCTCCAACTCCTGAGCCCAGGCAGTCCTCCTGCCTTGTCCTCCCAAAGTGTTAGGATTATAGGCATGAGCCACTGCACCCAGCCCACCCAGATTCTTGTTTTGAACCTTTGCTTCCTTTTTTTTTTTTCTTTTTTGAGACAGGGTCTTGCTCTGTTGCCCAGGCTGGAGGCAGTGGTGTGATCATGGCTAACTGACAGCTTCAACCTCCCAGCCGCAGTCAAGCAATCCTCCCATCTCAGTCTCCTGAGTACTGGGAGGGACTGCAGGCGTGCACTACCACACCTGGCTAATATTTCACTTTTTTTGTGGAGATGGGGTCTCACTATGTTACCCAGGTTGGTCTCAAATTCCTGAGCTCAAGCGATCCTTACACCTTGGCCTCCCAAAGTTCTGGGACTACAGGCATGAGCCATCGTGCTGGGCTGAATGTCTACTTTTGACTGGTGAGCCTGGCCACCCCTCCCCAGTCCTGATGTGAGCCTCACTCCAGGCTTTGCTTGGCAGCTCCGTGTTGTTTATGGTGAGAGACTCTGGCCCAGAGTGACCACAAATGTCTCACTGGAGTTCTAGGCCAGGGCGAGGCCATGCAGGGATGCTGGGGGCGAGAGAGATCCCCAAGGAAGGCAGGCAAAGAGGCAGATGTTTTTGCCTCATGTCATCTTTGGCCTTTGCCCCAGCACTGGTGAGGTGACCATGGACCCTGCCGGGAAACTGGTTTACCAAGCCCGAAGGGATCAGCTTGCTGGGAGATGTCTTCTCTGCCTTCCCAAGACCTTCGCCTGGTGCCTGGAGAGCAAGATGGAAACAACGCACTTTTATTTTTTTTTGAGATGGAGTCTCGCTCTGTCACCCTGACTGGAGTTCAGTGGTGTGATCTCAGCTCACTGCAACCTCTGGCTTCTGGTTCAAGTGATTCTCCTGCCTCAGCCTCCCTGAGTAGCTGGAACTACAGGCATGCACCACCACGCTCAGCTAATTTTTTTGTATTTTTAGTAGAGACGGTGTTTCACCATGTTGGCCAGGATGGCCTTGATCTCTTGACCTCGTGATCTGCCTGCCTTGGCCTCCCAAAGTGCTGGGATTACAGGTGTGATCCACTGCACCCAGCCAATTCTGGTACTTTAATAGGTGACTTTAGGTAATAGGTAAGGACCTTTCCTCTGAGCGAATGGAGAGGCTTTCATTCCCTGTATTTGCCTCATGAGGAAGGAAGTCTTCCCCCAAATGTGGCTTGGCTGGGTGACAGCCTGGTCTAAATTACAAGCCAGAGGAACTAAGGATGTCTTGGGACCCGCACTCCCTGACGCCATTTTTTATCACTTCCTTCTTGGTTCACCAGTCACTCTGGCACCTTTGCTTTTTCTCAGATCCACCAGATGTATTCCTGCCCTGGGGCCTTTGCACTTGCTTTTCCACACCCTGGACTGCTGGTCCTCCAGCTCTTCCTGTGGACCCTTCCTTTTCATCATTCAGGACTCAGTCAAATGTCTGCTCCTCAGGGCGGCCTGCTGCTGCCACCACCTCTACCCCTCACCTTAGGCACCTTCTCTGGATCCTGTTCTTCCCTTCGCCCTCATCTGTACAGTCTGAGGTGATATTCTGTATTTGATTGCCTCTTTATTTTATGGGCACCATGAGAGCACGGTCTTTGTTGGCTTTTGGCTCTGTTGTGTTCTCAGTCCTTGAACTATGTGTGGCCCATTGCAGGTGTTTGTTAAGCATTTGCTGAGTGAATGAAATAATAATCTAAGGCTGGGCATGGTGGCTCACACCTATAATCTCAGCACCTTGGGAGTCTGAGGGGGGAGGATCTCTTGAGTCCAGGAGTTCCCGTCCAGCCTGGTCAACATAGAGGGACCTCATCTCTACAAGAAATACAAAAATTAGCCAGGTGTAGTGGTGTATGCCTGTGGTCCCAGCTACTGGGAGGCTGAGGTGGAAAGATCGCTTGAGCTCAGGTGGAAGAGGCTACAGGGAGCTGTGATTGCACCACTGCACTCCAGTCTGGGTGACAGAGCAAGACCCTGTCTCAAAAAATAATAAAAATAAAAATAAATCTAATTTAGCTCTCAACAACAAATTTGTGTGGGAGTGGAATAGAATGATGGTGGTTGCAAATTCTTTGTCATTCCTCTTAGGAAGAAGGGGAGGATCTCTCCTCAACCTGGGACTCTGGACTGGGCCTGTGACTCACTTTGACCAACAGAATTTGGTGGCAGAAATGAAGCCAGGTGACTTCTGAAGCTACATCTTAGGAAGCCTTTCAGCTTCCACCTGGGTTTCTAGGAATACTGTCTTAGGAGAAGCCAGCTGCCATGTTGAAATTCGGACTAGCTTGAGTCACCCATGCAGTCAGGAACCCCAACCAGCCACGTGGTGCTAGGCAAGTGAGTGCAGATGCCATCTTGCACATTCAGCCTCAGAGTTGGGTGACTGTGACCCCAGCTGCCCCTCATACTGCAGCCATACGAGGGAACTCTGCCCAGATAAGCCCAACCATCATCTGGGCATAATAAATCAATTTAAGCCACCAAGTTTTAGGGTGCTTTGTTACACAGCAGTGGATAACTAAAACAAGTAGGAACATCCTCTTCATTTTTCAAGGAAACCAAGGCACTGAAAAGTCAAATGACTTACCCAAGGTCACTTGGTGGAGTGGGCATTTCAGCCTAGATTGTCTGCAAGGCCTGTGCTTTTCATTTCTAGGCTATACCACTCTGAAATTAATTCATATTTGCTTTTCCTTGTGTGTGGTTTTTTTTTCTTACAATACTGGTAGTCAGTATTAGGTTGAGAGCTGGTCCTGAGAACTTCTTTCCTTCTCACTGTAGATCTTCATAAACAATGAATGGCATGATGCCGTCAGCAGGAAAACATTCCCCACGGTCAATCCGTCCACTGGAGAGGTCATCTGTCAGGTAGCTGAAGGGGACAAGGTGAGAACTGGTGACTTACCTCGGGGCAGGGATGGATTAGTTTTCTATTTTGTATGTTTTTATGTGGTGAAAGCTTCACCATGTATGTGTATTACTTTTACAACTAAAGATACATGAAAAATTCCGAGGAAATTAACCAACAGAAATTTCACTGCAGACAACGGTGTTAATTCACTTAGTATAGAACTATAGACTTGGAAGTGAATTCGTCAAATATCTAATACAGTATCTCCTTTCCAGACCTGGAAGTTGAAGGTCAGAGAAGGGAGAGGTACTGCTAGATGGAAACCTTGTTGGGTAGAATGTGGATATCCTAAGAACTAGCTCCTGTGGAGGTTTGAATTGTATAGGCTGTAGGAACCAATCAAAGCTGATAATAATATGTTTAAAATTTTTCAGTTAACACTCTTTTTTTTTTTTTGAAACGGAGTCTTGCACTGTCACCCAGGCTGTAGTGCAGTGGCATGATCTTGGCTCACTGCAGTCTCTGCCTCCTGGGTTCTAGTAATTCTCCTGCCTCAGGCTCCTGAAAAGCTGGGACTATAGGCATCTACCACCACACCCAGGTAATTTTTTTTTAATTTTTAGTAAAGACGGGATTTCACCATGTTGGCCAGGATGGTCTCCTAACCTCATGATCAGCCCGCCTCGGCCTCCCAGAGTGCTGGAATTACAAGCGTGAGCCACAGAGCCTGGACTTAAATTACACTCTTAATAAAAGTATTTTGTGTTTTTGGCCAGGAGCAGTGGTTCACGCCTATAATCCCAGCACTCTGGGAGGCTCAGGAAGGAGGATTGCTTGAGCCCAGGAGTTAGAAACCAGCCCAGGCAACATAGTGAGACCCCATCTCTAAAATAAATAAATAAATGGCTGGGTGCGGTGGCTCAGGCCTGTAATCCCAGCACTTTGGGAGGCTGAGGTGGGAAGATCACTTGAGCCCCGGAATTTGAGACCAGCCTGGGCAACAGAGTGAGAAACCATCTCTAAATAAACAAATAAATAAATTTTAAAATAAAAATACAGGGCTTCGCAGGCCCGGGCTGGAGCTGTGGGGTCTTGGTCCTGCACCTGGCCCAGCCAGGGTCCAAAAAAAAAAAAAAAAAAAAAGAAATTGTCCAGATTCTTATTCCCATCAGGACTTCAGGAAAGGAGGGGAGGGTCATGTTATTCAGACCCTTGCCAAAATCTGGTGCTCATCAGACAGGGCTCTGCTGGGCTAGGAGCACTAGTTACGGGCAGGTTTTCCGTGCAGCGATGTGCTGACAGCCCTCTGGATGTGTTTGCATTCGGAGTCGGTTATTGCTGAGAAGGCCTGAGTTTTCCAGGAAGGCTTGAGTTTTCCTGTGTTTTCCAGGAAGATGTGGACAAGGCAGTGAAGGCTGCCCAGGCGGCCTTCCAGCTAGGCTCACCATGGCGCCGCATGGATGCATCACACAGGGGCCGACTGCTGAACCGCCTGGCTGATCTGATCGAGCGGGACCGGACCTACCTGGCAGTGAGTCCTCAGCCCTTCTCCCCATCAGATCCCACATGACAAATGGGCCTGCAGCATCCTATGAACAGCCAGGGGCCACACTGCTGACATGGGCCTGATGGGAATGGCATAGGCTGGACACCTTTGGGGGGCACCTCTGTACTAACCAGAGGAACCTTTCACTATCTCCTTTGTTTTGTTTTTGGTTTTTTTGTTTTGTTTTTGAGACAGAGTCTCGTTCTGTTGCCCAGCCTAGAGTGCAGTGGCATGACCTTGGCTCACTGCAACCTCCGCCTCCTGGGTTCAAGTAATTCCCCTGCCTCAGCCTCCCAAATAGTTGGGACTACAGGCATGCACCACCACTCCCAGCTAACTTTTTTGTATTTTTAGTAGAGATGGGGTTTCATCATGTTGGTCAGGCTGGTCTTGAACTCCTGACCTCAAATGATCAGCCCACCTTGGCCTCCCAAAGTGCTGGGATTACAGGCATGAGCCACTGCGACCATCCTCAGTGTCTCCTTTGATGTGGCAGATTTGGCTAAGCAAGAAGAATCTGGAGGAGGCGAGAGTAGCTGTGTCAGGGAGAGAGACTCCTGGGAATGGACACCTCTCCCAGGGCCCCTCCATGGCAGGCCTTCCCCCTGGCTGCAAGAGGAGAAGAAACCAGGAGGCAATCTCCTTCCAGCCCCAATCAGTTCTGCACACAGCAATCAGAGTGAACCTTCCAGAAGGCAGATTATACCATGGCACTCCGCTCTTACGCCCTGCATGGCATGTGGTATCCTTAGGATGAAATCCTCAGCATGGTCTGTAAGACCCAGCCTGCAACATGGAGAGACCTCATCTCTACAAAAAGTTAAAAAACTAGCTGGGTGTGGTGGTACATGCCTGTAGTCGTAGCTAATTGGGAGGCTGAGGTAGGAGGATTGCTTGAGCCCAGGAGTTCAAGGCTGCAGTGAGCTGTGATGGTGCCACTGTACTCCAGCTTGGGTGACAGAGTGAGATCCTGTCTCAAAAAAAACACAAAAAACCCAGCCTGTTCTGGTTCCATTGTCTGAGCCATGCTGGACTACGGCCCTCACATTCACATGTGCTCCTGAGCTTGTGCTCACATGCTTGACTGCCAAGCCTCTTTGAGCATCAGGGCTTGCACCTGCCTGGGATGCTCTTTGCCCATCACCATCCGTACCATCCCCTTTGCCCGGTTTCCCCCTACATATCCTTCAGGTTCTGGCCTAAAGGGTTCATCTCTGGCTAATATTTCTAGACAGGGCTGGGTAGCCTGACTCCCTGCACTAGCATTCTTTTTTTTTTTTTTGAGATGGAGTCTCACTCCTCACCCAAGCTGGAGTGTAGTGGCACGATCTTGGCTCACTGCAACCTCTCCTCCCCATTCAAGCAGTTCGCCTGCCTCAGCCTCCCCAATAGCTGGGGTTACAGGTGTGTACCACCATGCCCAGCTAATTTTGTATTTTCAGTAGAGTCGGGGTTTCACCATGTTGGCCAGGCTGGTCTCGAACACCTGACCTCAAGTGACCCACCTGCTTCGGTCTCCCAAAATGCTAGGGTTGTAGGTGTGATTCACTGTGCTCAGCCTCTAGCACTCTTAACATGTGTGACTGAGGACTTGTGTTATTGTGCATGGTCTTTGCTCTGTAAGCTCCACTCTGGTCTCTGTCCAGCACCTGGATCTGGCAGAGAGCAGATGCTAAAAGAGTGTGTTTGTGAAATGACTGAGTGAGAAGTTGGTGCCTCATCCTGCCTGGCCCCCTTCCTCCTCCTCCCTGCCTTTGGAGAGACCATGGCAATAGTCTAGAAATGCCAGTGACATTTGGTGGCACAAAGGGGACTCTTACCCTGGGCTTGCACCAGCCCTTCTCAGTCCCAGCCTTGCCACCCTCTATTAGCCTTATTTTTCTCTCATTCCTGCACCCATGTCTCTACTGACCTTGTTCTTTTCTCAGGCCTTGGAGACCCTGGACAATGGCAAGCCCTATGTGATCTCCTACCTGGTGGATTTGGACATGGTCCTCAAATGTCTCAGGTACGGGCTCCGCTTTCCTGTTCTTTGTTCTGGCTGGAAAAGGGCAGGTAATGTTGTTAGGAGGTAAAAATTAAATCACAAAAATTCAAAAGGGGGTGGTACGTTATCTTATGTCTATAATCCCAGTACTTTGGGAGGCTGAGCCAGGCAGATTACGTCAAGAGGTCAAGAGTTTACTATTAAGCAGATGCTCAGTGTTTAAAAAAAAGAGGTCAAGAGTTTGAGACCAGTCTGGCCAACATGGTGAAACCCTGTCTCTACTAAAAATACAGAAATTAGCTGGGTACAGTGGCTCACGCCTGTGATACGGAGGTTGCAGTGAGCCAAGATCATGCCACTGCACTCCAGCCTAGGCAACAGAGCGAGACTCTGTCTCAAAACAAACAAACACAAACAAACAAAAATTACAAAAATTCAAAAGGATCACAGGAGTTGGAGAAACCTACTCCATTTAGACTCTAGCTCATGGGAAAATCCCTCAATATCACAAATTGTGGCTTAGTCATAAATGTTTTCTCTTTCTTCTTGAGTCACTTTTGGTACTTTCTGTGTTACTTGGAACGTGTCCATTTTATCAAGGTTATCTAATTTGTTGGTGTATGATTGTTCGCAGTGTTCTCTTGTAATCCTTTTTATCTCTGTAACATCTGTAGTGATGTCTCCACCATTTTTAGTTATTTGGTTTTTCTGTATGTTTCTTAGTCTAGCTAAAGGGTTTGTCCATTTTGTGAATGTTTTGTTTTGTTTTTTGAGACAGAGTCTCGCTCTGTTGCCAGGCTGGAGTGCAGTGGCACGATCCTGGCACACTGCAACCTCCGCCTCCCAGGTTCAAGCGATTTTCCTGCCTCAGCTTCCCAAGTAGCTGGGACTACAGGCACACACCTCCACGCCCAGCTAATTTTTATGTTTTTTAGTAGAGACAAGGTTTCACCATTTCGGCCAGGATGGTCTTGATCTCTTGACCTTGTGATCCCCCCGCCTCGGCCTCCCAGAATGCTGGGATTACAGGCATGGGCCACCACGCCTAGCCTCGTGAATGTTTTCAAAGAACCAAACTTTTGGTTTTGTTGATTTTATTGTCTGTCTATTCAAGAAGTATTCTCTTTCATCTATGTCTGTTTCAGTCTTTATTATTTCCTTCCTTTTACTAGCTCTGGCTTTAGTTTAATCGTAAGTGTTTTATTGATTGATTGATATTAAAAATTTTTTTTTTGAGGTAGGGTCTCACTCTGTTTCCCAGGCTAGAGTGCAGTGGTAAAATCATAGTTCACTGCAGCCTTGAACTCCTGGGCTCAAGCAGTCCTCCCACCTCAGTGTCCTGAGTAGCTGAGACCACAGGCACACACTACCATGCCTGGTTACTTTTTAAATTTTTTATAGAGATGGAGGGTCTTGCTATGTTGCCCAGGCTAGTTTTGGACTCTTGGGCTTAAGCAGTCCTCCCACCTTGGTCTCCCAAAGTGCTGGGATTACAGGCATGAGTCACCATGCTCAGCAATCATGGACATTTCAATGACCAAGAGCTTTGTTAGAGCCTTTATGTTGCAGCTGCCAGAAATTCACTGAGGCTGGGCACAGTGGCTCACACTTATAATCCCAGCAGTTTGGGAGGCTGAGGCGGGTGGATCATTTGAGGTCAGGGGTCCAAGACCAGTCTGCCCAACATGGTGAAACCCCATCTCTATTAAAAATGCAACAATTAACCAGGCAGTTGTGGCGCGTGCCTGTAATCCTAGCTACTTGGGAGGCTGAGGCACGAGAACTGCTTGAACCTAGGAAGCAGAGGTTGCATTGAACCAAGATCATGCCATTGCACTCCAGTCTGGGTGACAGAGCAAGAATCCATCTCAAAAAAATAAATAAATAAATAAATTCACTGAGCTCAACTTAGACAATAGAGTCCAGGGGTCTCTAATGTAAAAGGCCATTGAGTCTCACTCACCTCCCTGCTTGCTTCATTCTCCTCAGCTACACTGGCTTTGAGGGTCAGTTTTTATGTTGAGACTTGGCAGCCCACACCACCTGGGTTTGCATCTCCATGCCTGATTACAGCCAGGCTAAGCTGTCATCTTTTAGTTGTAATGCCGTATTCCTGGGGGAGGACCCTGAGTAGCTGGCCTTGAGCCTGGCCAGCTGTGGCCAGGGGTGGATAGATCATTTATGTACATAATGGCTTGTCTCCCTATGACATGTAAACAGAGGTGGTGGGGAGGAAGCAGTCCCAGAAGAGTAAAGGCTGGACAAGAAAGCAGTCGGTATCCTTCACAACAGGGACACACATTCGGGGCAATCACGCCTCCCAGGGGACACTGGGCAATGTCCAGAGACGTTTTTGGCAGCCTTGACTGAGACGGAAGGGTGCTACTGGCATCTAGTGGGTAGAGGTCAGAGATGTCACTCAATATCATACGGTGCCCAGGACAGTTCCACAACAAAAAATTCTCCAGCCCCAAATGTCAGCAATGCCAAGCTGAGAAACTCTTCTGCAAGGACACCCCAGAGAGGGCAGCCTGGTACATCTCAGTTGGAAACATACGCCTGCCTGAATTTTGGCATTCTGCTTTTGTGCTGATGAAATAACTGTTCTGGGGCTTGTAAAACACATGTCATGTAGACTCTGTTTGTATAGATCTGGGATAGGGAAACTGCAGTGCCTGGACTTGCATAGATTGGCAACCCCCTGGCTAGCTTTCTTCCAGGGTCACAAACGCGTGTTCAAACCTAGGTCACTAGCCAGATGCTAATAGCCCATGCCTGTAATCCCAGGACTTTGGGAGGTCAAGGCAAGAGGACCGCTTGAGCCCAAGAGTTTGAGAGCAGCCTAAGCAACATAAGGAGACTCCCATCTCTACAAAAAATTTAAAAACATTAGCCAGGCATGGTGACGTGTGCCTGTAGTCTCAGCTACTGAGAAGGCTAAGGTGGGAGGATCATTTGAGCCCAGGAGGTCAAGGCTGCAGTGAGTTATGATTGTGCCACTGCACTCCAGCCTGGGCAACTCAGCAAGACCCTGTTTCTTTTCTTTTTTTTTTTTGAGATGGAGTCTTGCTCTGTCACCCAGGCTGGACTGGAGTGCAGTGGTGAGATCTCTGCTCACTGCAACCTCTGCCTCCCAGGTTCAAGAGATTCTTCTGCCTCAGCCTTCAGAGTAGCTGGGACTACAGGCACACACCACCATGCCCGGCTAATTTTTGCATTTTTAGTAGGGGGAGAGTTTCACCATCTTGGCCAGACTGGTCTCGAACTCCTGATCTCGTGATCTGCCCACCTTGGCCTCCCAAAGTGCTGGGATTAAAGGCATGAGCCACCACGCCCGCCAATACCCTGTTTCATAAAAAAAAAAAGAAAGAAAAAAATTTTAATCCCTGGGCATGAGCCCCAGAGAGTGGGATTGAGTGGACTGGAAGTGAACTCCTGGCATCTGGTGTTTTTCACAAGCACCCCAGGTGATTCTGAGGTTTAGGGGTTAGCTACCTAGAGTAGATTATCGTGACATTAGCAGTCATTTATCTTTCTCGGAATAAGCCAAAAGCAAGGGCAGCTATCAGAAAGACCCAGCTGGACCAGTTTGAGTCTTCTCTTTCTGCCAGGGTTTGCAGGGGGTCCCTGACAATCACTGATATAAGCTTGAACGTTTCTTTTTTCAAAGGTATTATGCCGGCTGGGCTGATAAGTACCACGGGAAAACCATTCCTATTGACGGAGACTTCTTCAGCTACACCCGCCATGAACCTGTGGGGGTGTGTGGGCAGATCATTCCGGTGAGCCCAGCCTCCCTGGAAGTTCCTCAGGGCACCCTGAGATTTGGCCGTCTTTGCCAGGCTCATTACAGAGGTTCTGAGGTTGGGTAAGAAGATGGACTCTGACAAAGCCAACCCGGTTTGAGTCTGAGCCCTGCCACTTGTGAATTCTGTAACCTTGGGCAAGTTACTCGTCCCCCAAACATCAGTTTCCCCATCTGGAAAGTGGAAATGAACATAGTGCCTGTCTTAGGGAGGTGATAATTAGGACACAAAAGCATGAATAAATGTGAGTCCCTGTCATCCTCATGTACCACCAGCCTCGTCCATCCATCTTAAAACTACAATGGATGGAGTTAGGGGAGGACATGCAGGGTTCAGAGAATCGGTGCTGCTTCTGCCCTCTGGGTGTGCCACCTTCTGGTACCTGGTGTAGTTAGCTGAGGAAGCTTGGATTTTGAGGACAGCTGTTTTTTGTTGCAGTGGAATTTTCCACTCCTGATGCAAGCGTGGAAGCTGGGCCCAGCCTTGGCGACTGGAAATGTGGTTGTGATGAAGGTAGCTGAGCAGACACCCCTTACTGCCCTCTATGTGGCCAACCTGATCAAGGAGGTGCGTGACTTGTCCCGGTCTTAACCTCTAAATGCTCTTGTTGAGGCTTGTCCTAAGGGAGTTCTAAGGAGGGTCTCAGGGGTCCCTAAACAGGGAGGGGTGTTTGTGGAGCCCCTGCATCATCATGTGAACCAGAGTGTCTCCCTCTTACCTGTTTTTCACATTGGACTTCACTGCAAGATCCCCTTTGAAGAATTAAAAATATTGCTCTAGGCCAGGCTTGGTGGCTCACGCCTGTAATCCCAACACTTTGGGAGGCCAAGGCAGGAGGATCGCTTGAGCCCAGGAGTTTGAGACCAGCCTGGGCAACATAGCAAGACCCCATCTCGACAAAAAATTAAGAATCAGCTGGGTGTGGTGGCATGCACCTGTAGTCCCAATTACTTGGGAGTTTGAGGCAGGAGGATCACTTGACCCCAGGAGTTTGAGGCTGCAGTGAGCTATGATTGCACCACTGCATTCCAGCCTGGGTGCCAGAGAGAGACTTTATCTCAAAAAACAAACAAAACCCACTATTGTTCTAAGTGAATGCTGTCAGAGGAGGGGCAAAGACACAGGGAACCCCAGGGAACTGGCTCCTTCTCTGTTTCATTAGGAATTCCCGTGTGGTGCCCCATAAAACTGGCTTCTGTACTCATGTGTCCTTGGCAGACTGTCCCACCCTCTCTGAAAAGGGATGTGTCTTCCCTGGTCCGGCCCTTCTGAACAGGAGGGTGACTCCCAATGTCTCCTGGCTGTTTGCTCACAGGCCGGCTTTCCCCCTGGTGTGGTTAACATTGTTCCTGGATTTGGCCCTACCGCCGGGGCTGCTGTTGCCTCCCATGAGGGTGTGGACAAAGTGGCATTCACAGGCTCCACCGAGGTAAGGCGACCCTGGCCTCAAGCTTGCAACCTCCTTGGCCCAAGCTCCCCCTGTCCTCAGTGTTCAACACACTCAAGATGAGCTTCTGAGTGTCAAGTGGAGGTCTCTTCCTCCAGGACTTGCCTCTGCAGAGCTCAGGCGAGGAACCTGTAGGTACCAGGAAGGGTGGGGCAGGGTTGAGCCCTTCGTGGTCTGGTTGTTACACTAGCTGCCCTTGGGAGGGGCCGGTGTCCCATGTGGATTAAGGAGGCCAGGCCCGGCCAGGCTCCACATAGCCCAAAGCTGACCGCCTGCCCCAAATCAAATCACCCTGGCCAGGTCAGACTCCTTGACCAGGACTGCCATTGTGGTTAAAAATTAGCCCTGCATGGTAGCGTGTGCATTGGGCCCCGCCTACTCGGAAGGCTGAGGCAGGAGTATTGCCAGGGCCTGAGAGGTCAAGGCTGCAGTGAGCTGAGATCACGCCACTGCACTCCAGCCTGGGTGACAGAGTAGGACCCTGCCCCCTGCTACCCCCTGCAAAAAAAGTGAATGTCTATTTGTTGAAATTCTCTAGGTCTCTTGTGGTCCAGTTGCTCACTCAAGGCATGGGGTCCCTGTTCTGTGTCTCTAGAGTGCTGGGCTCTTTCTCCCCACACTGAGAGCTCCTTCCTGTCTCTGTGTCCCCACAGACTGGCCGCCTAATCCAGGTAGCTGCCGGGAATAGCAACCTCAAGAGAGTGACCCTGGAGCTAGGGGGCAAGAGCCCCAATATCATCATGTCAGATGCCGACAGTGAGTTTCTGGCTGGGGGAGGCTGGCCACCTATGCTGTGGTTCTGCCCAATCCTGTCACCCCAGTGCCCAGTGGCATTGCTGTCTCTCAGTCCTTAGGATAAGATGCCAGTGCTGGCCCATGTGGCCTGGCCCCAGCCTCTCCCTGGCTGCTCTCTGCATCATCAGGCCAAGCCACGCCCCTGCTGTCTGACTCATCCACTTGCCACCATCAGGCCCTTTGTCCTGGTGGGTGGTAGGCTCCCAGATCGCCCCTCTTCTCCCTGTGTCTGTCTCTGGCACCCAGCAGGCACCAGCCCTGACAGGGGTGGGAACAGGCTCCTTTGGGCAGACGGCCACCAGGGCCAGGGTCGTCCTCCTCTTCTCACTCTCACTTTTCTGTCCCCTGCCTGCTTCCCACAGTGGACTGGGCCGTGGAGCAGGCCCACTTTGCCCTGTTCTTCAACCAGGGCCAGTGCTGCTGTGCCGGCTCCCGGACCTTTGTGCAAGAGGACATCTATGATGAGTTTGTGGAGCGGAGCGTTGCCCGGGCCAAGTCTCGGGTGGTCGGGAACCCCTTTGACAGTAAGACTGAGCAGGGGCCGCAGGTGAGCCGGGCAGTGCAGCAGAGTCTGGGTGTCCGAAGCCAGCATGAAAAGCAGAGAGGGCATCAGGTTTGGGTCAGGTGGGACTCGGTTCAGGTCTCAGCTCTGCCATGCAGCAGCTGTGTGCCCCTGGGAAGCTGTGTTACTTCCCTCAGCCTCCATTTCCCCATCCCGGGGCCTGCCCTGCCTTATTCACGGGGTGGCTGTGATGTGGAAATTGCACATGTGTAACAAATACCAAGAGTGTATGCAAAAGGGAGTGTGTGTTTCCCAGACCTTGGTCATCAGTAGAAATATATCCACCAGAAGATACACAGCCCTGTGAACCGTGGTATCCGAGAGCCATGGTATGGGTAGTGTGTAGGGACTTGATTTCACTTCATGTTTTGAGCTGTTTGATGTTATTTACCTGCTTATTTTTTAGAGATAAAGTCTCACCTTGTTGCCCAGGCTAGAGTGCAGTGGTGCAATCATACCTCACTGCAGCCTCTAACTCCTGGGCTCAAACAGTCCTCCCGCCGTGGCCTCCCAAAGTGCTGGGATTACGGACATGAACCACTGCACCCAGCCTGCATTTTACTTTTGAGCAGCTTTAGGTTTATAGAAAAATTGAGCTGAACGTACAGAGGGTGCCCATATATTCCTCTGCACCTCCCTCCTCCCCCAGTTTCCCCTTATATTCATATCCTGCATGAGCGTAGTCCATCCGTTAGTACTGATGAGCCATTACTGATATCTTATTATTAACCTAAGTCTGTATTGTACATTTGGGATCACTTTTTGTGTGTGTGTCTTTTTTTGTTTTAAATGGAGACAGAGTCTTGCTCTGTCTCCCAGACTGGAGTGCAGTGGCGCGATCTCGGCTCACGCCTCCTGGGTTCAAGCAGTTCTTGTGCCTCAGCCTCCTGAGTAGCTGGGACTATAGGTGAGCACTACCACGACTGGCTAATTTTTTGTATTTTAGTAAAGACAGGGTCTTACTATACCCATGCTGGTTTTGAACTCCTGACCTCAGGCAATCTGCTTGCCTCGGCCTCCCAAAGTACAGGATTACAGACGTGAGCCACTGTACCTGGCCTCAGGGTCATTTTTTGTGTTGTGCTTAGTATGGGCTTAGACAAATGTATCATGACATATACCCACCATTCCAGTATCATGCAAATAGATTCATGCCCTGAAACCCCCTGTCCTCCACCTATCCGCCCCTTCCTTCCTCCCCGAGCCCTGGCAACCACTGATCTTTTTATTGTGTCTATAGTTTTGCCTTTTCCAGATTGTCTTATAGGAATCATACAGTAGGTAGCTTTCTCAGATTGGCTTCTTTCTTTTGGCAGTTTGCATTTCTGGTTTCTCAATGAGGAGCCATGGCCATGTCTGAGGAAGGACTGGCCTTGCCATGGGACACAGTTATGTGCCCAACATCTTCCTCTTTGATATTTTTGGAGACAGGGTCTTTTTCTATTGCCCAGCTGGAATGCAGTGGTGTGATCATGGCTTTCTAGCCTCAAGTAATCCTCCTGCCTCAGCCTCCCAAGTAGCTGGGACTACAGGACTGTAGGCATACGTCACATTTTTTTTTTTTTTTGAGATGGAGTCTTGCTTTATTGCCCATGCTGGAGTGCAGTGGTGCGATCTCAGCTCACTGCAGCCCCTGCCTTCCGGATTGAAGTGATTCTCCTGCCTCAGCCTCCCGAGTAGCTGGGACTACAGGTGCACGCCACTATGACCACTGATTTTTGTATTTTTAGTAGAGACAGGGTTTCACCATATTGGCCAGGCTTTTCTCTAACTCCTGACCTCATGATCCACCCTCCTTGGCCTCCCAAAGTGCTGGGATTACAGGCATAAGCCACCATGCCTGGCCAATATTCATGTTTTTTTGTAGAGATGGGGTCTCACTATGTTACCCAGGCTGGTCTTGAATTCATGGGCTCAAGTGATCCTCCCACCTCAGCCTCCCAAAGTCCTGGTATTACAGGTGTGAGCCACCATACCTGACCTCCAACATCTCTGTCTTTAATAGCTTTAATGAGATACAATTCACGTAGCATAAAATGCACTATTTTAGTGTACGATTTAGTGATTTTTAGTATATTCACACATTGTGCAACCATCACCACTAATTCTATAATATTGTCATCATCTCCCCAAAATTCCCTGTACCCATTAGCAGTCACTCCCCATTCCTCCCCCCACCAGACCCAAGCAACCACCAATCTATGTTCTGCCTATAGATTTATCTACTGTGGACATTTTATACAAATGGAATCCTACACTCTGTGGTTATTTATGTCTGTCTTCTTCCACCTAGCATGTTTTCAAGGTTCATCCATGTTGTAACAAGAATGTATCAGAACATAAAAGGCCAAGTAATATTCTATTGTGTAGATAGACCACATTTAAAATTTTCCATTAATCTGTTGACCGACACTTGGGTTGTTTCCACTTTTTGGTTACTGTGAATGGTGCAGCTAGGAACACTACATTTCTTTCTTTCTTTTGAGAAGGAGTCTCGTTCTGTCACCCAGGCTGCAGTGCAGTGGTGCCATCTTGGCCCACTGCAGCCTCTGCCTCCCGGGTTCAAGCAATTCTCCTGTCTCAGACTCCTAAGTAGCTAGGACTACAGGTGCCCACTATCATGTCCTGCTAATTTTTGTATTTTTAGTAGAGACAGGGTTTCACCATGTTGATCAGGCTGGTCTCGAACTCCTGACCTCAGGTAATCCACCGCTTCAGCCTCCCAAAGTGCTGAGATTACAAGTGTGAGCCACCGTGCCCGTCCTAACATTTCTTTTTGTCTCATTTCTCTTTGTGGCTAATTATTAAGGTAATATAAACTTGCATGAAAAAATTTAATGAGAAGGTATTTAAGCTACGTGTGGCAGCTCACATCTGTAACCACAACATTTTGGGAGGCCAAGGCAGGAGGATCTCTTGAATCCAGGATTTCAAGATCAGCCTGGTCTTCAAGATTTCAGCCCAGGATTTCAAGATCAGACTACATCAAGATCTCGTCTCCACTAAAAAAAAGCAAATCATGACCAGCCTGGCCAATGTGGTGAAACCTTGTCTCTACTAAAAATACAAAAATTAACAGGGCATGATGGCGGCCATCTGTAATCCCAGCTACTTGGGAGGCTGAAGCAGGAGAATCACTTAAACCTGAGGCGGAGGTTGTGGTGAGTGGAGATCATGACACTGCATTCCAGCCTGGTCTACAGAGTAAAACTTCATCTCAAAAAAAAAAAAAAAATTAGCCAGGAGCAGTGACTCATGCCTGTAATCCCAGCACTTTGGGAGGCTGAGGCAGTCAGATCATCTGAGGTCGGAAGTTCAAGACCAGCCTGACCAACATGGAGAAACCCTGTCTCTACTAAAAATAGAAAATTAGCCGGCCATGGTGGCACATGCCTGTAATCCCAGCTACTCAGGAGGCTGAGGCAGGAGAATCAGTTGAACCCGGGAGGCAGAGATTGTGGTGAGCCAGAATCATGCCAGTGCACTCCAGCCTGGGCAACAAGGACGATACTCTGGTCTCTAAATAAATAAATAAGTTTAAAAAATTAAAAATTGGCGCGTGCCTGTAATCCCAGCTACTGAGGAGGTTGAGGCAGGAGAATTGCCTGAACCCAGGAGGCGGAGGTTGCAGTGAGCCAAGATCGCACCATTGCACTCCAGCCTGGGTAACAAGGGTGAAACTCTGTCTCAAAAAAAAAAAAAAA
>NW_016107323.1:8799887-8801508 GCF_001604975.1 Cebus imitator
AGATGAAGTCTCACTCTACTGCCGTAGCTGGAGTGCAGTGACACAATCTTGGCTCACTGCAACCTCCATCTCCTGGGTTCAGATGATTCTCCTGCCTCAGCCTCCCGAGTAGCTGGGACTGTAGTCACGCACCACCACATCTGTCTAATTTTTATATTCTTAGTAGAGATGGGGTTTCACCATGTTGGCTGGGTTGGTCTTGAACTCTTGACCTCATGATCCACCCGCCTCAGGCTCCCAAAGTGCTGGGATTACAGGTGTGAGACACCATGCCAAGCCCAAGCTTTCCTTCCTCTTTTTTTTTAATTTAAATATTTTTTGTTTGTTTTTATAAATAGAGATAAGGTTTTTCCATGTCAGTCAGGCTGGTCTCGAATTCCTGACCTCAGGTAATCCGCTGGCCTCAGCTTCCCAAAGTGCCGGGATTACAGGCTTAAGCCACTGCACTTGGCCGTCTTTCCTTCTTTTTACAGAATATTTTGGGCCATCTTCCTCTGTCAGTTAGTTCACAGATCTGTTAGTGATGACAGAATATATTGCATAATAATTTTAACCAACCCCTCTGCTGATTTATACTTAGAATTGTTTCCATCTTTTGCCTTTACAAAATCTTCCCCCAGCCTGGGCAACAAGGCAAAACCCCATCTCTACTAAAAATACAAAAATCAGCCCAGCATAGTGGTGTGTGGCTATAGTCCCAGCTATTTTTGGGAGGCTGAGGTGGGGGGATCGCTTGAGCCTGGGAGGCGGTGCTAATCTAATAGTTGAAAAGTAAAAAATGGATGTGATGTGCATTTCTTTGATGAGCTGAGGAAGCTGGGCCTTTTTTGTGTTTTCTGATAATGGCCCTGTGTGTTTCCTCTTCCAATCTTGCTTACTCATGACCTTGGTCCATTTCCCAGTTGTCTGGTTGCCTACGTAATTCTAAGCCTGAAGCCTAGGAGAGGTCTGAATCTGACGTCTCCATAACCCTGGCCTCCGTCTCCCACAGGTGGATGAAACTCAGTTTAAGAAGATCCTTGGCTACATCAATTCTGGGAAACAAGAAGGGGCAAAGCTGCTGTGTGGTGGGGGCGTTGCTGCCGACCGTGGCTACTTTATCCAGCCCACTGTGTTTGGAGATGTGCAGGATGGCATGACCATCGCCAAGGAGGAGGTGAGCACCTGGGGCCGGTGCTCTGGGAACGTTCTTGGCAGAAGGAGAGGTAAACAATTCAGCCTGGCATCCTGACACTGTCACCTATCTGCTGTCTTGGGGCCAGATCATGAGTTATGCCCAGAACAAGTGCCCAGAGCAAGTGATTCATGGTATGCATCTGATCTTGTCGCTCCTCTTCAACTTATACCCTCTGTCTGGGAGATCGTCTGCATTCCCCAGCATGACGTGCAGGCCCTTGTATCATGGCCCTGATAGCCAGGTGTCTAGGAATGACATTGCCTGCTCCCTCCCATGGCCTATTTTTTTTTCAGTCAGGGTCTTGCTATGTTACCCAGGCTGGAGTGCAGTGGGGTGATCATGGCTCCTCAGAGCTTTGAATTCCTGGGCTCAAGTGATTCTCCCATCTCAGCCCCCTGAGTAGCTGAGACCACAGGTGCTCACCACCATGCCTGGCTAATTTTT
>NW_016107323.1:8802233-8804792 GCF_001604975.1 Cebus imitator
T
This sequence comes from Cebus imitator, assembly GCF_001604975.1. NCBI lineage: Eukaryota > Metazoa > Chordata > Mammalia > Primates > Cebidae > Cebus > Cebus imitator. The sequence continues at coordinate 8,802,235 of NW_016107323.1, forward strand.
TTTGGAGACAATCTCGCTCTGTCACCCAGACTGGAATACAGTGGTGCGATTTCGGCTCACTGCAACCTCTACCTCTCGGGTTCAAGCTATTCTCCTGCCTCAGCCTCCAGAGTAGCTGGGATTACAGGTATGCACCACCACACTCGGCTAATTTTTTGTATTTTTAGTAGAGACAGGATTTCAACATGTTGGCCAGACTGATCTTGAACTCCTGACCTCCCGTGATCCACCTGCCTCAACCTTCCAAAGTGCTGGGTTGAGGGGTGAGCCACCGTGCTCAGCCAAATTTTTTTTTTTTTTTTTTTTTTTTTACGTTTTTGTTTTTAGTAAAGACGAGGTCTCACTATGTTTACCAGGCTGGACTTGAACTCCTAGACTCAAGCAATACTCCCACTTTGGCTTCCCAAAGTGCTGGGATTACAGGCATGAGCCACCACGCCCAGACAATTTAAATTATTTGACAGTAAATCTACATGTCATGTGTGAATAACTCATACCTGGCAGGATTATTTAGAAATGGGAAACTTTGTAAAGCCTGGGGCCCACAGGAGGAATTTGGCCCCTGTTAGCTTCCTTCCCTCTGCATTCTGCTGGGCTTGATGGCTATTGTCTTCCCCGGAACTGTTAGAACATGGCTAGGGGCTCATCCTCCATCTGGAATCATCTGTTCCACTCTGTGAGAGCTCAACGGCAGATGCCTCCATGCTGATGCACCCACCCTACTCTGCTCTCTCACTCCAGATCTTTGGGCCAGTGATGCAGATTCTGAAGTTCAAGACCGTGGAGGAAGTTGTCGGGAGAGCCAACAATTCCACGTATGGGCTGGCCGCGGCTGTCTTCACAAAGGACTTGGACAAGGCCAATTACCTGTCCCAGGCCCTCCAGGCAGGCACCGTGTGGTAAGAGCCTCCCAGCAGCCCTTCACAACCCAACAGAGATTCCTGAAAGCCAGGGCCTTTGGGAATCCAGTGGTCACCATCCGGAATTTGGGGAGCTGGGCTCAGTTTCTCCTGGGTCAGCGTGTGTAGTCAATTTGAGAGTTCCTGCTACATCACCTCTCGGGGATCAGGCTTCTCTACGGTGCAAAGGCCCTGCACCTGTCTTTGGCAGGCAGCTGGGTGGCGGGGCTTCTCCCCAGCTGCCTCAGGGCAGGAGACCAGAGCAGAGGGAGCCATGATTGTGACACTGACCCTGCTTCATACCCACTAGGATGGCTATATTTTTATTATTTTTGTTTGTTTGTTTGTTTTTTTGTGATGGAATCTTGCTCTGTCGCCCAGGCTAGAGTGCAGTGGCGCAATCTTGGCTCACTGCAACCTCCGCCTCCCGGGTTTAAGCAATTCTCCTGCCTCAGCCCCCCAAGTAGCTGGGATTACAGATGCCTGCCACCGTGCCCAGATAATTTTTTGTATTTTTAGTAGAGACAGGGTTTCACCTTCTTGGCCAGGCTGGTCTCTAACTCCCGACCTTGTGATTCAACCGTCTCAGCCTCCCAAAGTGTTGGGACTACAGGCCACTGCACCTGGCCTAGTTTTATTTTTTGAGCTAGAGTCTTGTTCTGTCACCCAGGCTGGAGTGCTGTGGGGTGCAATTATAGCTCACTGCAGCCTTGAACTCCTAGGCTGAAGCAGTCCTCCCATCTCTGCCTCCCAAGTAGCTGGGACCACAGGTATACACTACCACATCTGGCCAACTAAAAAAGAATATATATATATTTTTTTGTAGAGATGAGATCTCACCATGTTGCCCAGGCTGGGCTATATTTTTAAGAAACAAAGTATTGGTAAGGATGTGGAGAAATTAGAACCCTCCTATGTTGCTGATGGGAATGGAAAATGGCGTACTCGTTATGGAAAATGGTTTGGGAGTTCCTCAAAAAGTTAAACATGAAGTTCCCATATGACCCAGCAATTCCACTTCTAGGCATTTATTCCAAAAAAAAGGAAAACATGCATCCACATAAGAACATGTACATGAATCTTCACAGCAGCATTATTTCTAACAGCCACAGGTGAACACAACCCAAATATCCATCAGTTGATGAATGGATATAGAATGTGATCTGTCCATGCAACGGAATATGAGTCAGCCACAGAATGGGATGAAGTAGCTGTATTAGTCTGTTCTCACGCTGCTAGTAAAAACATACCAGAGACTGGGTAATTTATAAAGGAAAGCAGCTTAATGGACTCACAGAGTTCCACATGGCTGGGGAAGCCTCACAATCATGGTGAAAGGTAAAAGGCACATCTCACGTGGTGGCAGACAAGAGAAGAGATCTTGTGCAGGGAAAATCTCCATTAGAAAACCAGCAGATCTTGTGAGACTTACTCACTATCAAAAGAATAGCATGGGAAAGACCTGCTCCCATGATTCAATTACTTCCCATAACACGTGGGAATTGTGGAAGCTATAATTTAAGATGAGATGGGTGGGGACACAGCCAAACCATATTAGCAGCCATACGTACAATAGCATGGATTAATTGTGAACACATTGAGTGAAAGAACCCAGACCGGTTGGGTGCAGTGGCTCACGCCTGTAATCCCAACACTTTG
>NW_016107323.1:8805317-8806505 GCF_001604975.1 Cebus imitator
AAAAAAAGAAAAAAAAAAAAGACAGAAAGTACATTGGTGGCTGCCAGAAGTTGGGGGAGGGAGGAATGGAGAGTGCCTGCTTCCTGGGCATAGGGCTTCTTTTGGTGTGATAGAAATGTTCTGCAAGTAGACATTGGTGATGGTTGTACAACACTATGAATATGCTATAAATCAGTGATTGTATACTTTAAAATGGTGAATTTTAGGATGGGCGTGGTGCCCACACCTATAATCCCAGCACTTTGGTAGCTGAGGCGGGGGGATGACGAGGTCAGGAGATTGAGACCAGCCTGACCAATATGGTGAAACTCCATCTCTACTAAAAATACAAAAATTAGCTGGGTATGGTGGCAGGCGCCTATAATCCCAGCTATTCAGGAGGCTAAGGCAGGAGAATCGCTTGAACCTGGGAGGCGGAGGCTGCAGTGAGCCTAGATTGCGCCACTGCACTCCATCCAGCCTGGCGACAGAGCAAGACTCTGTCTCAAAAATAAATAAAATTAAATGTATGAATTTTAAATGTAAATAAAATTTAATAATTTTTTTAAATTGCAAAAAGAAAAAGCCATCCAGGCACAGTGGCTCACACCAGTAATCCCAGTGCTTCGGGAGGCTGAGCAAAGGACTTTAGGCCAGGAGGTGGAGACCAGCCTGGGCAACATAGTGAGACCCCCATCTCTACATATTAAAAGATAAGGCCAGGCACAGTGGTTCATACCTCTAATCCCAGCACTTTGGGAGGCCGAGGCGGGCAGATCACGAGGTCAAGAGATTAAGGCCATCCTGGCCAACATGGTGAAACCCCATCTCTACTAAAAATACAAAAAAATTAGCCAGATGTGGTGGCACACACCTACATCCGGCTTTGCCTAGATTGCCCCACTGCACTGCAGCCTGGCGACAGAGCAAGACTCCGTCTCAAAAAAAAAAAGATAAAAATTAGTCAGACATGGTGGCACACACCTGTAATCCTAGCTGATTGGGAGGCTGAGGCCAGAGGATCACTGGAGGCCAAGAGTTGGAGACCAGCCTGGGTAACATAGTGAGACTTCATCTCTTAAAAAAAAAAGGTTACTGTGGCCGGGCGCGGTGGCTCAAGCCTGTAATCCCAGCACTTTGGGAGGCCGAGGCGGGTGGATCACGAGGTCAAGAGATCGAGACCATCCTGGTCAACACGGTGAAACCCCG
>NW_016107323.1:8806730-8810479 GCF_001604975.1 Cebus imitator
AAAAAAAAAAAAAAAAAAAAGGTTACTGCCAGGCATGGGATAGCATGTGCTTGTAGTCCCAGCTACTCGGGAGGCTGAGGCAGGAGGTTTCAGTGAGCTGAGATCATGCCACGGCAACTCCAGCCTGGGCGACAGAGAAAGAGTCCATCTAAAAAAAAATTTTTTTTAAGTTAAAAATAAATAAAGACTTTGGAGCAATACCAGGGATCCTGGGAGTGTAACCTATAACCCCCAAGAGTGATTTCTGCAATCTCATTTCAAATTACAGGGTCAACTGCTATGACGTGTTTGGTGCCCAGTCACCCTTTGGTGGCTATAAAATGTCAGGGAGTGGCCGGGAGCTGGGGGAGTACAGCCTTCAGGCGTACACCGAAGTGAAAACTGTGAGTATGGGACCTGCTGGGGATCAGAGCCTGCTGTGGGATCGGGGTCTGCTGGGGGCTTGGGGCCTGCTGGGGGCTCAGGGCCTGCTTGGGGTTCAGGGTCTACCAGTGGCTCGGAGCCTGCTGTGGGCTCGGGGTCTGTTGGGGGCTCAGGGCCTGCCAGAGGTTTAGGACCTGCTGGGGGCTTGGGGCCGGCCAGGGGTTTGGGGTCTGCTGAGCGGGCCACCTTTCAGCCTCTCCCTTGTGCTTGAGGCCATCAGTGTTTCCTACTAATTTCCCATTTTAAGCCTGAAAAGTAACAACAGAGGGTAAAGACCCAGCCTCTGCTCTGTCCCATGAGAAATACTGAGGGATGTGCCCCCAGCAGGCCTATGTAGTCGTTTGCTGGGCTTTGTTATAGACCAAGGCCTATAGAGCCTGAGAAGAGGGGAAGACCTCAGGGGCGGAGCCAAGAGGAAAAGCTTCTAGTAAGAATTGGCTATTAGTTTGAAATGGAGCAATTCCCATAGTAAAAATATAAAATAAAAAAAAATTTAAAAATAAATAATAGTAAAAAAAGAATAAGCTATTAGGCATCAGATATCAAGGCTCGTAACTACACCCATCTCCTTTGATTTGCAGTTTCAGTGATTGGTATATAGCCTGAAGGACTCATCAGAAATGCAAAGAAAGCATTACTTCCATAAATGTTCATCACTGCTTTATCTCCAAGAGGGGAAAATCAGATGTAATCTAAATGTCCAGTAAATTATAGAACACCCCAGTCATGGAGTTATAGGTGTCTATTACAGATGTTTTTGTAGAATATTTATATGGAAAATGCTTAGCCTTTAAAGTAAAAAGAGTACACAAAGTAATGTACGTTCAGTATAAGCCCAATTCTTGGAATATATGTACATATGTAGATACTCAGATACATTTACTTATAAATGTGAAAAAAGACAGGAAAACGTGGAGCGTGGTGGTCCGTGCTTGTAGTCCCAGCTACTTGGGAGACCAAGGTGGGAGGATTGCTTGAGCTACAAGTTTGAGGCCAGCCTGGAAAACAGATTGAGCAGACCTTTCCAGGATTGGAATCACCAGGCTGGAGTGCAGTGGTGCCATCACAGCTCACTGCAGCCTCCACCTCCTGGGCTCAAGTCATCCTCACATCTCAGCCTCCCAAGTAGCTGGGACTACAGGTACGTATCACCATTGCTGGCTAATTTTAATATTTTTTGTACAGATTGGGTCTCATTGTGTTACTCAGGCTGGTCTCAATCTCCTGGGCTCAAGTGATTCTCCTGCCTTGGTCCCAAGGTGCTCTGATTGTAGGCATGAGCTACCACACTCAGACTGGCTCTCAGTTTTGTAAGTCGAAAAACTTGGTCAGGCAAAATAAGAGTCATGTTGGCCAATTTCAGGAGACTAATTTGGCATCGTAGCAAGACACCATCATCTCATTAAAGAAAAACACAACAGGGAAATACACGAAAGTAAAAATGATTTTCTCTCTACCATGAACATTAATTACAGTTTAAGCAGAAAACATAAACACAAGTGGTGTTTAAAGAAGAGGCAAATGGGTTGAGCTGGCCTTTCCAGGATTGGAAAAGAGGAGCCTCAGGGCAAGCCTGCCAGCCATGGAGTCGGTGAGAAAAGGCAGATGGGACTCATTCAGGGCTACAGTGCCAAGCCTGAGACTGGAGAGGCTGAGGGCACAGCCTGTGTTCCTGAAAAGCTCACTGGAATCAACTAAACATGTTTGCTTCTTCAGTGTGGAAACTTTCCAATCTATGCAAAGAACAGGTATAAATGGTAGAATGATGCCAGGCGCAATGGCTCACGCCTGTAATCCCATCATTTTGGGAGGCTGAGGTGGGCAGATCACTTGAGGTCAGGAGTTCAAAACCAGCCTGGTCAACATGGTGAAACCCCATCTCTACTAAAAATGCAAAATTTAGCCAAGCTGGTGGCATGTGTCTGTGGTCCCAGCTACTTGGGAGGCTGAGGCAGGAGTTGTCTGAATCCGGGAGGCAGAGGTTGCAGTGAGCTGAGACTGAGCAACAGAGCCTGGGCAACAGACCAAGACTCTGTCTCAAAAAGACAAAAACAAAAACAAACAAACAAAACAGTAGAATGAGCCTCTGTGTCCCCACCATAAAGCTGTGACAAAGACCAGCTCACAGCCAGTCTTGTTTCCTTTAACTCCACCCAGTTCCCAGCGGGTATTTTTCATCCACTGCCTGAGCAGAGCCCACAGCACCAGGAGGTACCCATGTGGGTGGACAGCTTGTGCTGGGCTTTGAGTCATGACACTGGATAAAAGGTCCATCAGTTGCTGGAGAGTCTTTTTAATTTATTTAATTTTTTTTAAAGACGGGGTTTCACCATGTTGGTCAGGCTGGTCTTGAACTCCCGACCTCAGGTGATCTGCCCACCTCGGCCTCAAGTGCGTGGATTACAGGCGTGAGCCACCATGCCCAGCTTGGAGAGTCTTAAATCTTGGCACATGACTAGGGTTAAGGAAGTGATATCTAGGATGGTCATGTGACAGGGGGGTACTTAAGCTGATATACCCGAAGGATGAGTGGAAGTTGAGTTGGTGAAAGGAGGAAGAGAAGAACATTCTAAACAAAGAGGATGGCTTCGGGAAAAGCTGTGATGGCAAGAAATATGGCTCTTCCAGGAACTGCAGGAAGATGGTGGTGGAAGATGTGGTTAGTGGGGAGACAGCAGGGCCAGACTGCACTGGACCTTGTTGGCCATGATGTTGGGTTTGGTGTCTGTGATAATGGATTTCGTTCTCGCCTATGGGAGCATTTTAAGTAGAAGAATGAGGTGGCTCAATTTTTTTTTTTTTTTTTTTGAGACAGAGTCCCGCTCTGTTGCCCAGGCTGGAGCACAGTGGCATGATCTTGGCTCACTGCAACCTTTCTCCTGCCTCAGCCACTCAAGTACTTGGGATTACAGGTGCCTGCCACCACACCTGGCTAATTTTCTGTATTTGTAGTAGAGGCGGGGTTTTGCCATGTTGACCAGGCTGATCTTAAACTTCTGGCTTCAAGTGATCCACCCGCCTTGGCCTCCCAAAGTGCCAGGATTACAGGCATGAGCCACTGCGCCCTGCCCAATTTGTATTTTTAAAAGATTGCTCTGCTTAATCTACAGAGACAGAAACTTATTACTGGTTGCCTAGGGCGTGGGGAATGGGGAGTGGCTGTTCATGGGTGCAAGATTGCTTTTGGAGATGATGTACATGTTCTAAAATTGGAGTATAGTGATGATTGCACAACTTGAAATATTCTAAAAGCAATTACACTTGATTGTGCATAAATTGTATCTCAAGAAAGTTTTTTGTTTGTTTGTTTGTTTGTTTGTTTGTTT
>NW_016107323.1:8810649-8814119 GCF_001604975.1 Cebus imitator
TTTTTTGAGATGGAGTCTCGCTCTGTCACCAGACTGGAGTGTAGTGGCGCGCTTTTGGCTTACTGCAACCTCCGCCTCCCGGGTTCAAGCGATTCTCCTGCCTTAGCCTCCTGAGTAGCTGGGACTACAGGCGTGCACCACTACACCTAGCTAACTTTTGTATTTTTAGTATAGACAGGGTTTCACCATGTTGGCCAGCACTGTCTCGATTTCTTGACCTTGTGATCCGCCTACCTTGGCATCCTAAAGTGCTGGGATTACAGGCGTGAGCCATCGCAACTGGCCCAAGAAAGTTCTTTAAAAATTTAGCAAAGCTCACTCTGCCTTCAGTTGGGAGAATGGACCATCTGGTAAGAGGAGGGATGAGGGAGCTGTCAGGAGACTGCTCCAAGGAGGAAGATGATGGGGGTTTAGATTGGAGTGGTGCAGCGCAGGTGGAGAAAAGAGAGCACATGTGACGAGAAGCCTGGACTAGGATTGGCAACTCTGGATATGGAGAAAAAAAGCAAAACTAGGAATCAAAGGTGGCACCCAAGTTTCCAAGGAGGGTTTGAGTGGTGATGCTAGTCCTGTGACAGGGAACACTGAAGGTCCTTAGTTCTCTTTAGGGTTGTGTTTGGGGCACCTGTCTAAACACAAGAGGAGATGGGCTTGGAGCTCCAGGGGCAAGATCCAGATTCAAAATAGAAATTCTGATATCACTGGCCTATAACTGTTCATCAAAATAATAGTTACAGGCCAGGTGCGGTGGCTCATGCCTGTAATTTCAGCACTTTGGGAGGCCTAGTTAGGAGGGACGCTTGAGCCCAGGAGTTCAAGACCAGCCTGGGCAACATAATGAGACCCCATCTCTAATAAAAATACAAAAAGTTAGCTGGGTGTGATGGTGCATGCCTGTAGTCCCAGCTCCTTGGGAGGCTGAGGTGGGAGGATTGCTTGAGCCAAGAGGTCAAGGCTGCAGTGAGTTGTGATTGCACCCCTGCACTCCAGCCTGGGGGAATAGAAAAAGAAAATGCCCCTTCTGCTCACACTCAGCAAGCACCTAGCTGAGGGCGCCTACAGATCACAGGGAAGCAGGAAGATCTAACTGCTTCTCTGTGCCCCTTTCAGGTCACAGTCAAAGTGCCTCAGAAGAACTCCTAAGAACCACGAGGGCTTCCTTCCTCAGCCATTGATCAAAAGTTCAACAAGATCAGCAACAAAGCCAAGAAAAATGATCCTTGCATGCTGAATATCTCAAAAGAGAAAATCTTCCCACAAAATCTCTTGGGTCAAGAAAGTTCTCGAATTTGAATTGATAAACATGGTGGGTTGGTTGAGGGTAAGAGTATATCGGGAACCTTTTAAACGGCAACAATACTGCTAGCTTTTGGGGTGATTTTTTAAAAATAGATTCAAATGTCTTATCCTCTCTCTGAAATGCTTCCTGTAACTTGAGTTTATGGGGGAAGAAAAAGCCATTGTTTAAAATTATATCAGCATCAGGGCATCTGTTACACCCTGTTTTGTATTCTGGGCTCAGATTCATTAAAAACAAGCTGCTCTTAACTTATTGGGTAACTCTTTGTCCATCTCAATAACCTAAGGAAGGCAGAGAACGGTGGCTCATGCCTGTAATCCCAGCACTTTGGGAGGCCGAGGCGGTGCATCATACAAGGTGAGGAGTTTGAGACCAGCCTGGCGAACACAGTGAAACCCCGTCTCTACTAAAAGTACAAAAATTAGCCAGGCATGGTGGCTGGTCCCTGTAATCCCAGCTACTTGGGAATCTGAGGCAGGAAAACTGCTTGAACCTGGGAGGTAGAGGTTGCAGTGAGTGGTATTTGCACCACTTCATTCTAGCCTGGGCATCAGAGTGAGACTCCATCTCAAAATAAATAATAAAATAACCCAAGGAAATGCTGCCAGGCAGGAATGATATGGCACACTGGATATGATTTCTCCCCCTCCTCTGCTGTGGGTAAACAGCTTGTTTCATGCATTTACCTTTTTATCTTAATTACACCAACAAGAATATCCTTGAACATTTCATGCATTTAATGAAGAAATACTTCTTGCCTGTTTACCCGTGGCAGCTCTGAGATGTGCTCTAGAGATCTCAGAGCACATCTAACATGTTGCTAAAAGAAAACCTAAACATGATGCCCAAGAGAGGGGAGAGGTAAATCAGAAAACAGACGCTGTATGTCCAACAGGGTCTTCGTGTGTCACCCAGGCTGGTGTGGCACCATCACAGCTCACTGCTGTCTCGACCTCCTGGGCTCAAATGATCCTCCTGCTCAGCTGCCTGGGCTAATGTTTGTATTTTTTGTAGAGATGGGGTTTTGCTATGTTGCCCAAGCTGTTTTCAAACTCCTGGATTCAAACAATCCTCACACCTCAACCTCCCAAAATGCTGGGATTACAGGCGTGAGCCACTGTGCCCAGGTCTGTTCTCAGTAAAAACTTGATTGGACCAAATAAAAACAACGTTGGCCAATTTCATAAGAGATGGATTTGGAAACCAGATGTGAATTTACTCAATTTAAGTGAGATCTATATCTTCAATAACTAGACCTCTTGAGTCTCCCATCCAGAACACTGTCTTCCTCTAGTCAAGATGCCTGGCAAAGGCTGGACACGGTGGCTCACATCTGTAATCCCAGCACTTTGGGAGGCCGAGGCCAGTGGACCACCTGAGGTCGGGAGTTCGAGACCAGCCTGACCAACATGGAGAAACCCTGTCTTTATTAAAAATACAAAAACAATAACAACAAAAAAAACCTAGCCAGGCATGGTGGCGGATGCCTGTAATCTCAGCTACTCGGGAGTCAGAGGCAAGAAAAATCACTTGAACCGAGGAGGTGGAGGTTGTGGTGAGCCGAGATCACGCCATTGTATTCCAGCCTGGGCAACAAGAGCGAAACTCTGTTTCAAAAAAAAAAATAAATAAATAAAACAAATAAAAATAAAGAAAAAGAAGAAATGGAAGCTGGGTTCGCGGGGGCAATCAGCAGCCTCTACCACCTTGTGAAACACCACTGTGATCTGACAGTCTTGACAATATATTTTCAAGGTACTGCCAAAATTACAGCTAACTCCTCTTTAACTACTCAGGATTTAGGGAGATGCCCTCCTTATGCATAACTTTATCATCAGCTTAACCCTCGTCTCATTATATAGGATGAGATTACTTCTAGGAAGGTTTTCCTTCTGGAGAGTGCATCATTTAAGAATATTTTAGGCCGGGGCACAATGGCTCATGCCTGTAATCCCAGCAGTTTGGGAAGCTGAGGTGGGTGATTTGCTTGAGCCCATGAGTTCTAGATCAGCCTGGTCAACATGGTGAAACCTCATCTCTACAAAAAAAAAATACAAAAACTAGCTGGACATGGTGGTGTGTGCCTGTGGTCCCAGCTACTCAGGAGACTGAGGTGGGAGGATCACTTGAGCCCAGGAGGTCGAGGCTGCAGTGAGTTGTGATTGCACTA
>NW_016107323.1:8814227-8821540 GCF_001604975.1 Cebus imitator
AAAGAACCCTGGTAGGGGTGAATTGGAAAAAGTAGAGAAATGTAGTATTTCTTGCCTGCTGTACTCACTGTAGCTGTGAGAGAATCGGCTCTTTTAACCATTGGATAAGAAAGGAAATATTATCTATGAAGGAATGTCTATTAGGTTGATTTTGACATCCTAGACACATTGAACTCCTTGCACTGTTAGTGACAGAAACCCATTAGAACCTTAAGTAGCTGTCTGAAATAAAAACAGCTCTCAGGTGATGAACCACCTAATCTCTCTGGGTATTTAGATGTAGGTCAGTCACAGGAGTATTAGGTGTAAAGCCCCGTGCTTCTGGGTAAAGCCTCCATTACCGGCTGCACAGAGGCCACAGGGAGCTTTTCCTGCAGCCCGGAGAAGCTTCCTAAGTGTGGGTGCCACCTTGTGGGACACATGTAGAACTACGGCACTATCTTCTCCAAGAAGTAGCAGGATAGTCCCTCCCACTGGTGTCATTCCAACGGTGTTGCATACAATTTGGCTGTACATTTGGCACGCAGTACAATGAAGGAATCAAAGACCAGGGCCACATACAGACTCGAAAGAAATGAAAACAGGGACTCCCAACAGAAACTTGTACACGAACGTTCACAGCAGCACTACTCACAACAGCTCAACGGTGTAATCAACCCAAATGTCCATCAATAGATGGACAGACAAAATGTGACATATCCATGCAATGGAATATTACTCAGCCATAAAAAGGAAGGAAGTACTTATGTATTTGCATATGGATGAACCTTGAAAACATGATGCTGAGTGAAAGAAGCCAGACACACCAGGACAAGGACTGTATGATTTCACCTACAGGAAATGTCCAGAACAGGCAAATTTATAGAGAGAAGGCTGATTGGTGGGGACCCTGGGGAGGGACCAATGGGGAGTGACTGCTAATTGGTGGGGTGCCCTTTTGGGATGATGAAAATGTTTTGGAACCAGATACAGGTGGCAGTTATACAACATTGTGAATTTACTAAATTCAACCAAATTGCTCACTTTAAAACATGAAATTTGGGCACGGTGTTTCACACCTGTATTCAGAGCACATTGGGAGGCCAAAGAGGGTGGATCACCTGAGGTCAGAAGTTCAAGACCAGCCTGGCCAACATGGTGAAACTCCGGTCTTTATACTAAAACTACAAAAATTAGCTGGGTGTGGTGGCGCATGCCTGTAATCCCAGCTACATGGGAAGTGGAGGCAGGAGAATCTCTTGCATCTGGGAGGCGAGATTGCAGTGAGTAAGTAGAGATCACACCATTGCACTACAGCCTGGGTGACAAGAGTAAACCTCTGTCTCAAAAAGAAAAAAAAATGTCCGGGAGCAGTGGCTCATGCCTGTAATCCCAGCACTTTGGGAGGCCGAGGCGGGTGGATCACCTGAGGTCAGGAGCTCAAGACCAGCCTGACTAACATGGTGAAACCCCATCTCTACTAAAAATACAAAAAATTAGCCAGGTATGGTGGCAGGTGCCTGTAATTCTAGCTACTCGGGAGGCTAAGCCAGGAGAATCGTTTGAACCCAGGAGGCGGAGGTTGCAGTGAGCTGAGACTGTGCCACTGCACTCTAGCCTGGTCAACAGAGTGAGGCTCCGTCTCAGAAAAAAAAAAAAGGATGAAACCAGGTGTGGTGGCTCATGCCTGTAATCCCAGCACTTTGGGAGGCCGAGGTGGTGGATCACCTGAGGTCAGGAGTTTGAGACCAGCCTGGTCATCATGGTGAAACTCTGTCTCTACTAAAAGTACAAAAAATTAGTTGGACATGGTGGTGGACACCTGTCATCCCAGTTGCTTGTGAGGCTGAAGCAGGAGAATCGCTTGAACCCTGGAGGCAGAGGTTGCAGTGAGCTGGGATCATGCCATTGCATGCCAGCCTGGGTGACAGAGCATCACTCCATCTCAAAAAAAAAAAAAGGAAATGATTAGGCCGGTACATTTTATATTATGCATTGTTTCCCAGAATAACAAAAATTTTAAGGAAATCACCACTACATGAGACACCTAACAAACTGTCCCAGGAGAGGGATGATGTTTATTCTGTGAGCTCTGAGAGGGGAGACAGGAGCCAGTCGGCTGCCACTGAGTGCTCCAGCTGGCCCGCAGAGCCCCAGGATGGATGCTGCACCTGAGGTGGGGCTGGCCTTGGAGACTTCTGGGGCCCCTTCCATCTCAGAGGTCTGAAGGATTTGAGCTGAGTTAGGTCAGCAGATGCTAGAACTTTCCATTCACAGGCTGTCCAGTTTTTCTCTATTTGAGAAACAGAAACAGGTCAGAAACCAGGGCATGCTCTCATGCTACTAGGAAAACATAACTTGATATAACCTTTATTATTATCATTTATATTATTATTTTAAAATTATTTATTTATTTTTTGACACAGAGTCTCACTCTGTCGCCCAGGCTGGATTACAGTGGTGCGAGCTTGGCTCACTGTAACCTCTGCCTTCCGGGTTCAAGAGATTCTCCTGCCTCAGCCTCCTGAGTAGCAGGGACTACAGGCGCACCCACCAAGCCTGGCTAATTTTTGTATTTTTAGCAGAGACAGGGTTTCATTATGTCAGCCAGGATGGCCTCTATCTCTTGACTTCCTGATCCGCCCACCTCAGCCCCCCAAAGTGCTGGGATTACAGGGGTGAGCCACTGTGCCCAGCCTATTTTTAAAATTTTTTATTTTTTTATTATTGAAATAAGGTCTTGCTATGTTGCCCAGGCTGGTCTTGAACTCCTGCCTCACGAAGTGCTGAGATAACAGGTGTAAGCCACGGTGCCCAGCAAGCACAACCTTTCTGGCAGGCATCCACGACTAAGAACTTAATCCAAAAACACAATCGGCCAAGTGTGTGAAGCGTGTTAGGGAAGAGCACTGTTGTTGTGAACTTCAACCAATGGAGACAGCCTGAGAAAAACCGGTGACGGCTCGGGCTCCGCAGCATTCAGAGGGATGAGACGTCACTCCAGCTAAGGCATGCAAATAGGGTCTGCAGGCAGGGAACATAAGGCCAATTCACACTTCAGCCATGCCAGAAAATATGCTCACCATTTACGTCGTATGCCAAATAAATGGCTTTGTGACTTTACTTCATCCTCTTCATTTACATAGAGCATATACCAAGGAACGATGGAAACTTCTAGTAGGTATTTAAACCCCAGAAAATTCTGTAACGGGGCCCTTGAGTCCCTATGCTTGGCCCTCTCCCACACTGTGAAGTGTCCTTTCATTTTCAATAAATTTCTTCATTCTTTCCTTGCTTTGTGTGTTTTGTCCAATTCTTTGTTCACGACGCCAAGAACCTGGACACCCTCCCCCCTGGTAACACAGCATCAGGCAATAGTGGTATACCTGGGAGGGATGTGGGACAGTTAGTGCAGCAAGGCATGGGAGGCAGGGTTGAGTCTCTCTGAGCTGGGAAGCTCCTCCTTCCAGCCTCTCTCCACAGCCTCACCGCTTCCATTTCCCAAGGCAGACAAGGACTGCCTCAGCCTGGGACAACACGACCTCTCTGTGTCCACACCGACCCACAATTGGCTTAATGTTACTGTCTCACTTCCCAGGAGCCTCTAAAGGGCCCATCTTGGGTCCAATGGCCATTCCTGGGCCAGTCAGCTGTGGCCAGGGGATGGGGCCACATGGCACCCACATGAAGCAAGGCCCATTCTGTAAGTAGGGGCTGTTGAGTGATAGGCACCGTGGAGGTGTCCACACCCACTCCTCAAAGTATGGTCCTGGACCAAGCAATACCACTACATCACTGGGCAGCTGCTTAGCAATACAAAATCCCAGGCCCCACCCCATACCTAAGGAATCAGAATCTGCATTTTATTTATTTTCAATTTTTAAAATTTTTTTGGAGACAGAGTCTCGCTCTGTCACCCAGGCTGGAGTGCAGTGGCACGATCTCGGCTCACTGCGACCTCTGCCTCCTGGGTTCAAGCAATTCTCCTGCCTCAGCCTTCCAGGTGGCTGCGATTATAGGTGCCTGTCACCATGCCCCGCTAATTTTTTTATTTTTGGTAGAGACAGGGTTTCACCATATTGGTCAGGCTGGTCTGGAACTCCTGGCCTTAAGTGATTCACCCACCTCGGCCTCCCAAAGTGCTGTGATTACAGGCATGAACCACTGTGCCCAGCCAAATGTAGTACTTTAAAACAACATACAAATCTGTTTCTGTGGGTAAGGAGTTTGGGTATGGCTTAGCTGGGTGCCTCTGGCATACAGTCTCTCATAGCGCTGCGATCAAATTGTGGGCTGGGGATGCCATTAGCTAAAGGCTCAACTTGGTAGGTATCCCTTCTAAGCTCATGTGTGTGTTGGCAGTCCTTAGGTACTCACTGGCAGCTGGTGAGAGACAGTTCCTCAAAATGTGGGCCCCTTTACAGGGGCAACTGTAGTGGACTGAAGAGTATATCACCCTAAAATTCATGTTCGCACACAAGCTGAGAATGTGACCTTATTTGGAAATAGGGTCTTTGCAGATGTGATTAAGATGAGTTCATACTGGATGATCTTGGGCCCTAAATCCAACCACTGGTGTTTTAATAAAAGGAGAGGACACAGAGACACACAGAGAAGGCCATGTGAAGACAGAGGCAGAGCCTGGAGTGACACAGCCAAAGCATGCTACAGAATGCCAAGGACTGTCTGGAGCCACCAGAAGGAAGGAGTCTTCCCTGTAGTCTTCAGAGGGAACATTGCTATGGCTTTGCTGACCCTTTATTTTTTATTTATTTATTTATTTTTGAGACAGAGTGTCACTGTTTCCTGGACTGGAGTGCAGTGGTGTGGTCATGGCTCACTGCAACTTTTCTGCCCCCTGGTTCAAGTAATTCTCCTGGCTCAGCCTCCAGAGTAGCCACCACTACAACTGGCTAATTTTTTTTTTTTTGTATTTTTTTGTATTTTTAGTAGAGATGGGGTTTCACCATGTTGGCCAGGCTGGTCTCAAACTCCTGACCTCAAGTGATCCGCCTGCTTTGGCCTCCCAAAGTGCTGGGATTATAGGAGTGGGCCACCGTGCCTGGCTTTTGCTGACACATTGATTACAAACTTCTAGCATCTGGAATTTTGAGGATCAATTTCTGTTGTTTTAAGCCACCCAATTTGTGGTAATTTGTTACAGCAGCCTTAGGAACCAAGTGAGCTGGCTTCCTTAAGAGCAAATGAGTAAAAGTCAGAGAGGGCCCCCGATGGAAGCCAGAGTGTTTCTGTAACCTAATCTTGAACATGACACCCCTTCATCGGAAGCAAAGCACTTGATCCAGCCCACCTGAAAAGTAAGGGGATTACACAAGATCATAAATACCAGGAGGTGAGCATCACTGGAGGCTGTGAACCAGGGCTGCCTCACCAGCAAAAAATGGAGGAATTTCATTGGAAGAAACCTCTTCCTTCAGAGTTCTGCCTTCTCCATTCATTGATTCCTTCAATAGATGAATTTATTAAGGACCTACAATGGACTGGGTATTAGGGGCATATGAACAGTAAGACAAATAAGATTCTTTCTCTTGTTGAGATTATTAAGTTATAAGATAATAGGAACATCTGATTTACATTAGGAAAGGAGGATATGGGCAAGGCATGTCTTTCTAAAAAAACATTATCAAGAATGAAGCTGAGGCCAGGCGTGGAGGCTCACACCTGTAATCCCAGCACTTTGGGAGGCCGAGGTGGGCGAATTACCTGAGGTCAGGAGTTCATGACTGCCCTGGCCAACATGGCGAAGCCCTGTCTCTACTAAAAATACAAAAATTCGGTGTGCCTATAATTCCAGCTACTTGGGAGGCTGAGGCAGGAGAATTCCTTAAACTCAGAAGGTGGAGGTTGCAGTAAGCTGGGATAATACCATGGCACTCACAGAGCAAGACTGTCTCAAAAAAAAAAAAAAAAAAAGTAAAGTTGACGAATGAGTAGAAATGAGGCTGTGTGTGTGTGTGTGTGTGTGTGTGTGTGTATGTGTGTGTTAGGAGGGAAGGGAAGAGTGAGTTTCTAGGTAGTGGGAAAGCATGTGCAAATAAGCCAGTAAGTTGAGCAGCTAGACTAAAAGCTGCTTGAGGGCAGGGACCTTGTCTCTTCATCTCTGCATCTCTATTACACAACACAGAGCCTGGCAGAGAGAGAGAAATTCTTACTGGATGAAATGAATGAATAAATCCAAGGCATCTTCTATAGGTTGGTACAAAAACAATTGCAATTTTTGCCATTACTTTTGTTTTTTTTTCTCTTGTTATTTTTGCCATTACTTTTAAATGGCAAAAACCACAATTACTTTCGCACGCATATTTCCTGTTACAGATGTCAATTCAAGTCATTTGAAAATTTTCTCTCAAAGTTCAACAGTGGATAATTGCTCTTACTCACATTAGGTAGCATAGGCAAAGCTGCTAGAATAAAAGACTCAAAGTACGTAAAAGGTCAACACAAGTTTGTTTATTCCCACATAACAACAATGAGTTGATATTCAGGTCAGTAAGGCACAGTTCTCCTCCACTCAGGAATCTCCCATCTTCAGGCCTTGCCTTCTCCAGAGCCTGATCACCAACTGCTTCCAGTTGGCAGAAGGAGTAAGAGCATAGGCAAACACCTGTTGGAGGTCTGTATGGGCCAGGCCTGGAAACTGCGCACACCTCTTCTGCTCACTTTCCACTGGGGAGAGCACAGGCACACAGACACGCTTATTTTACTTGAGGAATGCAGTGTTGGTGTATGACCGACAAAAAAAACCAGTAATTCTGGTAGACAACTAAGTCTCCACTCCAATATTCAATTACTTACTTGACTATGTCTCAAATTAACCTAGATAGAAAAGAACTCTGAATCTTTCACCTCCATAAAATCTTTTACTCACTGAATGGCATCATTATCCATCTAGTTGCTTAAACATACATGTGAAAGTTATCCTCGGTCTGTTTCTTATCCTCCCCTTCCACATCTAATCCTTCAGGAAGTCCTGACAACGTTACCTCCAAAACATGTCTTAAATCCATCTTCTCAGCCAGGCACCGTGGCTCACACCTGTAATCCCAGTACTTTGGGAGGCCAAGGCAGGTGGATCATTTGAGCTCAGGAGTTGGAGAGTAGCCTGAGAAATGCGGAGAAACCCCGTCTCTACAAAAAATTAGCCAGGCATGGTGGCATGAGCCCCTAGTCCCAGCTACTTAGGAGGCTGAGGTGGGAGGATCACTTGAGCTCAGGAGGTCTAGGTTGCAGTGCGCTGTAATCACGCCACTGCATTCCAGCCAGTGAGACCCTGTTTCAAAAAAAAAAGAAAAAAAATCCATCTTTTTTTTTTT
>NW_016107323.1:8821568-8825925 GCF_001604975.1 Cebus imitator
TTTTTTTTTCTTTGCAGAAAGAGAGAAAAAGGGGAAAGAAAAAAATGAGAGAAAAGCTTCCGTAAGATCTTGTAGAAGGAAAAAAAGTCTTTTTTTCTAATGTAAAAACGCATAATTTTTTTTCAGAGGGAGGAGGAGCAGCTTAAACCAGAAAACACATTCATATTAATCATCCTTCTCATATACTTCAAATATGTACTTAATGCCTTTCTCCTCCTGGGCATGAGGGAACACCTGGGTATTCTGGCAGAAGTTTATATTTCTCCAAATCAATTTCTGGAAAAAACGTGTGACTTTCAAAGTCCTGCATGATCCTTGTCACAAACAGTTTAAGATGGCCTGGGTGATCCACGGCTTCCTTATAAACAGAGCGGCCACCAATTATCCAAATCATGTCTACTTTATTTGCTAATTCTGGTTGTTCAGTAAGTTTTAAGGCATCATCCAGACTTCTGGCAAGAAAATGAGCTCCTTGTGGAGGTCCCTTGAGTTCCCTGCTGAGAACTACATTAATTCTATCCTTTAAAGGTCGATTTTTCTCAGGAATGGAGAACCAGGTCTTCCTACCCATAATCACCAAATTCTGTTTATCTTCTACTGAAGAGGTTGTGGTCATTCTCTGGAAATACCTGAATTAATTCCTGAGCGGCGGCCAGGGCAGGTCACCATTCTTGCTGATGCCCATGTTCTGGGACACAGCGACGATGCAGTTTAGCAACTGAACCATGACAGCAGGAGTGAGCACTGAGCCCGCTCACTACACCACGACGTGAGGCCAAGTTTGGCGCGAAATCCAAAAAATCCATCTTCTTTACACCTTTACTACCACTTCCTTAGTTCAGTGTAATATCTCTCATCTGCATTATTCTCCAATAGCCTCCTAATAATCTCTCTGTTTCCATTCTTGCTTGCCTATATTCCATTCTCTAGACAGCGGAGTGATTTTTTTTTGATAAAGAGTTTTGCTCTTGTCGCCCAGGCATGATATCGGCTCACTGCAACCTCCATCTCCCGGTTTCAGGCAATTCCCCTGCCTCAGCCTCCCGAGTAGCTGGGACTACAGGTGCGTGCCACCACCACGCCCAGCTAATTTGTTGTATTTTAGTAGAGACAGGGTTTCACCATGTTGGCCAGGATGGTCTCAATCTCCTGACCTCGTGATCTGCCTGCCTCGGCCTCCCAAAGTGCTGGAATTACAAGCGTGAGCCACCACACCCAGTTCAGTGTGATCTTTTAAAACAAATTTGATCACACCACTCTTTAGTTTAAAACCTTACAACAGCTTAGAATAAAATCCAAAGTCCTGATTTTGACCCTCCAAGCAACATATGATGCAGCCCCTGCCCACATCTCCAACCTCATCCTTTTCTTAATTTTTTTTCTTTTTTAAAAATAGAGATGGGGTTTCACCATGGTGGCCAGGTTGGTCTCGAACTCCTGACTTCAGGTGATCTGCCCGCCTTGGGGTCCCGAAGTGCTGAGATTACAGGCGTGACCCACCGCGCCCAGCATTCAACCTCATCCTTCCTTTATTAGTCTCCTACTTGCTCTACTCCAGCTACAATGACCTTCTTTCTGATCCTTGAACACATTTAGCTTATTTCCACCTTAAAACTTTTGCCTATCTGCCCAGAAATCTTTTCCTTGGATTTCCAATAGCCTGCCTTTTCTCATTCCTTAGGGGTCTCAGCTTAAATGTTACCTCAGAAGAGACCTTCCTTAATCATCTAATACGAAGCAGTCCCCACATTCAGTTATTCTTTTACCTCAGCACCCTGTTTCTGTTCTTTTTAGCATCAGACTCGGGCTTTCCTACTTCCTTTTCCTGAAAGATCCATGAGCCGGTACCGTGTCTTGTTCCTACTGTTTCTCCAATGTCTAGTATATTTGGCACAGACTGATGTGCAATTAATAAGTGAATGAAAAACCATTGAGAGGCGATTAGTCAAAAGCTCTTGCAAGGCCCTGTGACAGGTTATCAGTGGAGGGTAGGGAGCGCAAACCTGGGTTCTCATTCTATGCTTGACCACTTCTCGGCTGTGCACAAACTAGTCCAGCTCTCTGAGCCTCAGTTACCCAATCTGCAAACTAGGGATGGGAACATTCACACACAAACGCCAAATGGCTACCCTGTAAAGATGAAAGCAGGTAATGCAAAGAACTCCACGTAAGGTTAATGCTCCGTAAACAGAGCTGCTACTGATATTATGTATTCTACACAATCCTGCTTCCTTACGGCAGGACTCTCGTGCTTCAGTCCTCTCTTCTCTTTCCTGGGTCGACCTCCCTTTCTGAAGAGCGCTTCCCGAACAGCCCCTCCCAGGCGTGAATCTCCGCAGCTAGGATAAAGGCTGAGGCCCCAACGCATGCGCACTCAAGCGTGTCCGGGAGCGACCTCCGGTGGCCCAGCCCAGTCCGGTCGCCCATGACGTCATTAGTGCAGCGCCTCCGCCGCGGAAGGCCCGGGGGCCAGCCCTATATGCGGCGCGTCTTAGGGAGGCCCAGGCCAGCGCCTGCAAGTCGGGTGCACGGCTAGGGGGCGGCTCGGAAGCCCTAGCGGAAGGCAGCGAGGGGCGCGTGGGGCCGTGGAGTCACGAAGCTGGGCGACAGGAAGGGCGGCTCGGAGCTCCCGCGGGACACAGCGCGTGCGTGAGGGCGGCCGGCGGGGCTGCCCGGCGCGGGTGTCCCGGCGATGTGTGGCGCTGAAGCGGTGGCGGGAGCAGCGGCGGCGAGCTCTGCTTCGGCTTCGGCTTCGCTGCGGTGCAGGCGGCGGAGGCGGAGACGCAGGCTCCTCCTTAGGACCTGGCGAGCCCGGGCCTAAGCGGCGGCCCCGCGAGGCCCCTGCACAGCGCCACAGGTCGAGGCCCTCCCCGCCTCGCCCTACCCCGGGAGCCTGCCTCCCCTGCCGGGGATGAGGCTAGGAGGCGGCCGCGCGGGGCCCAGCACAAAGGCTTGTCCCCAGGGGCCGCCGCCTCCGCCGCTGCTGCTGCCGCCAGCTTAGAGCCACCCGCCGAAGCAGAGCCGGCACCAGGGCCCTCATCCCCACCGGTCCCCAGGGGAGGCTGCTGCCCGTCGCCCCGAGGCCCAGGGGCCGGAGTGCCGAGCCCTTTGCTCCCTCGGCCTCGCGGGGACAGGGCGGCTGAGCAGCCTCCGCCTTTCGCGGCTGCGGGGGCCTCACGGAGCATGTCGGAGGAAAGCGACATGGAGAAAGCCATCAAGGTAAGGGGGAGGTGCCCCCTTTTCCCCTGCTTTGTCCTGTGGCGTTCTTCTCGGCTCCAGCCTCAGAAAGCGGGGAGATTTTGCAGTGAGATTTTCCAGCGACTCCCGGGTTTCGGCCTCCCCCTGATTCCGTGGACCGCTCTTTACAGCTCTGGGGCCAAGGGTGTGGGTGTGGGTGTGGGTGTGGGTGTGGGTGTGTGTCCGGGTGTGTGTCCGACTCCCTCCAGCTTCCCTGGTGTGATTTGCGCTCAGCTAGAACGAAGGTGAGTGGCGCGGAAGTACTATCAAGTGTCAATGAATGGGACGAAGAGAGCCTTGCTGCTACTACTCGTTTCCATCGTTCCCCAAGGCCGCCAGCATTTGCTTCCGGATGGTCTGCAGCGCTTGGAGAGTTGGAATTTATCCATTCCTCCCGTTTTGTTTGAAATCGGCTTTCTGGAAATCTGCAGTTTTAGAAGAAGGTGGTGCGGTACAAAACCTGTCCTTTGGCGAATAGGTTGTCCTCGTTTTTTCCGTGTGTTGTTCCCTTTTCCTTTTTCCTCTTCTCTCCTAGGAAGCATTTTTACTTAGGAAGAGTTAACAGTTCCTGCAACTTAACTGCGCTTAAGCCAAAAGAAAAGCAAATGTGTGTTGGAAAATTAAATAAAATAAGCTTTCTAAAACCTGTTTTTTACTTTTTTTTAAGAAAGGCACATTTTGCCCACTAAGGGCCAATTATCTGTCTTGGCAGCTATAACTAAGAAATTAGTCTTATGAAATTAAACACCGACGCTTAAAGTTTGATGTATTATTTATTTGGCAGTGTTAAGTCAACCCAGTGCATTGAATAATTTAATTTTATCCTGAAGGACAGGCATTTATTAGCAGCTTGGGGTTATTTTCCCCTTCAAGACTGTGACTATTACTGATTAAGAAGTACCCACTTTGCCGGGCGCGGTGGCTCAAGCCTGTAATCCCAGCACTTTGGGAGGCCGAGGCGGGTGGTCAAGAGATCGAGACCATCCTGGTCAACATGGTGAAACCCCGTCTCTACTAAAATTACAAAACATTAGCTGGGCATGGTGGCGCGTGCCTGTAATCCCAGCTACTCAGGAGGTTGAGGCAGGAGAATTGCCTGAACCCAGGAGGCGGAGGTTGC
>NW_016107323.1:8826055-8828989 GCF_001604975.1 Cebus imitator
ACCCTTCTACCAATTCTTTGGGTGGTGTATATAGTTTCTCCAAATCATCAAGTCATTTTAAAGAAACTTAACCCTTTAAAGGAGGCATCAGCATATAACATATACATTAAAGAAGACCAAGTTTTAAATTATAAAAATAAAGATTCTAAAAGACTGCTTTGTTACATCGTTTTTTTTTTTGGTTTGGGATTTACTGGCACAGGGGCATGATTTGCTGCCTGAAGTTATTTAATTGGGTTGTGAATCAAACCATATGTGGCCGGTTTTTAAACATTGTCTCCTTTGTGCCAGATGGTGTCCTAGACACAAATGGTACAAGCCAGACTCCTAGACGTCCCTGTTCTCATGTAGCTTACATTCTAGAGGGTGGAGTTACTGCCAGGTGGTGTTAATTAAGTGTGGAAAGGGTGAGGAGTACTATGTTAAATAGGCTAGTCTGAGGAGGTGACACTGTGTAGAGTTCTGGCGGAAATGAGGGAGCAAGCCACCAATGTCACAGGGAAGAGTAAAACAGGCAGTGGGAATAGCGAGGACAGACCTTGAGGCAGAAGCAGGTATACTGTGATGTAGGAATAGCAAGGTGGCTGGAATGCAGTGGGTCAGTGGAGATGACGTAGAGCAGCAATGGGAAGCATGGCACTTAGGGCCTTGTAGGCCATCGGAGGAACTTTGGCTTTGACCCTGATTAAATGTGGAACTATGGGAGAGTTTTGAGCAGAAGACAGACATAGTTCCAGGGGACGAGTATACAAATAGGGCAGCAGCATTACTTAGTGGTGGTTGTAGTCTCTCTAGGTAGACTCAGTTGAATCTCAGCTTTTTTTTCTTTTTTTTTTTTTCTTTTTTTTGTGAGATAGAGTTTCACTCTGTCACCTAAGCTGAGTGCAGTGGTTCGATCTCTGCTCACTGCAGCTGCCTCCTTCCGGGTTCAAGTGATTCTTGTGCCTCAGCCTCCCGAGTAGCTGGGACTACAGGCATAAACCACCATGCCCAGCTATTTTTGTATTTTTAGTAGAGATGGGGTTTCACCATGTTGGCCAGGCTGATCTGACCTCAGGTGATCCACCTGCCTCAGCCTCCCAAAGTGCTGGGATTACAGGCGTGAGCCACCGCACCCGGCGCAGCCTTTCTGTTTTATTAGCCGTGTGTCTTCTTTGAGTGTGATGCCACTTCACTTCTGTCTCCTTAGTTTCCTTGCCTTTTGATGGGATAAAAGTACTTCCCAGCTCATAGGGTTTTTTTGTTACTGTTTTTTTGAGGAGTAAATGAGCACATATACCCAAATGTGTTTATAATAATACCTTGGCCGAGCTTGGCGGCTCATAGCTGTAATCCCAGCACTTTGAGAGGCCGAGGCAGGCAGATCACCTGAGGTCAGGGGTTGGAGACCAGCCTGGCCAACATCACGAGACCCCATCTCTACTGGTGGCACGTGCCTTAATCCCAACTACTCAGAAGGCTGAGGCAGGAGAATCACTTGAGCCTGGGAGGTGGAGGTTGCCATGAGCTGAGATCACACCACTGCACTCCAGCCTGGGTAACAGAATGAGACTCCATCTCAAAATAATAATACCCAACAGCAAGAGCTTAACGAATATTAGTTCATAGGAACTTATGCTTTAGAAAGAGTTGTTATCTTCACTTGACTTTTGCCCAGCCCAATTTTCTTAAAATTTTTTTAGCTTTTCTTCACTCAAAGTACTTGATGGGTCACTGGTGAATCTTTATACAATTGGGGCATGTCCAACGAATACCTGTTGGTGGAGTTGAAAATATCTGAACTGACAACCAATACTAACTAGGATGAACTACTTTGGAAGCAAGCCAGCATTACATCAAATAAACATTTAGTCTGTGGCATTGTGTTGTATTCATTGTTGCGTTTTTTGAGGTGTTCATCAGATAGCACTGAGACAGACCTGTAGTGTTCATCTGGAAAGCTGTTTTCCTGGCCTCCAGCCACAGCACTTGAACTCCTGCTGCCAGACTACCTGAGAGTGGACTGATTGGACTTTAAGATCTCATCCTCCCTTATCCGTGGTTTTGCTTTCCTCAGTTTCAGTTATGTACTGTCAACTGCAGTCTGAAAATACTAAATGGAAAATTCCAGAAATCAACAATTCATAAATTTATTTTTATTTATTTTTTGTTTTGTTCTGTTTTTTTGTAGAGACGGGGTTTCACCATGTTGACCAGTATGGTCTCGATCTCTTGACCTGGTGATCCACCCGCCTCAGCCTCCCAAAGTGCTGGGATTATAGGCGTGAGCCACCGTGCCTGGCCTATTTATTTATTTTGAGACAGAGTCTCTCTGTCACCCAGGCTGGAGTGCAGTGGTGCAGTCTCAGCTAACTGCAACCTCTGTTCAAGCAATTCTCCTGCCTCAGCCTTTTGAGTAGCTGGGGTTACAGGCATGCACCACCATGCCCAGCTAATTTTTGTGATTTTAATAGAGATGGGGTTTCACCATGTTGGCCAGGCTGGTCTTGAACTCCTGACCTCGTGATCTGCCTGCCTTGGGCTCCCAAAGTGCTGTAATTACAGGCATGAGTGACTGCGCCCAGCCCTCATAAGTTTCAAATTATGCCCTGCTCTTTGTAGCGTAATGAAATCTCTTGCCGAATTGCCTGGGACATGAATCATCCCTTTGACCAGCATGTTCACACTGTATATGCTTCCTGTCCTTTAGTTACTTAGTAGTCATCTTGGTTATCAGAAAAAAACAATATATATAGGGTTCAGTACTATCCAAGGTTTCAGGCATCCACTGGAGGTCCTGGAAAATATCATCTCTTATCTGTAGAAACTACTGTACTCTTAAAAATTTTAGGATAAGAGGCTGGGTGCAGTGGCTCACGCTTATAATCCCAGCACTTTGGCAGGCCAAGGTGGGAGGATCATTTGAGGTCAGGAGTTCAAGACCAGCCTGGCCAA
>NW_016107323.1:8829349-8832353 GCF_001604975.1 Cebus imitator
AAAAAAAAAAAAAAAGATTTAGGATAAGGTCAAATGGCTATAATTGGACTCTCTATCTTCACCTGTATCTCTATTGCCCTAGCCCCATGACTTCGCCATGCCCAAGGCACTTAGCTAAACCTGGAGAGCGGGCATTTTGGGATTAGAGATTCTTATCTACTGTACATATTCTTACATACTGTACTCCAGCCTGGGTGTCTTTTATTATAATTATAGCAAGTCATTAATACTTGATGAACTTGGTGAAAACCCGTTTCCTTAGTTTTTAAAATTAAAAAAATGTAATATAGTTTGTACATCATAAAAATACCTCCAGTGTAAATGTACAATTCAGTAATTTTTAGTAAATTTATTATATTTATTTTTTGAGACGGAGTTTCACTCTTGTTGCCCAGGCTGGAGTGCAATGGTGCAATCTTGGCTCTCCTCAGCCTCCCAAAGTGCTGAGATTATAGGTGTGAGCCACTGCACCCAGCCAATTGATAGAGTTGTGTAGCCATCATCACAGTCTGGTATAGAACATCTCCATTCCTTCTAGAAAGTTTCTTTGCCTGGTTGTAGTCATCCCCTGTTCCCACTCCTTGCCTGTTACACCCACTGATTTGCTTTGTCACTCTAGTTTTTGCCTTTTCTAGAAATTATAAATCAGTGAAATCACTTACCAGTTTTATGTGTTTGATTTTTTTTTTTTTTTTTTTTTGTTTTTTTTTTTTGAGTTTTTGTTTTACTCACTGTCGCCAGGCTGGAGTGTAGTGGCCCAATCTTGGCTCACTGCAACCTCCGCCTCCCTGTTCAAGTGATTCTCCTGCCTCAGCCTCCCGAGTAGCTGGGACTACAGGCGTGTACTACTATGCCTGGCTAATTTTTTTCTATATTTAGTAAAGACAGGGTTTCACCACATTGGCCAGGATGGTCACGATCTCTTGTCCTCATGATCGGCCTCCCAAAGTTCTGGGATTACAGGCGTGAGCTGCTGTGCCTGGCTGAGCAGTAGTCTTTATTGCTTATCCATTCTCAGTTATTGGACATTTAGATTATTTCTAGTTTTTAGCTGTTATGAATAAAGTGATAAAACTACAAGTTTTGTGTGAATATATGTAATCATTCTGTGTAGATAGGTGTAGAATAACTGGGCAGTACAGTAAGCTTATGTTTAACTTGTTAAGGAACCACTAAACTGTTTTCTAAAGTGGTGGTACCATTATACATTCCCACTGGCAGTGTTTGAAAGTCCTAGTTTTTTTCTACCATCTTCACAAATATTTGGTATTTTCAGTCTTCTTATTTTAGTTCTTCTGGTGGGTGTGTCCTGGTATTATGGACATTTTTTTTGCGTGCAGATTTGCCATTTGTGTTTCTTTTCTGGTGAAGGGTCTATTCCAATCTTTTGCCCTTTTTTTTTGAGATGGAGTCTCACTTAGCCGCTAAGGCTGGAGTGCCCTGGTGCGATCTTGGCTCGCTGCAACCACCATCTCCTAGGTTCACGTGATTCTCTTGTCTCATCCTCCGGAGTAGCTGGGATTACAGGCACCTGCCATCATACCTGGCTAATTTTTGTATTTTGGTAGAGACGGGTTTTCACCATGTTGGCCAGGCTGGTCTTGAACTTCTGACCTCAGGTGATCCACCTACTTTGGCTTCCCAAAGTGCTAGGATTACAGGCATGAGCCACCACACCCAGCCTCTTTTGTCCATTTTATTTTATTTTTTGAGATGGAGTTTTGCTTTTGTTGCCCAGACTGGAGTGCAATGGCATGATTTTGGCTCACCCCACAACCTCTGCCTCCCACGTTCAAGCAATTCTCCTCCCTCAGCCTCCTGAGTAGATGGGATTACAGGCACGCGCCACCATGCCTGGCTAATTTTGTATTTTTTAGTAGAGATAGGGTTTCTCCATGTTGGTCAGGCTGGTCTCAAACTCCTGACCTCCTCCTGAGGTGATCCGCCCACATCAGACTCCCAAAATGCTAGGATTACAGGCATGAGCCACCATGCCTGGCCTCTTTTGCCCATTTAAAAAAAAAATTTTTTTTTAGTTGGAGTCTCGCTTTGTCACCCAGGCTGGAGTGCAGTGGTGTGACCTTGGCTCACTGCAACCTCTGCATCCAGGGTTCAAGCGATTCTCCTGCCTCAGTCTCGTAAGTAGCTGGGATTAAAGGCCTGCGCAACCATGTCCAGCTAACTTTTTGTATTTTTAGTAGAGTTGAGGTTTCACCATGTTGGCCAAGCTAATCTCGAACTCCTGACCTCAAGTGATCCCCCCACCTCACCCTCCCAAAGTGCTGGGATTACAGGCGTGAACCACTATGCTTGGGCTAAAATTGGTTTCTTTGCCTTATTGAGTTATAGGATTATTTATTATTTATTAATATTTTTAGAGATGGGGTCTTGCCATGTTGCCCAGGCTGGTCTTGAACTCCTGGCTCAAGCAATCTGCTTGCCTCAGTCTCCCAAAGTGCTAGGATTACAGGCATGAGCCACTGCACCTGGCCAAGAGTTTTGTTTTTTTTTTTGTTTTGTTTTGTTTTTTTTGAGACAGAGTCTCACTTTATCATCCAGGCTGGAGTACAGTGGCGTGATCTCAGCTCACTGTAACCTCCACCTCCTGGGTTCATGCGATTCTCCTGTCTCAGCCTCCCAAGTAGCTGGGACTACAGGGGTGTGCTACCACACCTGGCAATTTTTTTTGTATCCTTTAGTAGAGACAGGTTTTACCATGTTAGCCAGGATGGTCTTGATCTTCTGACCTCGTCATCTGCCCACCTCAGCCTTCTAAAGTGCTGGGATTGCAGGTGTGAGCCCTGCGCTGGCTATAGCTGGCTATATGCAGATTTTCGACTGCCCAGGGGGTCAGTGCCCTTAACTCTTAGGTTGTTCAAAGGTTAAGTGTATTATCTATGAGCTTTCCATTTCTTTAGGGCTTCTTCAGTTTCCCTAAGCAGTTTCTAGTTTCTAAATCTATAAATCCTGCCCTTTGATAGATTTATTCCTTTTTTTTTTTTTT
>NW_016107323.1:8832923-8841658 GCF_001604975.1 Cebus imitator
AGTAGAGACGGGGTTTCACCATGTTGACCAGGATGGCCTCGATCTCTTGACCTCGTGATCCACCCGCCTCGGCCTCCCAAAGTGCTGGGATTACAGGCTTGAGCCACCGTGCCCGGCCGGTTTTTTTTTTTTTGAGACAGAGTTTCGCTCTGTTGCCAGGCTCCAGTGCAGTGGTGCAATCTTGGCTCACTGCAACCTCTGCCTCTGGGTTCAAGTGATTCTCCTGCCTCAGCCTCCTCAGTAACTGGGACTACAGGCATGCGCCACCCAGCCAGCTAATTTTTGTATTTTTAGTAGAGACGGGGTTTCACCATGTTGGGCGGAATGGTCTTGATCTCTTGACCTTGTGATCTGCCTGCCTCGGTCTCCCAAAGTGCTGCAATTACAGGTGTGAGCCACCGCACCCAGCTGAGACCCTGTCTCTTAAAATAAATAAGTGAGTGAATGAATGAATGAATGAATGGAATTCTTTCTTATCTAAAAGTATACAGCAATAGAGGCTAACATGCAATGATTACCCAAGAATTCCATTAAAACTTTTATTAAACTATAGAGGCTGTATTCTAAACTGTTGAAAGTTATTTATATCAGAAATATACTTATATAATGAACATGACAGAATAGAATTGGTCTGTATACTGTTGGAAATTAGATGTTTACTATGATATTTATTACTATTTGAACTTTTAAGTCTCGATTTATTGAGTTATTCCAATAATTTAATCAACTTGTTCAGGGATATAGGCCTCTATAGGATGACAGCATGTATCTGGCTAATCTTTCTAGAATCTCATAAAATATGCTTGCCCAGACCAGCTGAGGTGGCTAATCCCAGTACTTTGGGAGGCCGAGCGGGCAGATCAGGAGGTCAGGAAATCAAGATCATGCTGACTAACATGGTGAAACCTTGTCTCTACTAAAAATATAAAAAATTACCTGGGCGTGGTGGCAGGCACCTGTAGTCCCAGCTACTTGGGAGGCTGAGGCAGAAGAATCGCCTGAACCTGGGAGGCAGAGGTTGCAGTGAGCCGAGATTGCACCATTGCACTCCAGCCTGGGCAACAAGAGCCAAACTCTGTGTCAAAAAAAAGAAAAAAAGGTGTGTGTGTGTGTATACATATATATATTTGACCATTGTAGCAAAGAGGCATTTAGTAGTTGATGCATTTTGAAAAAAATATTTTCCTCTCAGATCCCCCCCAAAGCATTGATTGTCTAAGTATATGAACCTTGTAGGTGAGCTGAATAATTTCTTTTTATCTTGAAGTCTTTGCTTTCTTGTTGGAAAACTGGAAAACAATGTCTAACGGAGTCATGTGGACAAAATGTCTAGTTATAAAGCCCCGCAGAACACAAAATTTTGCTTATCAGTTTCTTAGAAGATGAGCTGTTGAATGATGGGTCTTCTGTTGTCCCAACTCTGCTTATTTACCTTTAACTGGGGAATCATTCTCTGTCCTCTCCCGTTTTTTTGTATTAATAGGAAACTTCCATTTTAGAAGAATACAATATCAATTGGACTCAGAAGCTGGGAGCTGGAATTAGTGGTCCAGTTAGGTAAGAGATCCATATGAGAATTATGGCAAAATGTTGGCATGTGCAAACTCTGAAATGGCCATTTGAAATACATCTTGAATTAGACACATTAGGTGTACTAGGTTTGAGAAATAGCCTGAATTTAATAAGTACAGGTTTTTATGTTAGGCTTTTTCTCATGTATTTAGAAATTAAGTGACCAAGTTGCATGGTCTTTTTTATGGAGTCATTTTAGATGTTGAGACTGTGGGGCCACTGTGAGAGTCACCTGTAGCCAACTGAGGCCATTATTTTTTCATTGACCCACAGCAGCGAGTTGCTATTGCATTGCTTAGTAGCTGAGGGCTGAGCATTGGCGGCTCGGCAGAGGCCCATGTCCCTACCTGCTACCCTTGGAGGCAAGTTTGTTCTGATGCACTTGGCTATATCCTTGATGAGAAGTACAAATCTCAAAGAAAAAACTTGTTAATTTTCATTGTAACATGTATGATCTCTGATTGATTTTTTCCTCCAAATCTAGAGTCTGTGTGAAGAAATCTACCCAAGAACGGTTTGCACTGAAAATTCTTCTTGATCGTCCAAAAGCTAGAAACGAGGTATGCTTTATTGCCTCGACTTAATTAAATATTTGAAATGCCTAAGAATTGTTCTTTTTGCAAGTAAGGCAGCTTCCTAGAGAGAATACAGAGATGCAAAGAAAGTTTTATGTCCAAACTTCACCTCTCTTCCCTATTCATGGTATCATTTTAGAATAGTCCTAGATCTGTCAGTATCAAAAGCCGTTGAGTCATTTCCTTTCAGCCACCTCTTGTTCTTTTAAAATTAATGTGGTTCTTGGACCCTAATGTATTCAGATTACTTCAATTTTGCCTATTTAAAAAGGTACTTGAAGTTGGAGATGAAATAGCACAAGGAAGGGTCAGGTGAATGATGTATAGAAAGTGATGCTACAGGAGGATTCTGAGGATGTTTCTAGTTTTCAAAAATATACATTGTGTTTGTTTCTGTTTGTGACAGGGTCTTGTTCTTTATTCAGTTATTACAATAATTTAATCAACTTGGTCAGGGATATAGGCCTCTACAGCATGGCAGCATATATCTGACTAGTCTTTCTAGAATTTCATAAAATATACTTGCAAAGAGGCATTTAGTAGTTGCATTTAGTAGCTCCAGGCTGGATGGAGTGCAGTGGCACCATCACGGCTCACTACAGTCTTGACCTCCCTGGGCTCAAGTGATCCTCCCACCTCAGCCTCCTGAGTAGCTGGGATTACAGGCATGTGCCACCATGCCTGGCTAATTTCTTTTTGGATTTTTTGTAGACATGGGGTTTTGCCATATTGCCCAAGCTGTTCTCGAACTCCTGGGCTCGAGTGATCACCTGCCTTGGCCTCCCAAGGAATTGGGATTACAGGTGTGAGCCACTGCCCCTGGCTATACATTGGTTTTAAATTATCTGGATATGGTAATGACATGCTAATATGTGCAATTAAGGACTTCTTTTGCATAAACATATGTGAATAATTTCTAAAATGAGCTGTTTGCCAGATTTTCATTTGCAAATAAACGGGACAGTAGGAAGTAAATTTGTTGATGAGGTTTTATTCATGGAAAAAGCATTAAGGAGATAATCTTTGAAAACACTGGCTTTTTATATCATTCTGGGTGATAAAGTTTTTATTGTAATAGGCTTGCACCTAGTGTGATCAGTTTTTGGAGAGAAGTTTGGAGAGAAATTGTTGGTATCCCCTACCTATGGAAACATTTCCTCTCTTCTCTTTAAGGTACGTCTACACATGATGTGTGCCACACACCCAAACATAGTTCAGATTATTGAAGTGTTTGCTAACAGTGTCCAGTTTCCTCATGAGTCCAGCCCTAGGTAAGACTACAAGGTATTATCATCACGTGCCCATATGTAGGCCCAGATGTAGTGGAGTTGTCCTCTCTTTTATGTACTCTGTCCCCTCCCTCTCCTCCTTCCTACCCTCCCTTCCTCTGCTCTTCCTTCTCTCCCTCCTTTCCCCCTCAATCTCCCTTTTTGTAATTTGGAAAATTCAAGCATTTGTAAAAGCAGACAGAATTATGTAATGAATCCCCAAGTTCTCTTGATCCATCCTCAAAAGTAATCCTCTCATGGTCAGTCTAGTTTCATCTATGCCCCTACCACTTCAGGTTCCCTGATTATTCTGATTACTTTCTCATTTAAAGAAAGCATTTAAAGTGGAATTTAATTAAACAGGTTCTATTTCAAATCAGCAAAAGGGGCCCAAATATTATTCTAGGCAAAGTCTTAGAGGCTGATAAAACAAAAAGCCTTTATTGCTTAGTCTGACTTTAAAGAAAGAAATCAACATGATTCTTTTAGTTACTAAATGTTTGGCAAGCATATTGGGTGGCATTCTAAGTCTCTTTGATGGAATTCAAAATTAAAGTATGTGTTTTTGGGGGGAGACTGAGATGTAAACCCATCATCATAGCAGTGCAATAGCTACTAAGGATAGGCATCTCTGAAATAGTCTTTTTTTTTTTTGAGATGGAGTTTCACACTGTCATCCAGGCTGTAGTGCAGTGGCATGATATTGGCTCACTGCAATCTCCGCCTCCTGCGTTCAAGCAGTTCTCCTGCCTCAGCCTTCCGAGTAGCTGGTACTACAGACGTGCGCCACTATGCCCAGCTAACTTTTTTGTATTTTTAGTAGAGATGGAGTTTCACCATGTTGGCCAGATGGTCTCAATCTCCTGACCTCGTGTTTCTCCCGTCTCGGCCTCCCAAAGTGCTGGGATTACAGAGCCACCATGCCCGGCCCCACATCCTGAAATATTCTAAGCGTACAAAGGAGAGGAGCTGCTAACTATAGTCTGGAAGGAGAAGTGTCTCACAGAGGCTCTGTGGAAGCCGGGACTTGAAGCAAGAGTAGGAATTTTCCAGATGGAAAAAGAAGACAGAATTTTAAAAACAAATGGGAAATCAAACAATTATTTTTCACAACTGTGCTCTGTTGGTGAAAGCATTTGGATAGAAGCTGGAAGCATATATGAAAGAAAGCTGGAAGCAAAAATCACATTAAAAAGTTTTTTTAGAACATGAGAATTTTTGCTCTTAGTAGCTGTCTTACCTTGGACTTAGGAAGTTGTTACACACTTTGTAGATGAGATATCTTCAGGTCAGCTTCTTAATGTTTCAGGGTTTTTTTGTTTCTTTTTCTTTTCTTTCTTTTTTTTTTTTTTAAACTTAACAAAATCAAATGCTTTCAAACAGGGCCCGACTCTTAATTGTAATGGAGATGATGGAAGGGGGAGAGCTATTTCACAGAATCAGCCAGCACCGGCACTTTACAGAGAAGCAAGCCAGCCAAGTAACAAAGCAGGCAAGTTAACCCCAGGTACCAATCAAACTGCCAACAAAGTTGGTTAACAAGCGCAATTTCATTGGGGGGAATAAAAGAATCCTTAAAGAAAAGCTCTATTTGACTTCTCATTGCCTGCTTTGTTATGTAATCAGAAAAGATGTTTTGACAGGAGAAATGTGACTCATTTTATACTTAGGGGGGGGGACTTGTGTTCTTAATTGGTTGTCAACTGTTTCCTGAGGCTACTGTGAGATTTCCATAAACTCTGGAGGGAAGGTGATTTTAACTCCTTAGTAGACTGCAGGTATCTCCAGGCATGTAGCTACCAAGTACTGTTATTGGACTTTGAGGTAAAATGCTGCTGATACCGTCTGAAAGATTGTATGGTATAAAAATATATTCAAAGATGCTTCCTGCCTGTGAGTCACTTTTCTGTCATTTCTTTAGATTTAATAATATACTAAGATCTTTGTAATTCTGGATTATTCCTGGTTATATTCTATTTTGACATCACATTTTATTGCTATAGAAATAATTTATGTCGCAAACAATGCTAGGAATTCAACTGATAATCACTTCTTGGAGAGGTGAAAAGCTAAACTTGCAAGGCTTATCTTCATACCAAGCAAGCAAAGCAGAAAATTAGGAAGCATAGCCCAATTGCTTCTTAATAAAAAATTCTTCCAAGTTTTCTGTGAACCTTACGCAATTTTGGATGCCTCCTTTCTGGTAGGGAGGAACTGATATTTGGATTGCTGAGAAAATTCCATATTGAGAGTTAAAGAACAGGTAGAATCTATTCCTTCTGTTTGATTTTTAAAATTATACCTTTAATTTTTTCAAGTATTAGGATTAAAGGATGAGCTCTGATAATCTTCGATAAAACAAAACCCCTTCAAATCCACATAAACAGGCAACATTTTCAACAAGTATGATGAGCAAAATGAGTTTCCAGTATTAGCTGGAAAAACCCAGTCAGCTGATTTCTTGACTTTCAGCTTCCTGGAGAGTGCCATTCTTGTCTGAGCCAGGCCATCCTGCCTGTAGCCCTGCTGTGGGAAACCCGCACCTGCTGACCATTGCTCAGCTTAGGTGTTTCTTTTGCAGTGCCTGTCATACCTCAGATGAATGAAAGTGAGAGCATTTCATTGTTTCATTTCTTACAGGATTTACCCATCAGTTTACTCTGACAAAGATTGCTGTACCATCGTATTTTTCTTTCTGTTTGACAGAATACAAGTTGCAGTTAAACTAAGCTTAATCCATTTCTGTTTCTTGGTATTCCAAGTCTTTCTTAATTTCTGCTTTAAAATTGAAACTGAACACAGTCTTAATGAAGGCTTGTTTTTTAACATCCTGAGTTCTCTACACCAGGGGTGTTAAAGAGTGATCTTTTCTAAGAAGCGGGTGTTCCATTGTGTCTTTTTTCAGATAGCTTTGGCTCTGCGGCACTGTCATTTGTTAAACATCGCGCACAGAGACCTCAAGCCTGAAAATCTGCTTTTTAAGGACAACTCTTTGGTGAGAAGACTTGTTTTTCTGCATTTTAGTGCTGCTACTCTTAACATAGTTCGGGAGTGGGTGTGTTTGGAGTGCTCTGAATTCATGGTGAAGAAGGATTAGGCCAAAGTGCCTCAAACAGCTTAACCCATTCCGTTGCTAGAAGCTCAGAGAAGCTGTACTACCCCTGGCATTGATAATTTTGGATGATACTGATATGTATTTGTGGGACTTAGGATTTTAGATATTATTTGGGAAGGGGCAGGAATCTATATGCTGTTATGTATTACCTTGAAATTTGATGGTTTCATTTGCTGTTTTCCCTTTCAGCCCTGTCCCCTGCCCCAAGTCCCACCAGATAAGTTGCTCTGGCTCTCATGAAGCTTACGGCAGATATTAAGAGTGAAGCAGCACCCCGGATAGATGAGAGGTGATGGGCTCTTAGAGTGAAGGGGCACTAGGCGAAGACCTTGATTTTAGTGCTGTCCTTAGGAGTTCTAAAGCAAAGATAGCTGTGTGAGTGGGTAGGAATTCCTTACTTCTGCATTGCTAAGAACAGTTCCTCAACGTGAATCATTGTCTCCAGACCTGGGACATGTTATTTTCATAAGCTCACATCTCAGCCAGAAAGAAACTTGTTAGAGCTCAGGGTAACCTGTCTTATACCTGGATTTTCCTTTAATATTTACTGAGCACTCTGGAGCAGTGACTCCCATTTTTTAAAATTTCAGGATGCACCAGTGAAGTTGTGTGACTTTGGATTTGCCAAAATTGACCAAGGTGACTTGATGACACCCCAGTTCACCCCTTATTATGTAGCACCACAGGTAAGCATGTGCTGTTTCTGTACTTAAGATCTGTCACCCAGCTGCCCATGGACTCGTGTTCCTTCTATTCTACAGCATAAGTAAGCATATAGTACAGATGGGATGGGGAAAACTTAGCTTTAGAGACCGACAGATTTCTTTATTTGATGTAGACCTTTTATTCTTTTAAAATCGACTTTATTGAGCTATGATTTAGAAGTATGATTTACATACAGTAAAGTACCTCTACTTCAAGAAGAGTTTGATGAGTTGTGACAAATATATACCCCGTATGACAACCACCACAATGAAGATGCAGAACGTGTCCCTCACTTCACAAGCTGCCTGTGCCACTTTGCAGTCAGTCCCCTCCCAGCTTAACCCCTGGTCCTAGGCAACCACTGACCTGCTTTCTGTTGTTATTGGTTAGTTTTGCCCGTTGAAGAATTTCATAAAAATATAATCATGGACTTTGTATGTTTCATTTCTTTTTCTTAGCATGTTTTTGAGATTCATCCATGTTCCTGCATTTATCACTCATTACTTCCTTTTCATTGCCAAGTAGTATTCCATTATATATCTAAGGTGCATTTGTTTTTTCCATTCACTGACTGACAGGATTTGGGGTTGTTTCTCATTTTTGGCTATTATGAAGAAAGCTGCTAGGAACACTCATTTACAGTTTTTGGGGGACATGTTCCCCCATGCCTGTATCTTCTTTCCAAAATGGTTGTACCATTTTATGCTTCTAGCAGCAATGTATAGTGTTCCAGTTGTTTTACATTTTTACTAACGCCTCATGCTCTTCGCTTGTCAGCACTTGTCATCTTAGCCATTCTGATAGGAGCAGAATATTACTTCATTATGGTTTTAAACACGACATTTTCCTGATGGTGACTGTTTTGGAGCACTTTTTGTACGTGTTTAGTAGCCATTGTGTTGAGAAGTATGGATATTCATCTTTTGCCCTTTTGTTATTGTTGGTTTCTCATTAAAGAATTTGAGGTATAAGAATTTTTAAATACTCTGGACATGTTCTTTGCCATGTGTATGTTGTATTCTTACTGCTACTGTAACATATTGCCACAAACTCAGTAGCTAAAAACAACAGAAATTTATTATCTTATACTTCTGCAGATGAGAAGTCTGAAATAGTACTCAGCACTATAATCAAGGTGTCAGCAGGAATGTGTTCCTTCTGGAGGCTCTAGGGGAGAATCCATTTCCTGCCTTTTCTAGCTTCTAGAGGCTGCCTACCTTATTTGGCTTGTAGCCTCTTCCTTCATCATCAAAGGCAGTAGCATAGCATCTTCCAATGTCTCTCTCTATGACTTTGACCTTCTTGCCTGCGTCTTACAAGGACCCTACTGATCACGCTGGCCTTACCTGGATAACTCCACATTTTAAGATTCTTAATTCTTCTGCAATACAGGGTAACATAATCCCAGGGATGATAATAACATGGACATACATCTTGGGGGGCCCATTATTGTGCCTTCCATATATATATATATATATATATATATATATATATATATAT
>NW_016107323.1:8841929-8843662 GCF_001604975.1 Cebus imitator
CATGCGCCACCACGGCCAGCTAATTTTTTGTATTTTTAGTAGAGACGGAGTTTCACCATGTTGGCCAGGATGGTCTGGATCTCTTGACCTCATGATCCACCCGCCTCAGCCTCCCAAAGTGCTGGGATTACAGGCGTGAGCCACCACACCCAGCCAGTTTTCAATTTTAATCAGGTTTATTTCACCACTTTTTTTTTTAATGCTTAGTACTTTTTGTTCCTAAGATCCATGGGCATAAATATTTTCTCTGATGTTTTCTTATAAGAGGTTATAGCTTTAGCTTGTACATTTGGGTCTGTAATTCATTTGAGTTTGTGTGTATATGAAATGAGAGACCAGGTTCTTTTTTTCCCCCTTAGGGATGTCAAGTTGTTGCAGCATCATTTGTAAAAGGACTGTCCTTGCATCATTGAATTCCCTTGCAGTTTAGTTGAAAACCAGTTGGCTATATATCTGTTGGTCATTTCAGGATTCTGTTCTGTTTAATATATGTGTCTACAGCAAGAGCATCTGAATTATTTTAGCTTTTTTTTTTTTTTTAGATGGAATCTTGCTTTGTTGCCTAGGCTGGAGTGCAGTGATGCAGTCTTGGATCACTACAACTTCCGCCCCCTGGGTTCAAGCAGTTCTCCTGCCTTAGCCTACCTAGTATCTGGGATTACAGGTACCCAGCACCACACCTGGCTAATTTTTTTATTTTAGAGGAGGGGTTTCACATGTCAGCCGGGCTGGTCTTGAACTCCTGACCTCAAGTGATCTGCCTGCCTTGGCCTCCCAAAGTGCTGGGATTACAGGCACGAGCTAGCGTGCCTGGCCTATAGCTTTATATTAAGTCTTGACTTCAGATTTATTCATTTTCAAAATTGTTTTGGCTATCCTAGATCCTTTGCATTTCTCTACATTTTAAAATTCACTTCTCTATAACAGAAAAGCTTCCTGGGGTTTGACTGGGATTGTGTTTAATCTATAGATGAATTTGGAGAGAATTGATACCTTAACAATACAGAAGTCTCCCAATTGATGAACAAGGTATATAGCTCTCCATTTATTTAGGTCTTTAATTTTTCTCAAAAATGTTTATACTTTTTAACATTATAGGTTTTGCAAATATTTTCTTAAATTTATCCTTAAATTTTGTTTTTGGATGCTATTAGAGATGGTATTTTAAAAGCTTTTTGCTGGGCTTGGTGGCTCTGCCTATAATCCCAGCACCTTGGGAGGCTGAGGTGGGCAGATCACCTGAGGTCAGGAGTTCGAGACCAGTCTGGCCAACAGGGTAAAAACACATCTCTACCAAAAATAAAAAAATTAGCTGGGTGTGGTGGCAGGTGCCTGTAATTCCAGTTACTCGGGAGGCTGAGGCAGGAGAATCGCTTGAGCCTGGGAGGCAGAGGTTGCAGTGAGACAGGATCACGCCACTGCACTCCAGCCTGGGCAGCAAAGAGCAAAACTCTGTCTAAAAAAAGAAATTCATTTTCTGACTGTAACTAGTTTACAGAAATACTAGTGATTTTTTATTTTTATTTTTTGAGAGCCTAAATGTGGGGCATGCTTCTTCTTCAGCCTTTAGTGCTGGGATTGGGTTACATCAGTCTACTCAAGAGTTGAGCTGAATTTGAGTTTTGTTGTTGCTATGGTTGTCTTCAGTGCCCCACTGGCATGGGATTCCTGTCCTGTTAACCTTATGGTTAGGTGGGGTCTGGGATGCCATTTTTTTTTTTTTTTTTTTTTTT
>NW_016107323.1:8844108-8845485 GCF_001604975.1 Cebus imitator
TTTTGTATTTTTAGTAGAGACGGGGTTTCACCATGTTGACCAGGATGGTTTTGATCTCTTGACCTCGTGATCCACCCGCCTCAGCCTCCCAAAGTGCTGGGATTACAGGCGTGAGCCACCGCGCCCGGCTTTAATGGATTAAAAAAAAAAATATTCCACTTAAGTGCACCTATACCTCAAAATACCTCAAAGAGGATCTCCCTTTACAGTGTTGGCCCCCACTTAGCAGTAGATTGCTGTCAGTTACTGCTTGGTGCCTGCAAGCCTGCAGAAAGGGAGAAGGCAGTGAGGGACCAGGAGGTATCTCCGTTTCTCTGCTATTGGGCAGGACCTGTGTTCTTGAGTCTGATGAATATCTGGTGAAAGTCTATGCAGAAGAGCATGGGAGTAGACATGACTCTTCCTTGTTTCTATGGCTCCTAGAGGGTTCGTGCTCTCATCCTAGCCCACACTTTGCCTTTAGCAATTTGTTAAAAACATAGCTGAACTCTTTTTACCCAAATGATATATGATATCACTTCCCCCAGGGATCTGCCATAGGCGAGCCAGCATTCGCTCCCCATTCTCTCCTTGGAGGGGCCTGACTTAAAGATTTCAGAATAATTGGTTGCCCTGAGACCTGATCCTTGATGGGTCCAAAAAAAAAAGTAATGATTTTATAATTTATCTTTGATGCTTTCCAGCTTTCTCTATCTTAGACAGAAACAGAAGTCCCAATAGTTTGGGTGGGAGGAAGGTGAGGATCAAAAAACTACCCGCTGGGTCCTATGCTTATAACCTGGGTGATGAAATAATCCTTACACCAAACCCCTGTGACACCACTGCCGTTCACCTGTATAATCAACCTGCACATGTACCCCTAAACCTAAAATAAGGTTTTTTTTTTAAAAAAAAGTCCCCGAAATTTGATTATATGTGTATTCTTGTTCCTTTGTTTTTCCTGCCAGGGGTCTGTTGAGTTCCTTGGATCCAAATAAAAATAGGAAATTTTTCAGACATCATCTCTTCAAAGATTTTTCTACTCTTCTCTCTACTTGCTTTCTGAGACTTCCAATTACATATATGTTAGACTGCACAGGGAAGTGGGGTTCTGATCTTTTGGATTTTCATCCGTTTTTCTCTTTCTCCCTTCCCTTCCCTTTTTCCCTACTGATACATACTCAGTAGTAGGATTGCTGGATGATAAGGTATTTCTAGTTTTAATTTTTTGAGGACCCTTCCCTCTGTTTTCCATGTTGGTTATACTAATACACATTCCTACAAACAGTGTACAAAGGTTCCCTTTTCTCCACTCCACATCGTTGTTAGCACTTGTTATCTTTTTTATAATAGCCATTGTAACAGGTGTGGGGCAATACTTCATTGTGGTTTTAATTT
>NW_016107323.1:8845633-8846656 GCF_001604975.1 Cebus imitator
TGTGGTTTTAATTTAGTTTTTGATATATCTGTTGGCCATCCATATGTCTTTTTTTGAGAAATGTTTATCAGGTCCTTTGCCCACTTTTTATTTTTATTTATTTATTTATTTATTGAGAGACAGAGTTTTACTCTTGTTGCCCATGCTGGAGTGCAGTGGCGCAATGTTGGCTCACTGCAACCTTCACCTCCTCGGTTCAACTGATTCTCCTGCTTCAGCCTCCCAACTAGCTGGGATTATAGGCGCCTGCCACATGCCCAGCTAATTTTTTTGTATTTTTCGTGGAGACGGGGTTTCATCATGTTGGCCAGGCTGGTCTCGAACTCCTGACTTCAGGTGATGTACCCACCTTACCCTCTCAAAGTGCTGAGATTACAGGCATGAGCCACTGTGCCCGGCCTATTTTTTTCTTTAATATTTTTGTCCTACAAAAGACTCCATTAGCTCGTTTTTAAAATGCAGTGTATGAAAATTTCATTCTTTTAATTGTGGCAATTTTAGTGGATATGTAGTGGTATTTATTTGTAGGTTTTTTCTGGGGGGGTGGGGATGGAGTCTTGCTGTATTGCCCAGGCTGAAGTACAATGGTGCAGTCTTGGCTCGCTGCAACCTCCACCTCCTGGGTTCAAGTGATTCTTCTGCCTCAGCTTCCTGAATAGCTGGGATTATAGGTGCATGCCACCACATCTGGCTAATTTTTTATTTCTAGTAGAGACGGGGTTTCACCATGTTGGTCAGGCTGGTCTCGAACTCCTGACCTCTTGATCCACCCACCTCAGCCTCCCAAAGTGCTGGAATTACAGACATGAGCTACCACACCTGGCCTCTTTATAGATTTAATTTGAATTCCCTAATGAGTAATGATGTCTACCATCTTTTCTTTTGTGTGAACATTTTTGTGTGCAGCTGCCTTCTGTATATTTTCTTTGGGAAGTGTCTGTTTGGACCTTTTCTGTATTTACAAAATTGGGTTGTTTCTTTTCTTTTCTTTTTTTTTTTTTAGAGTCTCGCTCTTTCGCCAGG
>NW_016107323.1:8847671-8873460 GCF_001604975.1 Cebus imitator
CTCCTGGGTTCAGGCAATTCTCCTGCCTCAGCCTCCTGAGTAGCTGGGATTACAGGCATGCGCCACCATGCCCAGCTAATGTTTTGTATTTTTAGTAGAGACGGGGTTTCTCCGTGCTGACCAGGATGGTCTCGATCTCTTGACCTCGTGATCCACCCGCCTCGGCCTCCCAAAGTGCTGGGATTACAGGCTTGAGCCACCGCGCCCGGCCTTGTTTTGTTTTTTTTAGATGGAGTTTTGCTCTTGTCGCCTAGGCTGGAGTGCAGTGGTGCGATCTCGGCCCACTGCAACCTCTGTCTCCCGGGTTCAAGTGATTCTCCTATCTCAGCCTCCCAAG
Organism: Cebus imitator; assembly: GCF_001604975.1. Classification (NCBI taxonomy): domain Eukaryota; kingdom Metazoa; phylum Chordata; class Mammalia; order Primates; family Cebidae; genus Cebus; species Cebus imitator. Next base: position 8,848,009 of record NW_016107323.1, read on the forward strand.
TAGCTGGGATTACAGACGCCCACTACCACACCCTGCTAATTTTTTGTATTTTTAGTAGAGATGGGGTTTCGCCATGTTGGGTAGGCTGGTCTCGAACTCCTGACCTCAAGTGATCCGCCCACGTTGGCCCCTTTAAGTGCTGGGATTACAGACATGAGCCACTGAGCCCAGTTTGTTGCTCTAATTTTTTTTTTTTAGACGGAGTCTCACTCTGTCACCAGCTGGAATGCAGTGGCATGATTTCAGCTCACTGCACCCTCTGCCTCCCAGGTTCAAGTGCTTCTTCTGCCTCAGCCTTCTGAGTAGCTGGAACTACAGGTGTGCACCACCACGCCCAGCTAATTTTTGTATTTTTAGTAGAGATGGGGTTTCACCATGTTGGGCAGGCCGGTCTGGATCTCTTGACCTCATGATCGGCCTGCCTTGGCCTCCCATAGTGCTGGGATTACAGGCATGAGCCACCGTGCCCAGCTCTGTTTTAATTTTTATCTTTTAAGCCCCACCCTCAGAAGCAGCCATTAATGAAGAAGCTGTCCTTTCTCTGCAGCATTGCTTTTGAGCCTTCATAAAAAATCATTGAACATATATGTATGAGTTTATTTTTGGACTCGTTGTTCAGTTCCATTGATCTCTTTTTCTGTCTTTACCCCAATAACTCATTGTGTTGATTACTACAGCTTGAATTCCCTAATGAGTAATGATGTCTACCATCTTTTCTTTTGTGTGCGCAAAAGAAATTAATACAGATTAATAATATAAGTTAATACAAATTAATAATTCTTGAAATCAAGTAGTGTTGGTCCTCTACTTTTGTTCTTCATTTTCAAAGTTGTTTTTGCTATTCTGACTTCTTTGCATTTCCATGTAAACTTTACAGTCAGCTGTTGATTTCTATAAAAAACTACTGGGAGTTTTGACTGGGGTTGTTTTAGAGCTGTCATTCAATTTGGAGGTGCTAAGATTTTAGTGATACTGAGCCTTCTGACCTATAAGCAAGCTGTATCAGTCCATTGATGTTTGCCTCATAATTTTATTCAGCAATATTATATAGTCAGTTTATAGGTCTCTCACATCTTTGTGAGATTTATTCTTAATGTTTAATATATTTTCTGCTGTTGTGAATGGTGTTTTATTTTTCAGGTTTAATTCATTCACTTTGTTGTTCTTGTGTAAAAACTCTATGTGGTGGTCACAGTTGGAGCCCAGCTCCTCTGCGTGGAGACTGTGGTGTAGGTTTTTATAAGATGGTCAGTGAATTTCTGTTAGGTAAGATAGCTGCAGGTCTTAGAGATGGCATTGAAGGTGGCCTTTGCAAAGTTGCCCAAGGTGGCAGTGCAACCCCCAGCTAAGCTGGAGCAGCTGTATCTTCCATCCACGCAGCTTCATGGGCACAGGGGTATCAAGTAGGTCTGGGTGTGGGATTGCTAATGTGCCCACCTCTGAAGTCCCTCCTCTTGGGACATTGGAGAAGTTGGCCAGGATGATGGTCCCACAGTGGCAGTGGCTACCTCCTTGGAGCACTGAACACCTAGACTGACGTGACTGGTGTAGTCCCTGATTGTGACAGATGCCTTGAAGCTGATCTGGACAGTTCAGATCTGCTTTTGCACAGGTGTAAGGGATACCCCCAGGAAAAAGTCAGTGTTCTCAGACTACTTGATGGGCAAGAATAAGAGAGGAATCTTCTCTAGGAACTTGATCTTTATGTACTTGACCTGGGTCTTTCCTTGGCTGATGGATAAATTACTGGTTTTAAGAAAAAAAGTTTTTAGAAGCGTAGTGTTTATGTGGAGGTTTTTTTTTGTTGTTGTTGTTGGCTGATTGCCAGTTGTCTACCTTCTTCAGTCTTATAGTAGCCTGTCTCAAGGCAGGTTATCGGTGGTGTGATTTTCAGTAAGTGGTCCCCTTTGGTCTGACTCTTGACAGGTACTGGAGGCGCAAAGAAGGCATCAGAAGGAGAAATCTGGCATCATACCTACCTCACCGACGCCCTACACTTACAACAAGGTACAGGAAGAGATATTTCTCTTCATTAAGCAGATGCAACCTCTCCTCTTTAGTGAGGTGTTTGTAGCCTTCTGGGAATGTGGCCAATTCCATTCTCACCTCTTGATTTTCCTGCCCCAAGGAAGCAGCCAGACTTGCAGAAAAGTATTTGGAATTCAAGTTTTTGTTTGTTGAAATACTAAATAAGGTTTGTACTCATTTTGCTTTTGCAGCAGTAATTAGGAGCTGTGATCACCCATCAGGTTATTTTTTTGACTGTCTGTACAATCCACTGGCCACACTGAAAAGATGTGGTTGGCTTGTGTTTTGAGGGGTAGGCCATTTCTGAGACACACAAGTTGGAGAACACTTTGTGGTCATTTATGGTACTATTGTTTCTTACTTCATAAAATACCCAGTAAAGAACAGTATCTGATACACACAGCAAGGGCTCCTAAATGTTACTTGGTACTATTGTGGTTCTTAATCTGTAGCCCACAGTTTTTTTTTTTTGAGACAGAGTCTCGCTCTATTGCCCAGACTGGAGTACAGTGGCATTTTCTCAGCTCACTGAAACCTCTGCCTCCTGTGTTCAGGTGATTCTCCTGCCTCAGCCTCCCAAGTAGCTGAGATTATAGGCTCATGCCACCACAGTTGGCTAATTTTTGTATTTTTAGTAGAGATGGGGTTTCTCCACGTTGGCCAAGCTGGTCTCAAAACTCCTGACCTCAAGTGATCCACCCGCCTCAGCCTCCCAAAGTGCTAGGATTAGAGATATGAGCCACTGCGCCTGGCCTGTGGCCCATACATTGATCCTGTCTATTCTTTCTTTTTTTTTTTTTTTCCTTGAGACAGAGTCTTGCTTTGTCACCTAGACAGGAGTGCAATGGTGCAATCTCTACTCACTGTCACTTCCTTCTCCTGAGTTCAAACAATTCTCCTGCCTTAGTCTCCAAAGTAGCTGGGATTACAGGCACCTGCCACCATGCCCGGCTTATTTTTTGTATTTTTAGTAGAGACCGGGTTTCGCCCTGTTGGCCAGGCTGGTCGTGAACTCCTGACCTCAGGTGACCCACCTGCCTCAGCCTCCCAAAGTGCTGGGATTATGGGCATGAACCACTGCACTCACCTGATCCTGTCTATTCTAAAGCACAAGAGGTTTCGGGCCTCTTGAAACAGGCCCTGGAGTCACTGAGTAAGTAGATCAGAAAAAAAATGATGCTACTTGGGGACTTGAGGCTAGCTATAGATGACAGAGAAGGGCCTGAGAATGGTAAAAAGGCAGTAGGCTGGGACACTTGCTGTGGCTCCACTACTCTTTATGTGACATTGTTGAGGTCACTTGGTTTCACTCTTGACAGAAGACCTGAGAGATGACATGATCTCTGCAGTATTAGTTGCCTTTCTGGAAAGTGAGGGATTGAAGGTCCCTTTCCACCCCTGTAATTTTATATTGTGATTCTGTTCTACAGCATGAGTTATGTCATCCACAAATATCTACTAGTATAATGTGAAAACATGGGCAGGCCAGGTGCCATGGCTCACGCCTGTAATCCCAGCACTTGGGGAGGCCAAGGCAGGCAGATCACGAGGTCAGGAGTTCGAGATCATCCTGGCCAACATGGTGAAACCCTGTCTCTACTAAAAATACAAAAAATTAGCTGGGCATGGTGGTGTGCGCCTGTAATCCCAGCTACTCGGGAGGCTGAGGCACAAGAATCACTTGAACCAGGGAGGAGGAGGTTGTAGTGAGCCAAGATCGCGCCACTGCACTCCAGCCTGGCAACAGAGCGAGATGCTGTCTCAGAAAAAAAAGGAAAGAAAGAAAACATGGGTGAGAGTAGCTGAGACGCCCCGTTATCCAGCCTTTGCTCAAAGTAGCACACAGCTGTGGTGTGAGGGGTTGTGGGGCCCCAGTGGCAGGCTCACTTCTCAGAGCAGCACACAGCTGTGGTGTGAGGGAGTGGCAGGCTCACCGGGCTGCCATCTTAGGCAGATACCTCTTTTATCTCATCGTTCAAGAAAGGCTTGAATTGAAGCCTCTGCAGACCCAGTTTTCAAAGCAAATAGAACTGCATTTAACCGAAATAGGAGTCCTTTCTTTATGCAGTGATTATAGGCCATGGAGTCACGTTACCACCTGCAGACATGGTAGTTGGTAGCAGTTTTGTTTTTTTCCACAGTTTCTACCCCCTGAATGGTGTAAGAGCTTGCAGATGGACTCAGTGAGTCCTTCATGGTCAAAGGAGTGCATTTAGATCTTCCGTTCTTCCCTCCAGTCCTCTCCATGATCTGTATCAAACTGCTTTGGGCCTTTACGAAGTGGCCTGTGCTATATTGTAGGTGAGCCTACCTGTGTCTTAGTCGCTTTGTTTCTACATACAGGTTTCACAGCCAGCTGGTTTGTATCTATTACTTTTCTGGCTGGGGCAAAGCATCCTATACCTGTACACAAGGATCAGATAGATGCTTGGGCCTGAAGAGTGAGAATGAAAGTACCTGTTTATTTCATCCCAGGCTGGCTTTGTATGATGGGATGCATGTATGTAGTATTGGTAGCTTATTGAAAATATGGAGAGAAAGCCTAGTTCTCTTAAGACTTCCTTCAGCTTTCCTTGTCTGTTAAGTGACTCTAGGTGATAGCAGCCAGTATATTGCAGGGGTTATTTCTGGGCCTGTCATGGAGGCTTTATTTGGGGGCTCTGCTTCTGCTGTGAGTGACCATTTTCTTTTTTGTTTTCAGAGCTGTGACTTGTGGTCCCTAGGGGTGATTATCTATGTGATGCTGTGCGGATATCCTCCTTTTTACTCCAAACACCACAGCCGGACTATCCCAAAGGATATGCGGAGAAAGATCATGACAGGCAGTTTTGAGTTCCCAGAGGAAGAGTGGAGTCAGATCTCAGAGATGGCCAAAGACGTTGTAAGGAAGTGAGTTTGCGGGCTGCTGGGCAGGGAGGCCGAGGAGGCCTCCAGGTGGTGGAGCTCAAGAGAATGTGGGTGGAGAAAAGTCGTTGGTTTCTCAGGCGGGCTCCTTCCCGTTTTAATATTACAGAAATTTCTCTGGAGCCTGAGGTGACTGTTCTCAGTGTCTACACCTCGGTGCGAACGAAGCTTTCCTCCCTCCTGTTGCATCCCTAGACTTTGTCCCCAGGGTGTGAACCCAGGTCCCTCTGTAGCCAGTCTTGGCACATTAATTCAAGACCCTAAATTAGAAACCTGGTGTGCTCTCCTTCTTGCATGTGAGCCGGCACGTCATTTGGGACACATGATGCCAGAAAGTGAACTAGGTGCTGAGATCATGACACCACATTTGGTTTTTCATTCCTTGGATGCTGTGGGCATGTGGGTTTGTCAGGCCTGGATCCCACCCTTTACCGTCCCATGGCTCGTTGGTTGCTCTAACATATCCTTTTTTTTTTTTTTTTTTTTTTTTTTNTTTTTTTTGAGACGGAATCTTGCTCTGTTGCCCAGGCTAGAGTGCAGTGGGTCAACCTTGGCTTACTGCAACCTCTGCCTCCTGGGTTCATGTAATTCTGCTGCCTCCGTCTCCCAAGTGGCTGGGATTACAGGCACACGCCAGCACGCCCGGCTAATTCTTGTATTTTTAGTAGAGACGGGGTTTCACCATGTTGGGCAGGCTGGTCTCAAACTACTGACCTCAAGTGATCTGCCCACCTCAGCCTCCCAAAGTGCTGGGATTATAGGCGTGAGCCGCCACACCTGGCTGCTCTGATGTATCTTAAGATGGGAAGATTTAGTAAAGAATTACGGCTAGTGAAAATAAGAAAAATAAAAAAGACAAAAATAGAAAAGAATTACAGCTAGTGTGTAGATGAGGGAGAGTTGACATTCAGAGTCCTTTGGTAACTGGAGGGCTAGGTAAGATGTCAGACCTAAATTGGAATATGTTTGTTTTTCCACCCACATGTGTGGGAGGCTTGGTTGCCTGTGGCCTTAGGCACTGCAACCGTCTTCCCACTGCTGGGGCTTCACTGAGAAGTTTCTCCTTTGTTGGTCAGTTTCTTCCTCTGTGATGGGATGAAGGTGCGTGTTTAGGGCAGTACCTGGGAGCTGTCTCCTGACAGCACTGCCATTTCTCCATGCTCCCTTTCAGAAGGGAGCTTGTCCTGTTGATTGGAGGGTTGGGGGTTGGGGGGTTGGGAGCAGGTTCTGTGTGCTATAAAGAGGGACTGTTTTCTAAAGAGACAAGTAAAAGATTTTAGGAACGTGGGTGCAATGATTAAATCACCATCTGTCCTCACATGCTGTTTCCTTGCTGTATTCCCTGCTATTTGACCAAAACCTCAATGTCCTGGAAGTAGTTCTTTGCCAGTTTTCTGTAGAATACATTTCCCGTCTGTAGAGCAACACTGATTATCTTTTTGGTTTTGGGATTTTCCAAATAATCCTTTCTTTATAATCTGAAGCCCTTGTTCAGAATGATCCAGAAGAAGGTTGCAGGCAAGCTGAGGAGCAGTTAGGCATGTTGTCCTGACATTTGTAATGAGAGGAGATGGAGTTGGAAGGAGGGAACGTGCAGAGATGAGCTAGGAACCGCATCAGCGGGAATGAATGAGATGGAAAGAAGCATGATCTGAAGGCAGACGGCACAGAAGTAGCACCCTGGGCTTAGAAGGAATGCCATCCCCATCTCAGAGACTCTATAAGTTTTTAGCTTTTAAATGTCTCTGGAATAATGGGTTCATGTCCTGCCATATGGTGCTATCTAAGAGTTTTATCAAGTGTAGCAACCTGCTTTTTCAGAACCTCATGACCCTTCAACTAATTTTGCAGCCACTGTCAGACAAAAGAGCACTTGGAGTTCCTTTTGGAAGTTAGAGTCCATTGTCCTAGAAATCTCACTATGGAGATTCAAGGTCTTAAACCCTAGAACTCAGAAGTACCACTGGAATAAGCCCTTTTCTACCATTTTAATCTCACTTTTTCCAGTATAGAAAGGACTGCCTCAAGCCATAGTACCCCTGCAAATGGCTGGAGACTAGAATCCCCGCTGTGCTCTGCAGGTGGAAAGCCTAGGCTTGCAGAAGTCAGTGGGAAGTCAGAACCAGCTAGAGCTGTTTAGAGGCAGGCCCAAGAACTCCCTATGGCCTCTTGATAGTAGCAACTGTGCGTGGCAGCCCTGTTGCCATTTTCTCTACAGGCTCCTGAAGGTCAAACCGGAGGAGAGACTCACCATTGAGGGAGTGCTGGACCACCCCTGGCTCAATTCCACTGAGGCCCTGGATAATGTGCTGCCTTCTGCTCAGCTGATGATGGACAAGGTTTTGAATGATGCTTATTTATTGGCTGAAAAGGCTGCGTTGGGAAGGAATGCTGGGGCTTGACTTAGTGAGGGGCTAAAGGCAAAACAGTGCACAGGACATGATCCTTCCCAAAGAAACATCTCTGGTTTCCTGAGAGTTAGGATCCAAAATAAGGAACTTCTTTCGGTAAAAGACCAAATCAAGGCCTGGTGAATATGCACTTAGGGGCACTCAAAGGAATAGCCTCCATATTTCTGCAAAGGGACTGGGGGCACAGAGCAGTTTAAGATACCCTCCCTTCCCCTGAGGCTTTAAACAAGACTGGCTGGGAAGGCAAGGCCAATAAACATGAAACAGAGGGAACATTTCAAACATCAGAGCCTTGCATGTTAAATTTTCTGTGAATGCTGTGGGAATTCAGAAAAAGAGCACATCTTTGAAGGGATGTAATTTGCCCAAAGAGAAGGCAGAACCCCTCACATGTATTAACTGTCTATTATGTGTCAGCATTTGAGCTCTTTCTCATATTCAGGCATGTGCTGTCCTTGAAGAATTTGAGTAGACAGTGTAAAATGCCTGTGTGTGGTAAACAACATAAGCAAAAAACAGAGATCCAAATACATCATTGGGAAAAACAACTTGGCCTCACTAATGGGAAGTTAATGAGATGGGTGTGACAGGGCCAGGCTTTGCAAGTGGACTGAGGGGTTTAAGTCTTAGTGGGATGCAACTGAGAGGTCATGATAGCTTTTTGAGATTTGCCACTAGGAAGGTATTTAGAGATGGCCAGTCAGACTTGGCAACTTGCAGACTTGCCAACCTAATACTTCTGCAGTAATCTAGAAGCTGGGGGTGGCTACGGGAGCAGGGAAGTAGAGGTTAATGAATAGGCTAAATGTTTTTCAAAAAAATTTTCTGCAGTTTTTGGTGACAGACTAGATATAAGGGGACAGGAGTGGCATAACTGGTGATAACATTGACAAATTAGGAAGGAGGCTGGTTTGGGTGAGAGGAAGTCTCTTAGGGTTTAGAGATTGAGGTGGCAGAAGAACATTCAAACGAATGAGATGTATAGGGTGGGACCATAGTGTGGCTGGGAGCTCAAAGCAATGACAGAGACTTGAGTGTTAACATCTTGAAGGGGTAGAGTGGAAGTGTTAGAAGTCTCTTTCTAAGTTTAGCTGGAACATGGAAGTAAAAGGAGAACTGGAAAGTACAGTTCTCTGTGTTCTCTTTGATTTGTAGGTAGTTGTCTTCCTGTAGTCCAGAAACGGTTTGGTCATTGTAAAATCCAAAGGGATTACTTAGATCCTGGTTGTCAGCACATAGAGGTTACAGTGTGGCACTCCTCAAGATCTTAAAAATGAGGAGATAAAGCCTGGTATGGTGGCTCTCCCCTGTAATCCCAGCACTTTGGGAGGCTGTGGTGGGGGGATCACTTGAGGTCAAGAATTCAAGACCAGCCTGGCCAAAATGGGGAAACCTCATCTCTACCGAAAATACAAAAATGAGCTGGGCATGGTGGCAAGCACCTGTAATCCCAGCTACTTGGGAGGCTGAGGCAGGAGAATCGCTTGAGTCCAGGAGGCAGAGGTTGCAGTGAGCCTAGATCTACCACTGCACACCAGCCTGGGCAACAGATGAGACTGTCTTAAAAAAAGTGGTCAGGATATGAATGGTCAACTTTGGAAGTGTAGAACACTCTCCACCCAAGCCCTGTCTAGGAGCCTGAGCTCATGACCTTGAGCTGCTTCCTTCTTCGGCCAGGCCGTTATTGATTAAATGGATGTGAAGATGCAGAAAGGCATAGCTAATACAGAGCCCATAAATGAGTTCCAGCTTTTCCTGATCTAATGTCATGCACACCATGGAACTACTGTTGTTGTTGTTGTTGTTTTTGAGATGGGAATTTTACTCTTGTTTCCCGGGCTGGAATATAATGGTTATGATCTTGGCTCACTGTAACCTCCGCCTCCCAGGCTCAAGCCATTCTCCTGCCTCAGCCTCCTGAGTAGCTGAGATTACAGGCATGTGCCACCACACCCGGCTAATTTTGTAATTTTACTAGAGATGGGTTGGTCAGGCTGGTCTCGAATTCCTGATCTCAGGCATTCCGTCCGCCTTGGCCTCCCAAAGTGCTGGGACTATAGGTGTAACTACTTTTAAAAGTTGTCAAATTTTGGCCAGGCTTAGTGACTTGTACCTGTAATCCCAGCACTTTGGGAGACTGAGATGGGTGGATCACTTGAGGTCAAGAATTCGAGAGCAGCCTGGCCAACATGGTGAAACCCTGTCTCTACTAAAAATACAAAAATTAGCTGGGCGTGGTGGCACATGCCTGTAATCCCAGCTACTCAGGAGGTTGAAGCAGGAGAATTGCTTGAACCTGGGGGCAAAGGTTGTAGTGAGTCAAGTTTGCACCACTGTACTCCAGCCCCTGGGAGACAGAGCAAGAATCCATCTCAAAAAAAAAGAAAAATTGTCAAATTTTGTTGTGAAAATTCAGATGATATAGTGAGTGATATTAAAAGAAAAAGTAAAACTTCCCTTTCATTCCCCTGTCATAGTCTCAACCCTCAGAGGTAAGGTAATCTGTGGCTTGATGTATACTTTCTGATCATTTTCTGGGATACACACACATATACACAGTTTGTCCTTCTTCTAAAATACAAAAATGGGATCATATTCCTATGAAGCCTTCTGCTGATTTGGTCTGCCCATAATGAGAGCATACACTGTTCATAAAAGCACAAACTTCAAGAGTTCCAGACTCCATGACAGCTATTTCTCACTATAAATTACTTGACTGGTTGTGGCCTCGATCATGTGGCCACAGGCTTGGCCATGCCCACCATGTGAGATGGTCAGGGCTCTGAGCCATCAGGGCTAGGTGAATCAGTCCCGTCTGTAAGGCTTCTTGGGCAGCAGCCTGCCAGCCTTCCTGCTGATGTCCATATGTGCCTCTCTTTACGCCTCCCCTCAGCAGTGGCTGCGAGTGGGGGTTCTGCTGGTATTTCTTACTTGCATTTCTGTCTCCCGACCAGGGACGAAAGGCTAGCTGTTGTGTGACCTTTGGTTGGCCTGGTGTTCCCTGGTTCCTGCTGATCCATGGGGAAGAGTCCTTCACCTTATCAAAATATTTACATTCCTTCAGCATAAGTGTGAAATTGTCTTCTTAGTACCTTGAGCTTTTCCTTTCCACTTTCTTAGACTGGCTTTTTAGGTGCCCAGCAATGAATATGAAAAACTGACGGCAGTGTTTGCATTCAGGCAGTGGTTGCAGGAATCCAGCAGGCACATGCGGAACAGCTGGCCAATATGAGGATTCAGGATCTGAAAGTCAGCCTCAAACCCCTGCACTCAGTGAACAACCCCATTCTGCGGAAGAGGAAGTTACTTGGGTAACTGAGCTTATTTCTTGGATTCTTCTTCATGGCTAGAATGGCTGAGTACTGGGTTCTGAAATTTAAGAAATTTAACTTGCTCGACCAGGGGTCTACCTTTCTTTGGCCTCTCAAGAGGGTGGAGATGGTAAGCTCTTTAAATAGTATCAGGAGTTGGACATACTGTATCATTGTTTTTCTGAAATATGTTGCCTTATGTTTAGAGTTAGTATCTGTCCAGAGTTGGTTTTTGGGGTCTCATGTTGTCATTACCTCTCCCTCAAACTCTTAAAGCACCAAGCCAAAGGACAGTGTCTATATCCACGACCATGAGAATGGAGCTGAGGATTCCAATGTTGCCTTGGAAAAACTCCGAGATGTGATTGCTCAGTGTATTCTCCCCCAGGCTGGTAAAGGTCACACCATTTACTAATCCTCTGTGTGTCGGGGGAGGTAGGGTGGAGAGAGGGTTGGGGGAGGTGTATGCATGCACATGGCAAAAGGAATGGTTTAATTCTGGGTTGTTTCATCTTGTGTTATAAGAAAAGTACACTATATAAGGTGGTCTGTGCCCACTAAAAAGATTGAACAGTGGGAGCTCAGAAATGCAGTTAAGTTCTACCCTCCTTTGGTTTTCTGTGAAATTTCTAGTTTAGAATTAATTGGCAGTGTCAGGGCAAGCATGCAATTTTGTGTTTTCTTAGTTTTATAACAAGGGCACAAGTTGGGGGATGGAGAATGGAAAGTATGGGTAGGGTCTGAATCTCATTGCAGGCTGTTCAGTATTTCTAGAGCCTTTAGAGTGCAAGGCTGCCATTAGCTCACAAATATGAGAACACCTCCCTAGTTGAGAAGCAGCTCCTGCTGCTACTCTTATCATGGGCAGAGTGACTTACATGTGGGTCCTTTGGAGTGAAAGCTTTATTTCATTATATTCTCTCTCCACTCAACAGGGTGTGAGGGGCTATTCTCATCAGATGAATGACGTACTTCACGTATTAGGCCAGAAAATGGTTGAGTTGACCTGTCTATCTCCCTAGATTCCCTAGGCTTTAAGACAACTTATATAGTGTCCCTCAGTTAGCTTTCTAAAGTAAGAAATGAGCTTAGGAGAAAGAAGGTAGCCCACTCTCCCACTTTTGGTCTTCGGTTGACCAGGTGTCTTTTGTTCAACAGTAGGGTCTACCATAGCCTGTTTCCCATCCCCCGGTGATAAGACTCTGGGGCCATCAGAGGATTTGTATGAGGATGTCACAGTAAAAGAGTCCAAATACCAGATGTGGTCTACATAATACAGGGACTAGCAGTAAAGCCTATGTCTGGTGAAGTTTTGCAAACTCAGTCATTATTTTTCAACCAGTTGGACATCACGTCCTTCCATCTCTCACACTAAAACCCCATGATGCTGCAGGAAAAATGCAACTTCCTCTTCATCCTTACCAATAGGAGAGAATGAAGATGAGAAACTGAATGAAGTAATGCAGGAGGCTTGGAAGTATAACCGGGAATGCAAACTCCTAAGAGATACTCTGCAAAGCTTCAGCTGGAATGGTAGGAGTCTTCATCACTCCCTTTCCCAGGAATTCAGACAAGTGATTATGTTTAGAACATTGTTGTAGGATCTCTTCCGGGCCTGAGCTGCCGCTGTCTGGAAGTGAAGTGAGGCTGGCTGGAGAGTGAGTGGAGCATTGTGGAATGTGCGTTAGCTCTACATTAACTGCCAGGCATATCTGGATGTCTGGCCCTTTCACTTATTTTCCAGAGTTCAAGTGAATTGCGTGTTGCAGATTCAGCACTGGAAAGCCCCCATCACACACTACTTGGGTTAAAAAAACCCAGATTTCAGAACTCCCAGATACCAGGACTGTTCACGAGGTCATTAAGGAGCAACACGTGCTGCAAGGGATAAAGAGGACAAAGTGACAATGAGTCCACCGTGCTGACCCTGCTGATCTGCTTAGCTTAGAGAAAAGCTGTTTCACCAAAGAGGAGAAAGTTTGCCAGATATACTGCTGGTTAAGTTTTTTCCCCCAGGCAAATAAGGTAGAGATGTATTTCTTGAACTGACTTTTTTTTTTTTGAGATGGAGTTTCACTCTATCCCCCAGGTTGGAGTGCAGTGGCATAATCCTGGCTCACGGCAACCTCTACCTCCTGGGCTCAAGCGATTCTCCTGCCTCAGCCTCCCAAGGAGCTGGGACTACAGGTGCACACCACCCATACTCAGCTAGTTTTTGTATTTTTGTTTAGTAGAGACGGGGTTTCACCATTCTGGCCAGGCTGGTCTTGAACTCCTGACCTCAAGCGATCTACCCACTTCGGCCTCCCAATGTGTTGGGATTACAGGCATGAGCCACTGTGCTTGGCCTGCCTCACTTGTTTCTTAGACATGCCATAAGAAATCTAAAGTTCTAGCCTGGCCATTCCTATACTTGGAGGAGACTCACTTCCCTGGGATTTTTTTTTTTAAAGAAAAACTTGAAATATGTCATTTTAGAAAAGTGATCTCATACGAATTATGGACTTCAGTGAATTTTCACAAAGTGCACACTCCTCTGTAACCAGCACCTAGATCATGTAGTAGATGTCCTGTTCCGGTCACTCCCTCCCTCCATTCAAGAGTAATAACAGTCCTGATTTCTAGCACTATAGCCTAATTTTGCCTGATTTTGTATTCTTTGTGAATGGAATCACACAAGTCTGTTTTTTTATGTCTGACTTCTTTTAGTCACATATATTTTAGTCATTATATTTATGAGATCCATCCATGTTGTGTAGCAGCAGATCATTCATTCTCATTCTATGAATATGTGCTATATTTCTCCATTCTACTGTCGAATGGACTTCAGGATTATTTCCAGGTTTGGGAAATTCAGAAAAGGGCTGTGATGAATACTCTTGTATATGTCTTTTGATGAGCTCAGCTATCTTACGTGTATAGGATTAGAATTGCTGGCTCATGGAGGTCTTCATCTGCCTGACTTTAGTGGGTACTACCACCAGTTTTTCAAAGTGGTTGTATGAATTTATGAACTCCCACTAGCAGTGTTTGGGGGTTCTGGTTACTTCACATCCATACCAACTGTTTCTATTGTCTTTAAAACATCTTTGTTATCCTGGTTAGTATGTAGCTGGTATTGCAATGTGGTTTTAGTTTGCATTACCCTGATCACTGATGTACTTTTTAAATGTTTATGGGCCAGTTAGATTTCCTCTTTTGTTGAAGTACATATTCAAGTCTTTTACCCATTTTTTTTTTTCACTGAGTTGTATCTTTCTTATAGATGTACAGGAATTCTTTCTATATTCTGGATATGAGTCATTGGTCAGCTGTGTGCAGTATAAAAATCTTGTCTCTCTTTGTGGTTTGCTTGTATGTTGTGGTGAGCTTTGGATTTTTACTGCCAGGTTAGTGGAACTGTACAATTGCTACCTGAAAAATAGGGGATCTGAACTGCTTTTGATCAGTGGTGGGAGTGGTTTCTCCACTGGTGAGGGCAAATTTGATATTGGTAAGCTGGACCTGACTGGTCTCTGTCAAGAGTCTGCCACTTCTTTGAGAGTTTGAGGACTGACCTGGTTCTTTTTTGGCTTTCAGGTCGTGGATTCACAGATAAAGTAGATCGACTAAAACTGGCAGAAATTGTGAAGCAGGTGATAGAAGAGCAAACTACGTCCCATGAATCCCAATAATGACAGCTTCAAACTTTGTTTTTTGTAACAATTTGAAAAATTATTCTTTAATGTATAAAGTAATTTTATGTAAATTAATAAATCATAATTTCATTTCCACATTTATTAAAGTTGCTGTATAGATTGAAGGTGCAGGACTTAGTATAGTTATTGTTTGTTTTTAAGAAAAGCTCAGTTCCTAGCGATATACTATTTAGGACTGTGTAGTCATATATTTGTGAGATGACAGATGATGCTGTCAAGCAATATTGTTTTATTTGTAATAAAGTATACAAAAACCACTTGCCAGCAGAAGATAAAGGACTGACTATACTGACCTTTCCGATTAGTAAACAGTTGAATCAAGGACTGTGGAGTCTGGTTTCAGTTGCCCTGTGTATTTCTTTTCTGCACCATTGCTAGATTAGCTCTAGTGTCAAGACATTTTTGTGGATCAGTCATTGCAGACTGCCTGCTGGAACTCACGGGAAGCACACTTGAGCTTGGAGAGCCAGCGCTCATGATGGAAGAAGAGGGAGTTGAGCCCTCATTGCTCCTGCCCCTAATTCCCTAGAGAAAAGCAGGAACATTTCCTTTCTGTCATATTTGTTAAAAGGGTACTGGTGTGTTTCTTAAATCTGACAGGGTTGGGCACGGTGGCTCATACCTGTAATCCCAGCATTTTAGGAGGCTAAGGCAGGCGGATCACAAGGTCAGGAGATAGAGACCAGCCTGGCCAACATGGTGAAACCCCGTCTCTACAAAAAATACAAAATTAGCTGGGCATGGTGGCACACTCCTGTAGTCCCGGCTACTCGGGAGGCTGAGGTGGGAGAATCTCTTGAACCCAGGAGGCGGAGGTTGCAGTGAGCTGAGATCGTGCCACTGCACTCCAGCCTGGGTGACAGAGCGAGACTCCGTCTCAGAAAATAAATCTGTTTTCTTGTGTGTTTATTCCAGACAGAGCCTCACCCTGTCGCCCAAGCTGGAGTGCAGTGGCGCAGTCTCGGCTTACTGCAGTCTCCGCCTCTAGGATTCAAGTGATTCTCCTGCCTCAGCCTCCTGAGTATCTCCCACCTCAGCCTCTCAAGTATCTGGGAATACAGGTGCCCGCTACCACACCCGGCTAATTTTGGTATTTCTGATAGAGGCGGGGTTTCGCCATGTTGGCCAGAGGGTTCTTGAGGTCCTGATCTTGTGATCCATCCGCCTCGGCCTCCCAAAGTGCTAGAATTACAGGCGTCAGCCACCAAGCCTGGCCTATTCTTTGTATGTTTAACCGGAGCTTCCCTTTCCCCTTCTATGAGGTCCTGCTTTGTCCTTTCCCCTTCCCTGCAGCCTTCCTTTATTTCCTTTCCCTGTTCCTCTGGTCCTCTTTTTGGAATAATTTGTCTGAGAAATATACATATAATTGAAGTAGCCCTATTGGATTATTGTGTAAGATGATCCAGTTTTTTTTTTTTTTTTTTTTTTTTTTTTTTTTTTAATTTTTTTTTTTTTTTTTTTTTTTGAGACAGAGTTTCGCTCTTGTTACCCAGGCTGGAGTGCAATGGCGCAATCTCGGCTCACCGCAACCTCCGTCTCCTGGGTTCAGGCAATTCTCCTGCCTCAGCCTCCTGAGTAGCTGGGATTACAGGCACGCGCCACCATGCCCAGCTAATTTTTGTATTTTTAGTAGAGACGGGGTTTCACCATGTTGACCAGGATGGTCTCGATCTCTTGACTTCGTGATCCACCCGCCTCGGCCTCCCAAAGTGCTGGGATTACAGGCGTGAGCCACCCCGCCCGGCCCCAGTTTTGTTTTGTTTTGTTTTCCATAAGGCTGCCCTTTTTCTCTTCACTATGTCTGCCTGGTTTTGTGTTGGCATCCTCTGGACTTCATTTATCTTGCTTATTACTCTTCATTTTCAGGAAGCATGGTTTTGACTCAGAGAGCAGCTGTTTGAAAATAAGTCTGGGTCTTTTTGCAGTTTTCTGTTGTGCTTATGGGTTTCCATGACCAATTTTCTAGTGTGTTTGTGTGTGTGTGTGTGTGTGTGTGTGTGAAGCAGAGTTTTTGGTGGGTGCTCATGGTACATAGAAAAGCTGGCAGGTACACTCTAACTTGCAGGACAGAGAGACAGGATTAGTCATCTGTTACTCAGTTTTTTCTCATTGTATTCTCCAATTAAAATTGATCTCAGCTGGGCGCAGTGGCTTATGCCTTCCCAGCACTTTGGGAGGCTGAGGCAGGTGGATCACGAGGTCAGGAGATTGAGACCATCCTGGTCAACATGGTGAAACCCTGTCTGTACTAAAAATACAAAAATTAGCTGGGCATGGTGGCGTGCGCCTGTAGTCCCAGTTACTTGGGAGGCTGTGGCAGGAGAATTGCTTGAACCCAGGAGGTGGAGGCTGCGGTGAGCTGAGATCGGGCCATTGCACTCCAGCCTGGGTAACAAGTGCGAAACTCCATCTCAGAAAAAAAAAAAAAAAAATATTGATCTCACCAGCGACTTATTTTTCCAACTCCTCCACCGTGCTAATTCCTCCACCCTGAGTCTTCAGGATGACATTTGGCCAGTATGCCCTGTATGTGTGTGACTGCCTGTGGGGATAAACAATAAAAACACAAAGTGTCTTAAGAATTACCTTATTACATTGGTTCCTTTTTATCTTGGAGAATTTGTAATTAAAAGCTATTTTTTGAGATAAGTTTCACTAATCTTAGGCGACTAATAACTTATAAATGGATTTCCTATAAGGAGAATTGAATACTTACCCGCCACCTCCCCTGAGACGGTCTCACTCTGCCACCCAGGCTGGAGTGCAGTGGCGTGATTTCGGCTCACTGCAACCTCTCCCTCCCCAGTTTGTGCAGTTCTCCTGGCTCAGCTTCCTGAGTAGCTGGGACTACAGATGTGCACCACCATGCCTGGCTAATTTTTGTATTTTTAGTAGAGATGGGGTTTCACCATATTGGCCAGGCTGGTCTCTGATTGCTGACATTGTGATCCATCTGCTTCAGCCTCCGAAAGCGCTGGGATTACAGGCATGAGCCACTGTGCCTGACCTGAATACTTTTCATGATGGCAAAATCTAAGAGGCAACAGAAAAAAAAAAACGTTTTTAAATTTTCTGACTAGGAAACTTGGCTGAGAGTTTAATTAAGTGCCTATTGTGTTTTCCAGTGAAATGCAGATCTTACAGATTACTTCTTACAGTTAGGAAAATTCCACACTTGTGTAATATTAGAACAACTGTAGTTTTCCTATCTTAGGGCAGAGGTTCAGTATTCCATGGGGAGAGAAAGTCAGTAATTACCTTTGTTACTCTTTTTCTTTAAAGGAATTTTCTAGCATATCCAGTTTATCAGTAACTTCTTAAATTGGTGACTTGGGTGTCTTCTAAAAAGGCCCAGGATGACTTTTCCCCCTTCAATGTATGCTGAATTTTAGGTGTGATGAAAAAGGTATCAAAATGATGCTTCCTTTGACTCTGAGCATCTGTTGCCCACGTTGCAGTCACTTCGAGCTGAATTTAGGTGGCCCTCAATGTAAGTGCTATGTCCAGACATGTCCAAATGAGCACCAAGCCGGAAGTTTATGAACACGCCAGAGGATACCCCAGCTGTTGTAATGCAGCAGTGTGCCTTGAAATACTCAGCATGGCTTGGTCTTCAGAGGGGAGTTTTGTTTGTATATTCCTAGTCCAGTAGTAAATTCTGCTTTAACATAACCACCATGTTTGCTACTTGAAATCCGCACATAACTGGAAGTGAAACGGTATCTTTCTTGCATTTTTTAGCCTTTCTAACACCATACCTGTGGAAACATAACACTGTAAAAACAGTTCTTATAAAGCAGCACGTTATACTCCCCTGTTTGCCTACATGATTTACTAATTATGTAGTAATTAAAGCCATTACTTATCAATCAAATACCTTTAGACTTTACCACAGTTATAAAAGTTGGCTTGATGTAGTAAAACTTGTATCTCTCTAATGTATGAGCATAGGAGAATGCCAGTCAGAATTTATTGTTTGAAACATAAGGCTGGCCGTGGTGACTCACGAGTGTAATTCCAGCACTTTGGGAGGCTGAAGTGGGTGGCTCACCTGAGGTCAGGAGTTCAAGACCGGCTTGGCTAACATTGTGAAACTCTGCCTCTACAAAAATACAAAACTTAGCCAGGTGTGATGGTGCATGCCAGTAATCCCAGCTGCTCAGGAGGCTGAGGCAGGAGAATCACTTGAACCCTGAGGCAGAGGTTGCAGTGAGTGGAGATCATGCCACTGCAGTCTAGCCTGGGCAACAGAGACTCTATCTGAGAAATAAATAAAAACTAAATAAATAAATAAATAGATGTGATCCTGCTATGTTGCCCAGGTTGGACTCAAACTTCTGGGCTCAAGCAATCCTCCTGCCTCAGCCTTCTGAATAGCTGGGATTACAGGTGCAAACCACCATGCCTGGCGGGAACTACTCTTTAAAAAGAGTTTATGTTGCTTGTATTCATTAGAGAAAAAAACGAGTTGAAGAAATGGTAATTGTTGGTCAAAAAAGCCAAAAGATTTAAATCAGGTCTTGTGTATGGGTATGTATATGTGCATGTATTTATTGAAGAAAATGTGTTTCAATTTGAGAATTAGAAAACTGGATATTTCATTTTAATTATTTAAAGAGTAGACTCGTTCTTCCATTATTGAATCTTCTTTTATCCCACCAAATGGCTTAATCTAATTACTCTGCCTATTTTGGTTAAGACACAGGGAAACACTCTAAAACCTGTGATAATTTTCAAAATATAATTTTAAGATTTGCTCTTACATAAATCACAAGAAGAAATACAGCTGGAAATAATTTCACTTTTCTTGCTGTAAATTTTTTTAGTGGGTTTGTAACAGTATACATTTTCTTGCTAGATGCTAACGATACATTTTGTTATCTGTATTAGGAATTACATATTTAATAGGAATAGTGAATAAATTGGTCTGCTCTCATGCTGTGAAGATCTTAAAGTACCATTATATTCCTTTCTGTAGTCATAGCTCATATGTGAAAGGTCTCATGTAAATATCTGACTTGCGGTAAAATTACATTTATGCAAGATAAAAAATGAAGAGCTTTATTTTTCTTCATCTAGAATGCACAGAATAACCGGGTAAGGAATGGATGCATAGGGCCTTTTTTCCTTTTAAATTTGTACTGCTAAATACACTAAGGAAACTGACATCAAAACCAAATTCAAGGACTTCCACAGACATTACAGGTCAATTTTAGTTCCAAAGGAAATAAATATTTTTAAAGTTCTTACATAGCCCAGTTTTCTCTTCTTTCCTTTTTTTAATTTGAGATGGAGTTTCACTCTTGTTGCCCAGGCCGAAGTGCAATGGCACAGTCTTGGTTCACTGTAACCTCCATCTCCCGGGTTCATGCAATTCTCCTGCCTCAGCCTCCTGAGTAGGTGGAATTCAGGCGTGTATCACCACACTCAGCTAATTTTGTATTTTTAGCAGAGACAGGGTTTCTCCACGTTGGTTAGGCTGGTCTCAAACTCCCAAACTCAGGTGATACGCCTGCCTCGGACTCCCAAAGTGCTGGGATCACAGGCATGAGCCGCCGCACTGGACCAGTTTTATTTTCTTGAAATGTTAACTGGACACCTGGTTAGTCAGTTTGTTTTGACCCCACAGTTTGTTTTTATGTTGGGGCAGTTGGAGGAACTGAACTTTGATCCTGATCCTTTATGTACTCCTGTGGTGAAACTGAGTCCATTTTACTTAACACGTAATATATCTGTGCATTAGGAAAACTTGGTAGAGAAGACTATGTTTCTATGCAGATATAAAATATCTAAACTCATTCGTTATGAACCAACGATAATGAAGGAAAACTTGGACGTCCACATACAGATTTTCTTGAATTAAAGAAAAAAAGCCAGACACTGACAAAGGAGAGTTGAACTGAGAAACAGTACCCTGAAAACTGCAGAAATGAGGGAAAGGGGTAGTGGGCCACAAAGAACTTTGTCCTTTTCAGAGATCCCCAGAGAAGCCCTGTCCCCTTCCCCCGACCCCCTGCCAGAATGTTGGGTTTCAAAGAATGAACAGATTAACGGATATCAAGTCGTGTGGCCTGAGCTAAGGATAAAGAATCATTTGCCTGAGTTACAGTACTGGCTGGGTTAGTACAGGCCTTCTACTTGGAATATCTCTCCATGAAGGAAAAAGGAACATAAGTAAGGAAGATTAAATTTGTGGCTGTTGGAAGGGAGACATACTAAAGAAACTACCGAAGGCCAGGAGAAAGCAGGAAGAGAAACGCAGTTGAAGTTCTGTAATACTGAAGAGTTGGGCAAGAACTGCCAATAATGGAGCCAGTGTACATCTGAGACTAACACCAGGGCTTCCAACGGTCTGTGAGAGGGAGAGCTCTGCTGATGGACGTAGGTCCAGAATCATTAACTGATTTATTTGGGCCATGTCACTGGGGGCAGTATTAAAAGACTTTGCCAACATCCTGCTTTCTCTATGGAAAAACCAAGTGGCCCTGGAAGAGGCTAAGATAAAGTTTCAGACTTGGGCTCCACAGAAGTGGAACTTGAGGCTGGGTCTAGTACAAGGACCTTCATGTATCAGGTTAGAGATTTTGATGCTTTTGGTGATTTTTGTACCAAGCATATACTGTCACCTGGGATCAGTCTATTATACTTTCTATGAAATAATTATTCCAAAGAGGCTGACAGTCCAGGCAGGAGACAGCCCAGTAGAAGGACTGTCTTACTTGTTATTTATGGAAGGCCAGAAGCACCTGGTTCACCTGAAGGTGAAGAGAAACCATTTTGTGAATAACTTTCCAGTCTACACTTACCACAATGGCATCCTGGGGCAAGAATCACCTTTCATCTCCCATGACTGCCACTATGAAGGCTACATAGAAGGAGTGTCAGGTTCTTTTGTTTCTGTCAACACCTGTGAGGGTCTCAGGGGCATCTTGATCAAGGAGGAAAAATCTTACAGCATTGAGCCCATGGAGTCTTCAAGACGGTTTGAACATGTGTTATATACCATGGCACACCAAGCACGAGAGTCCTGCAGTGTCACTCCCACAGATAGCCATGTGGGGTCCACTAGCTGGCAACAAGGGAGCAAGAAGCCTCATGATCTACAGGCGCTGTCCTACTTGTGGTCACACCCCAAGTACGTGGAAATGTTTGTTGTGGTCAACAACCAGCGGTTCCAGATGTGGGGCAGTAACGTCAACGAGACGGTCCAGAGAGTAGTGGATGTCATTGCTGTGGCCAACAGCTTCACCAGGGGAATAAACACAGAGGTGGTGCTGGCTGGAATGGAGATCTGGACCGAGAGGGAACTAATAGAGGTCGCAGTGGACTTGCAAGTCACACTCAGGAATTTCAATCGCTGGAGACGAGAGATGCTCTTCCATCGTGCGAAGCATGACGTTGCCCACATGATCGTTGGGCATCATCCTGGACAGAATACGGGCCAGGCCTTTCTCAGTGGTGCCTGCTCAAGCGGTTTTGCGGCAGCTGTTGAGTCCTTCCATCATGAAGATGTGCTGTTGTTTGCAGCCCTCATGGTCCATGAGCTCGGGCACAACCTGGGTATTCAGCACGACCACTCGGCCTGCTTTTGTAAAGATAAGCACTTTTGCCTCATGCAAGAAAATATCACAAAAGAAAGTGGCTTCAGCAACTGCAGCTCTGACTACTTCTACCAGTTCCTTCGAGAACACAAAGGGGCCTGCCTATTTAACAAGCCAAGGCCCAGGGCCCGCAAGCGTAGGGATTCTACCTGTGGAAACGGTGTGGTGGAGGACACGGAGCAGTGTGACTGTGGTTCTGCCTGTCACCTCGACCCATGCTGTGATCCCACATGCACTCTGAAGGAGAATGCTGAGTGCAGCCACGGCCTCTGCTGCCTGGACTGCGCTTTCAGAAGGAAGGGGTTTTTATGTCGTCCGACTCAGGATGAGTGTGACCTCCCGGAATATTGTGACGGTAGCTCTGCAGAATGCCCTGCAGACAGCTACAAGCAAGATGGCACGCTGTGTGATAGAATTCACTATTGCTCTGGGGGTCAGTGTAAGAACCCCGATAAGCAATGCGTGAATATATATGGGTACCCTGCAAGATCTGCCCCGGAAGACTGTTACATTTCAATGAATACCAGAGGAGACCGGTTTGGAAACTGTGGCCGTCCCACTGAGGATCGGCAAAAGTATGTTCCATGTTCAAGTGATAATGTATTTTGTGGGAAACTCGTATGTACAGGTGTTGAATCCTTACCACGACTCAAAGCTCAGCATACAATGATCCAGGTCCCTCATGACGATGACTGGTGCTGGAGCATGGATGCCCATAACATTACTGATATCCCTGATGATGGAGATGTGCACATCGGCACTTCTTGTGCCCCAAACAAAGTCTGCACGGATTACTCCTGCGTTCATCACTCCGTACTCCTGTATGACTGCAGACCAGAGGAATCGTGTCATGGGAAAGGAGTTTGCAACAATTTAAGGCACTGCCATTGTGAGTTTGGTTTTGCTCCTCCTGACTGTAAAAATCCAGGAAACGGAGGTAGTGTGGACAGTGGTCCTCCGGAAATTCAAGTTGCCGACAACAATGCAAGTGGTCATGAATGTCATGCTCGTGGTCAACCTGCAGGACAAGACCTAGACTATAAAGTGGCAGTGATACTAGTCCCCGTGTTTCTTCTGGTCTTATTGTGCACTCTACTTACAATGTCCTACCTCTGCTCTGAAGTACAGACAGTAGTGGCTGAAGTAGAGGAGTCATCAACGGAGACAACATTGGAATCAGAGCTGACTTCAGAAGATATGGTCCCAACAGCAGAGGAAATCCTACCAGCAGGTGAGGAGGCCCCACCACCAGGAGAGGAGGCTCTACCTCCTGGAGAAGGCTTGCCACCAGCAGAGGCCCCGCCACCAGCAGAGGCCCCACCACAAACAGAGGCCCCACCACCAGCAGAGGCCCCGCCACCAGCAGAGGCCCCGCCACCAGCAGAGGCCCCGCCACCAGCAGAGGCCCCACCACCAGCTGAGGCCCCACCACCAGCTGAGGCCCCGCCACCAGCAGAGGCCCCGCCACCAGCAGAGGCCCCGCAACCACAGGCTGCCCCACCAGCAGAGGCTGCCCCACCAGCAGAGGCTCCCCCAGCACCAGAGGCTGCCCCCCCACCAGAGGCTGCCCCCCCACCAGAGGCTGCCCCCCCACCAGAGGCTGCCCCCCCACCAGAGGCTGCCCCCCCACCAGAGGCTGCCCCCACGCCACAGGCGCCACCAGCACAGTAGGCCCCTCCACCAGATGCCTGGGAAGAGCCGGCAGCAAAAGAGGGAGCAGATGAAAGGAAAAGCTAAGCGAGAAGAGTGAAGATGAAGCCAAATATCTCAAACATGTCAAGCATTGAGTGGGAATAGGAAGCTTATAGAAGCAAATGTGAATGAGAATTGGTGTCTACAGAGGTTGTGACTGGACTACGTAGAAGCATACTAATGTACGAAGAGGGATTTCTCCACTTACAATATTCATTTTAGTAAACTTGTCATATTTTGATACATAAAATCATATATAAAATATACTATATTTCTGTTTTTTCAAATTTCATGAAATAATTTTAGTTCTTCTTATGGGTCAGTGCTATGAATCTTATGGGTCGGGCCAATTTCTGAGTCACTCAGTTTGCTTTTTAAGGCGTATAAACTTTCATTCACATGATCTGACATAATGCATTATTGATTATTCATGCCTATATTGAGTGACTGAGTTATTCATACCAGTAATAGTGGCTCATTATGTTAGGAAAGTCATTAGTGTGATTGAGTATACTAATATGCCCTGTCTGCTTCTATTCAGGAAACATAGGTAATTTTAAATAAATAAAACGTTTTTATCTACATGAATCATCACTCCAGACTCCAAGCAGCCTAGTGCTTGTGATCCTTTATTTTTGGGGCTCTGTAGAAGGGCCTAGACCTGATCCAGGGACATCTCACATACTCGGTCTGGATGTATAGAAGAGGGGAAGGCAACTTAGGTAGGATGCCCCAGGCAAAGTGTTGAGTTCTATTTGAAGTATTTATTTCTTCTTCTTCTTTTTTTTTTGTATTAATGATTCTACTGCAGTTCATCTTTCGTCTATTGACAATTGATAGGAACATTTCAAATTACAAGTAACAGAACTTTCAATGTGGTAGTCATTTTTTGGTGAAGTGAGGACACAGTAAATATAACAGTAACATTCTCCATTCTGTGCCAGGCCCTGTGCTAAACACCTTATATTCACTGTCTTCATTTAATCCTCCCAACTGCCCTGTGAAACCTCCATCTTGTACATGAGGAAACAGAGACCGAAGTTTGCTCTAGAGCTAGCCAGGACCTGCATCCCTCCCCAGGAATGAGTGAATCCCTTGCCTCATGAGCCTTTTTCTTCAGTTAAAAAAAGAAAAAAAAGTGAGGGAAAAGACATGTCCTTAACTGCCCAGAACATGGCTTCAGCCGCAGTGACACTAAGGAAACGAAAGTTGTACAAATGAATGTTGATCCTATCATGAACCTATGGTGTTGTGTAGTCATTATGGATTGAAGAGTCTTTTCCCCTGCTACATCCTGAAAGCATGGCTGGCGATAAGGTTGGCATCTTGTTTAACTCTGAGGGCCCAGCTTGTGGTAGGTGCCAAGACAAGTCAATGACTTAACCAGAGCCAACCTCAAAATATGGGGATTGCTAGTCTCTAGGCATGGCACATGCAAAATCTTTCTCAGGAACAACAGAGCTACAGAGTGAGTAAATGTTCTGTCTCAAGGAAGATCCTAAGCATCAGTCCCCGAGCACATACTGCCGAGCCCCTCTTCTAACTGCCCACTCTATGTGAGATAACAGAGCAAACAAAAGGATAACACCTGCTGTCTCCTTTCAAGAAGCTTATGTTAGTTTCTCTGAGTAGAATAAACACTTCGGAGCAAAATCTGAAATGAAGTCTTCAGTTGTGGATACGTGACTACAAGTAAAACAGGTAGGAGATCCGGGTCACAGGTCTCAGGACTGATTCTGATAATCAAATCCAGGTTGAGTTTCATGCCAAAAGATCAAAATTCACAGTGGGAGACCAGGATATCAGG
>NW_016107323.1:8874721-8881460 GCF_001604975.1 Cebus imitator
CTATTGCCCAGGCTGGAGTGCTGTGGCATGATCATGGCTCACTGCAGCCTTGAACTCCTGGGCTGAAGCAATCCTCCTGCTTCAGTTTCTTTTCAAGCAGCTAGGACTACAGGCACATGCCACCATGCCTGGCTAACTAAATTTTTCTTTTTTTTTTTAGACATGAGGGTGTCACTGTGTTTTCACAGGCTGGTCTCAAAGTCCCTGTCTCAAGTGATCCTCCTGCTCTGGCCTCCCAAAGTGCTGGAATTACAGGTGTAAGGCACCACGCCTTGCCTAGAACAAATATTTGAGTAGATGTTCTCAGAAACGATGTTTGGAAATTGGACATATTTATAAATTCTCACATGAATTGTAAGTTTTTTTTATTTTTCGTAGAGGTGAGGTTTAACTATGTTGGCCAGGCTGGTCTTGAACTCCTGTGCTAAACTGATCTGCCTGCCTCCGCCTCTCAAAGTGCTGGGATTACAGGTGTGAGCCACCACGCCCAGCCACAACATCTGTGTTTTAGAAAGGCAATTTGGAGCTTGGAGAGGATTTTGTAAAATCCAGAGAGCCAGAGGCAGAAGAGGAGTTAGGAGGCTGATGACATCATTTGAGTGAGAGAAGGCAGTGGGAAGAAGAGAAGTGAATTGGTTCTTTTTGGTTCTTTTTTTTTTTGGATGAAATCTTGTTCTGTTGCCTAGGCTGGAGTGCAATGGCATGATCATGGTTCACTATAACCTCCGCCTCCTGGGTTCAGGCAATTCTCCTGCCTCAGCCTCCTGAGTAGCTGGGATTACAGGTGTGTGCCTCCACATCTGGCATATTTTTGTATTTTTAGTAGAGATTAGGTTTTGCCATGTTGTCCAGGCTGGTCACAAACACCTGACCTCTGGTGATCTGCCTGCCTCGGCCTCCCAAAGTGCTGGGATTACAGGCATGAACCACTGTGCCGAGCATGAATTGGTTCTTAAGATATTCTGGAAAAAGTAAAAAAACTTTCTGCCCAGTGATCTTTATGTTCTTCCCCACTGCCTTTTTTCTTAGAGCAGGTTCTTTTGAAAACCCTGTTGTTGGCTGGATGCGATGGCTCATGCCTGTAATCCCAGCACTTTGGGAGGCCGAGGAGGGCAGATCATGAGGTCAAGAGATCCAGACTATCCTGGCCAATATGGTGAAACCCCATCTTTACTAAAAATACAAAAATTAGCTGGGCATGGTGGCGTGTGCCTGTAGTCCTAGTTACTCGGGAGGCTGAGGCAGGAGAATCACTTGAACCTGGGAGGTAGAGGCTGCAGTGAGCTGAGATCGCGCCACCGCATTCCAGCCTGGTGAGAGAGTGAGACTCTGTCTCAAAAAAAAAAAAGCCTGTTGTCCAGTCTGGGGTGCAGTGGTGCAATCCTAACTCATGCAGCCTCAAAATCCTGGGCTCATGGGATCTCCCCACCTCAGCCTCCTGAGTAGCTGGGACTACAGCTGCACCAACACTGATTAGAAAAAAAAATCTTTTGTAGAGATGGGGTCTCACTGTGTTGTTAAGGCTTAGTCTGTATGCTCTCTGTAAAAGAATAGATTCGGCTGTCTGCAGAGTGGGAATATTTGGGGGCAGTAAGGAGCAGGGGGAGCAGACAGTCTGGAGCAGCCCTGGGGTTAACATGAGAGAGATGTGAGTGAAGGAAAAGAGAAGCTGAGGCGCAGCACCAAGGGCCCAGCTGAGGCTGGAGCTCAGAAACTAGCTTGTGCAGCCAGTTCGCATGGCTGAGAACTTCGTCAGCAATGCTGGAAAGCCTAGACACACAGGCATAGAAAACCTGTGCCTGGGTTGATTTAGGATGGAGAACTAGCCAACCAGCCACCACGGAAGGTCAAAAGGAGAGGGGTAGCTGTCTGGCCCTTTGCTGTTCCTGCTGGCTGGCATGAGAATGTGATAGCAGGAGGTGAGGCAGCCAAGACTGACCACGAGGTGAGAGTGGAAATGAAAAGAAGTCACAGCAGAGTAACATGCTAGAAAGAGCCAGAGTCCCTGATACCACAGAGCACATCACAGAGTGCCCCAGACCACATACCTGGGCTTTTGTGTGCAAGAGAAAGGAACTTCTAGCTTGTTTCAGTCACTGTTTTGTTAGGTTTTGTACTGCTTGAAGCCAAAACGACTCTAACTAATAAAAGCTGAACTGAGTAGAAAAGAAGTTAAACCAGGGAGGGGCTGGTAAAGAGAAGACCAGAGACCAGAGAGCTGACCCTGACCCTGTTGGTCCAGAAGCAGGTTTAGAGGGAGTTGGGTAGAAGAGAGGAAGACTGTGATCAAAGGGGGAATTTCAGCCTTCTAGATTTCAGAAGCAGCGCAGTTCCCAAGGAAAAGTGATTAAATTCTTTGTTTTGTTTTATTTTTTTGAGTCAGGGTCTTGCTGTGTCGCTTAGGCTGGAGTGCAGTGGTGTGATCTCGGTTCACTGCAACCTTTGCTACCCAGGATCAAACAATTCTCCTGCCTCAGCCTCCTGAGTAGCTGGGATTACAGGTGCACGCCACCATGCCCAGCTATTTTTTTTTTGTATTTTTAGTAGAGACAGAGTTTCACCATGTTGGTCAGGCTGGTCTTGAACTCCTGACCTCGTGTTCTACCCACCTTGGCCTCCCAAAGTGCTGGGATTATAGGCGTGAGCCACCTAGCCCAGGGTTTTCTTTTTTTTTTTTTAAATCTCAACCATCTGGACTCATGATCCTCACACCTCAGCCTCCTGAGTAGCTAGAACTACAGGTGTGTGTCATTGTGCCTGGATACTTAAAAAATTTCTGTAGATGTGGGGGTCTCAGTATGTTGCTGAGGCTGCTCTTGAACTCTTGGGCTCAAATGACCCTTCCACCTCGGCCTCCCAAAGTTTTGGGATTACAGGCCTTAGCCACTGTGCCCTGTCTCAGTGGTTAAATTCTAATCACAGTACTCATAACAGTTCATCGATTGAGAATTTAGGATGCACTGAGCAATCACTGTGCTAAGCAAGTGCTTCCCATGGATAACTCTCCACCAAATCCCAAGGAGGAAGGCACTACTAGTAACCCTCATTTATTGATGAGGAAAGTAAGATTTGGAGAAGCTGAACCATGCACCCAACATACTCAGCCACCTAGTGGTGCTTAAAATTTGACTCAAGAGCCAGAGCACAACCGGCTGGGACACACTGCTGCCCCAGTGTTCCCCTCTGCCTCCCCGATCACCCTCCATTCTCCCACTGCCACCCTAGGCCCCCAAAGTGAAACAGAATGAATAGCTCACCAGCAGCGACTCTCCCCGGAGAAGGAATGAGAACTCCGCCCATGTCGAAAATCACCGCTCTGTAGGTGCTGCCTCCGAGGTGCGTCCATCTGTGGGCCACCTGGTGCCTGCGCTGGGTGTGTTTCAGGAAGGCTGTCCTCCACACCCACTGGAGACAGAAGGACTGGAAACAGCTCCATATGCACATGGTGAGGCCGAGGCTGCGTAGGAAGAAGACACAGGGTATGACTTGCCTGCACTGCCTTCCACCCAGGCCTCCATCCTGGAGCTGAGAGGGGCCAGCCAAACATCTCTAACCCATCTCCAACAGGCACTTCAAACCACATCCACAGCTGACCTCAGTGTCTCCTCCCTCCCAGCTACTCAGTCAAGGGCTCCGTCGCCCACTCGGCTGCCCAAGCTAGAAAACTGGGACTCGCCCCTGACTTTCTGCAATCTCAACCTCACCACGCCCCATCCAGTTCTGTGCTGTCAATTCCTCCTCCTGAAAATCTCATCTCCCTCTTCACACTCTTACTGCTACCATCTTGCCCATGGACCCTAACTGGCCCCCTTGCCTCTTCTCAGACCTCTCCCCAACACTTTCTTTACCCTTCGGTCAGAATATTCTTTCACAATTGCAAATCTGATCACATCCTACCTCCATTTAAAACCTTCAATTGCTCCCCATTGCCCTCACAACAAACTCTCAGTTCCTAAGCCTGGCTTAAAAGGCCCTCTAAGATCTACTCCTGCCAGGTGCTGTGGCTCATGCCTGTAATCCCAGCACTTTGGGAGGCTGAGGCAGGTGGATCACTTCAGGTCAGGAGTTTGAGACCAGGCTGGACAACATGGCAAAACTCCATCTCTATTAAACATACCAAAATTAGCCAGGTACGGTGGTGGGCGCCTATAATCCTAGCTACTTGGGAGGCTGAGGCAGGAGACTCATTTGAACCTGGGAGGTGGAGGTTGCAGTGAGCCAGGATTGCACTACTGCACTCCAACCTGAGTGACAGAGCAAGACTCTGTCTCAAAAATAATAATAATAATAAATAAAATAAAGAAGAAAAGGTCTACTCCTTCCTTCCTGCAGCAACTCCCCATTTTTTCACCTCAACCTGGGATGATCTGGACATGCACATCTACATGCAGTTTCCTCAAACACATGGTCTCCTCTGGAATGCCGCATTTCATCTGTTGCCTGGCTAATCCCAAACAGTCCTTTGGGTTGCAGTTTACCAGTTACTGTCTTCATGAAACCCCTTCTGGCTACCAGAAAAGACATGAGTTTGAGACAGAGTCTTGCTCAGCTGAGTTGGTACTCAACGCACTGTAACCTCCACCTCCCAGGTTCAAGCAATTCTCCTGCCTCAGCCTCCTGAGTAACTGGGATTACAGGTGTGTGCCACCATGCCCAGCTAATTTTTATATTTTTAGTAGAGATGGTGTTTTACCATGTTGGTCAGGCTGGTCTTGAACTCCTGACCTTGTGATCTGTCCACCTCAGCCTCCCAAAGTGCTGGGATTACAGGTGTGAGCCACGGTGCCTGGCCTTGTCTCTTTTTTTGAGATGGAGTCTTGTTCTGTCGCCCAGGCTGGGGTGCAGTTGCACGATCTCGGCTCACTGCAACCTCTGCCTCGTGGGTTCAAGTGATTCTCCTGCCTCAGGCTCCTGAGTAGCTGGGATTGCAGGTGTGTACCACCATGGCCGGCTAATTTTTTTGTATTTTTAGTAGAGACGGGGTTACACCATGTTGGCCAGGCTCCTGGCCTCAAGTAACTGCCTTGGCCTCCCAAAGTGCTGGGATTCCAGGTATGAGGCACTGCGTCTGGCCTCAACTTTTCTCTAAACTTGAAATAAAAAGATGGGGGAAAAAACAAAATAATGAAGGTAAATTCTATTTTCTTCACGAGAATCTTCAAGCTTTTTATGTGATTTCTACAGTTTAAAAGCTTACTAAAAATCAGGAGACAGCAAAACAGTTTGGTAAACAGCCTCTGAGTTTATGGGAGTCACTTCAGTGGGGCCAAAAGGACTCCAAAATCTATACAGGTTCGGCATCCCCAATCCAAACATCCGAAATCTGAAATGCTCCAAAATCAGAATTTTTTTTTAAGCCAGAGTCTCGCTTTGTCACCCAGGCTGGAGTGCCGTGGCACGAATTCAGCTCACTGCAACCTCTGCCTCCCAGGTTCAAGTGATTCTCCTGCCTCAGCCTCCCGAGTAGCTGGGACTACAGGTGCGCACCACCATACCTGATTAATTTTTGTATTTTTCGTAGAGATGTGGTTTTGCCATATTGGTCAATTTGGTCTCCAATGCTCAACCTCAGGTGATCCACCCACCTTGGCCTCCCAAAGTGCTGGAATTATAGGTGTAAGCCACCATACCAGGCCAGGATTCAAACAACTGTACAGGTTGAGTGTCCCTAATCCAAATACCTAAAATCCGAAATGATACAAAATTCGAAACTTTTTGAGCCCCTGCAGGATGCCGTAGTGAAAAATTCCACACATAAGTGCTTAACACAAAATTTGTTTCATGCACAAAATTATTTAAAATATTGTATAAAATTACCCTCAGGTTATGGGTATAAGATGTATATGAAACCCAAGTGAATTTCATGGTTAGACTTGGTCCCAACCCAAAGATAGCTCATTATATATATGCAGATATACCAAAATCTGAAATCTGAACTACTTCTGGTTCCAAACATTTGGGATAGGGGATACTCAACCTCTACAAGCACCTAAAGAAAGGACTCTTAAGCAGTAAATCTTGAATATAATGTGTTTCTCATGTATAGTCAGTTCTTTGTATCTGTGAATTCTGCATCTCAGACTTGACCAACTACATTAGAAAATATTCGAAGTTAACAACAACAACAAAAAGAACAAACGAACAAGCCAGGCACGGTGGCTCATGCCTGTAATCCCAACACTTTGGGAGGCCAAGGTGGGAGGATAACCTGAGGTCAGGAGTTAAAGACCTGCCCAGTGTGGTGAAACCCTTTCTCTACTAAAAATAAAAAATTATCCAGGCATGCTGGCATGTGCCTGTAATCCTACCTTCTTGGGAGGCTGAGGCACAAGAATTGCTTGAACCCGGGAGGTGGAGGTTGCAGTGAACCAAGATTGTGCCACTGTACTCCACATTCCAGCCTGAGTGATAGAGTGTGACTCTGTCTCAAAAACAAACAAACAAACAAAGGCATGGTGTGGTGGCTTATGCCTGTAATCCCGGTACTTTGGGAGGCCGAGATGGGTGGATCATCTGAGGTCAGGAGTTCAAGATCAGCCTGAGTAACATGGTGAAACCCTGTCTCTACTAAAAATACAAAAATATAAAAATTAGTTGGGTATGTTGGCAGGCACCTGTAATCCCAGCTACTTGGGAGGCTGAGGCGGGAGAATCACTTGAACGTGGGAGGCGGAGGTTGCAGTGAGCCGAGATCATGCCATTGCACTCCAGCCTAGGCAGCAAGAGCAAAACTCTATCT
>NW_016107323.1:8881901-8927884 GCF_001604975.1 Cebus imitator
TACTAAAAATATAAAATTAGCCAGGCGTGGTGGCGGGCACCTGTAATCCCAGCTACTTGGGAAGCTGAAGCAGGATAATTGCTTGAACCCGTGAGGCGGAGGTTGCCATGAGCTGACATGGCAAAACTCCATGTCTACTAAAACTACAAAAATTAGCTGGATGTGGTGGTGCATGCCTGTAATCCCAGTCACTTGGGAGGCTGAAGCAGGAGAATCACTTGAACCTGGGATGTGGAGGTTGCAGTGACCCAAAATCACACCACTGTACTCCAGCCTGGGCGACAGACTGAGAATCTGTCTCACAAAAAAAGAAAGATGCCATGTATTTTACAGTTGAGGAAACAGGCACAGATATGTCACTTGCCTGCAGCTAGACCACTAGTAGGTGTCAGAGTTATGGTTCAAACCTAGGCACCTAACTACAGTTTTATTCTTTTCCTCGCCACAGATTTTTAAATAAGGACTTATAAGCCTTCTCTTTATCTTTGATAATTTTTTGAATTTCTGTTGGCCTTCGCTTTACACTGGAAGTCTTAAAAGAGTTGTGAGGCCAGGCGTGGTGGCTGCTGCCTGAAATCCCAGCTCTTTGGGAGGCCAAGGCAGGAGAATGGCTTAAGGCTAGAGGTTCAAGACCAGCCTGGGCAATAAGGCAAGACCCTGTCTCTTAAAAATTATTTTTAGGCCAGGTGCGGTGGCTCAGACCTGTAATCCCAGCATTTTGGGAGGCCGAGGAGAGCAGATCACCTGAGGTTAGGAGTTCAAGACCAGCCTGGCCAACATGGTAAAACTCCATCTCTACTAAAAATACAAAAAAATTAGCCAGGCATGGTGGTGGGCACCTGTAATCCCAGCTCCTTGGGAGGCTGAGATGGGAGAATCACTTGAACCCAGGAGGCAGAGTCTGCAGTGAGCTGAGATCACGGCATTGTACTCCAGCCTGGGCGACAAGAGTGAAACTCGGTCTCAAAAAAAAAAAAATTTGTTTTTTTAAAGATGCAAGATAAAAAGGGTCATGCTTACAAACTTGTAGTGTCATACTCAGGAAACTTGGTCT
This sequence comes from Cebus imitator, assembly GCF_001604975.1. NCBI lineage: Eukaryota > Metazoa > Chordata > Mammalia > Primates > Cebidae > Cebus > Cebus imitator. Next base: position 8,882,956 of record NW_016107323.1, read on the forward strand.
CTGGGTAGATAATTTACAATTCTTCAGGACATATGAAAAGCAGAAGGAGGTTCAATTTTGTTGTTCTTAGGGGCAGAAAAAGACAGATGACCACTTAATAGAGTATGTTGGCTCCTTTTCACTTGCATGCTTAGTTACCACAGCCTTAGCAGAAGCCTCCTTGGAGAAGTAGGGGTATGTTCTTAACACTTCAGTTGAGCCCTGTGACACTGAAGGACCTTGATCATAATGAATTTATCTTTTTCTAATTTCATCCTCAGAGGAGAACTATAAAAACAAAGGACTAGAAGGAAACAAAAGCCAGCTTTCTTTAAAGTTTTGGCTCCATGCAATGCAAACATTTTCAGTAAAACTTGTTTCTTTTATGTGCTTTGCGGTTAGCTTCAGGCTTTTGTTTAGTGCATTAGATGGTGAATTGAAGTAGGAACCATGTGAATTTCGTTCCCTACTCTTTTCCTAGTACATGGCACAGTGCCTGGTACATACTAGATGCTCAGAAAATATGTGAACTGGTGAAGGTGCATTTTTAATATGAAGATTTTAAAGAAAAGACCAATTTAACTGGAAAATCTCAACTGTTCAGTGATGTTGTCATTTCAAAAAAGTACATTTTTAAAAATTTCTGCCGCAATCATACTAGTTTAGGCCACCATGACGTCTCACCTGCATGCCTCTTCTTTTTTATTTTACATTTTTAGAGACAAGGTCTCGCTCTGCTGCACAGGTTGGAGTGTAATGGCATGATCTCGGCTCACTGCAACCTTCACCTCCCAGGCTCAAGTGAACCTCCCACATTAGCCTCCTTAATAGTTGGGACTATAGGGTTCCACCCTCATACCCAGCTAATTTTTGCATGTTTTGTAGAGACGGGGTTTTGACATGTTGCCCAGGCTGGTCTCAAACTCCTGGGCTCAGGTAGCAGAAAGGAATAATTCATTGAATGGATTTGGTCACATGCCTTGTCCTTTCCTCTGAGGGACCTGGTCGCTTAGTGAGCATTTGTAGAGCTCTAGACCCCAGGAGGGCTCTGCCAGCCCCTGGTGGTGCCTGAGGCTCTGAGGAGATGAGTGGAGGCCCTGACTTTCAGGCAGTGGGTTTTCTCCTGGAGAATCCATGTGCTGACTTTGCTGCTTACTCAGCCAAAAGCATTTCAAAAAGAAGCCGTTGTTCTGACGAATGGGGGAAGCCATCTTAGGTTGTAACCTCTTAGTATTCAAGAGGCTTCTTGTTCAACAGCTGACTTTAAACATTTTGAAATTAAAATGCACTATGCTCAATACATGGATTATTTCCTTAAGTAAAGCCTCCCCACCCCAACCTCCTGCCAGTTTGCCCCTCCAAAATAAAAGTACATTCAGCAATGATCATCCTTCCTCAGCTGCTTAGGTCACTTGGTCATATTAAGAAAGCGTAAGGCTGGGCATGGTGGCTCATATCTATAATAGCAGCACTTTGGGAGGCTGAGGTAGGTGGATCACCTGAGGTCAGGAGTTCAAGACCAGCCTGGCCAACATGGTGAAACCCCGTCTCTAGTAAAAATACAAAAATTAGTTGGGTATCATGGTGGGTGTCTGTAATCCCAGCTACTTGGGAGACTGAGGCAGGAGAATCGCTTCAACCCAAGAGGCAGAGGTTTCAGCGAGCCAAGACTGTGCCACTGCACTCCAGCCTGGGCAACAGAGTGAGACCCTGTCTCAAAAAAAAAAAAAAAAAAAGGGCAGAAGTAATCAAGAATCCACAATTATCTCACTGGAGGGTAATTAAAAGTTGTGAAGAAGCTTATGGTGTCTGTGAGATTCAGAACCCTGTGAGGGTGGACAGGCAGGACTATATTTGCCTGGCACAGCCTTGAATCTCTTCCTTAAGGTTGACAATGCAGCATTTCCTTTTGCAGAACTCCCAGAAGCAGCCTGTCAATGTTGGTAAGGCCAAAGCATACAGCTTGGTCTGTTTGGGCTAATGCCCACGTGGGAATTAAATCCAGACAAGCCTTGGCCTCCCTGCTTGTCTCAAAAACTTGGCTGAGTTTAAAAACTGGAATTATCTCTGTTGCTTTCTACTAAGGCTAGACTAGAAGGTTCCATTTACCTGCGTCCATTTCACAGATGCACATATGCCTTTGCAGCTTTGCCTCAAGAGAGCTGTTTCTCAGTATTTCACTCATTTTTTACTGCAAGGGAATGAGACTGTTAGTATTTTAAAGGCTGGTTCATCTTGGGCCTCTTGACCTTGACCAAGAGCTTTGCTTTTGGTATTGGACACTAGGTGGTGGTTTAAGATCTCCTGATGGGATCCATTACATGGGATCTAACTATCATGTATTATTTGGTTTATTGAAGGAGTTGGTTTTTCATCTCATACTAGTTCCCTAATCTTTTATTTTTTCTAACATAAATACTGATATTTTCTTAAAGATTTCTTTCATAACAAGCATCAGTTATGATTTAGTTCCAGGCTTTGCAGAAATGAGTGTTTATTTTCAGCTGCACAAGTGATGACTAGAGGAAAAAAAACTGCTATTAAGGGAAATGCTGACTGTTGCTGGTTGAATATTATAATTGTTATCAGCTTTTAGCTTATTGAACTTTAGTACTTTCTGCCAGTTCAAAAAAAACTCTGTTGTAGCCCAGGAAACATTGTAAACATAGGATATTGACCTACAGAGTGTGATTACCCTAGCAATCAGCTTCAGTAAATGTGACTTTTGGTGTTGCTTTGTCTACTAAGTATAAATTTTAAAAACTGATGAGAATGAATAAAGCCATGCGTATTGAATGTAAAGCAGATTTTCAGGGTACCTGCCTTAATTTTTCCTTTTCCCCATTGGTGTACACAGGCTGATGCGGATAGTTTTTATATGGCATGCAATGGCCGCCAGTTCAACTCAGTAGAAGATGACGTTTGCCAGTTAGTGTATGTGGAAAGAGCTGAAGTGCTGAAATCTGACGACGTGTGAATCGTTCTTACATTAGATTAAAATATATCAGATTATTATAACATTGAATGATAAGGTAGCTGTTAAATACCCGGAATAGGCCAGTCCATAGACACAGAAAGTAGATTAGTGGTTGTCAGAGCTGCAGGAAGAGACAAATGGGGAGTGCCTGCTAACAGCACAGGCTTTCTTTTGGAAATGATGGAAATGGTCCAGAATTAGATTGTGGTGAGAGTTGCACAACCTTATGAATATACTACAAGCCAATGAACTGTACACTTTAAAATAGAGAATTTTATATTATTGAATTTTATCTCATTTTCTAAAATTGCAAAAAATGTAAAAAAAAGAAAAACAGATACTGCATTGTTGAAATTGAGTGTTCATCAATTCTAGATCAATGAAGCATTGATTGCCTGGAGCTGAAAATAAATGTTTTTATTTTCAATATTAACCCTTAATCATCTTCCTAATTCTTGTTTCTGCCTTTTATTTTTGAGGCAGTGTCTTCCTCTGTCACCTAGGCTGGAGTGTAGTGGTGCAATCTTGGCTCACTGCAGCCTCGCTCAAGCATCTGCCAGCCTCAGCCTCCTAAACAGCTGGGATTACAGATGTGTATCACAACACCTGGCTAATTAAAAAAATTTTTTTTTGTAGAGACAAGATCACAAGGCAGGCATGGTGGTTCATGCCTATATTCCCAGCACTTTGGGAGGCCGAGGTGACGAATCGCTTGAGCACAGGAGTTCAAGACCAGGCTCAGCAACATGACAAAACCCTGTCTCTACAAAAAATACAAAAAATTAACCGGGTGTGGTGGTGAGTACCTTTGGTCCCAGCTACTTGGGAGGCTGAAGCAGGAAGATCACCTGAGTCGGGGGAGGTCCAGGCTATAATGAGCCATGATCACAACTGCACTCTAGCCTGGGCAACAGTGAGACTTTGTCTCAAAAAAAAAAACGGCTCCCTATGCTACCCAGACTGATGAGATGGTACTGTGAGAGTGAGAAATGTGTTTCCTCATGAGACTTGTTCTCAGAACTGTAATTCTGGAGGTGTACTCATGTCTAGAAAAGAAATATAAACAAAACCTTGTACAAGTTGAAATAATCCTCGAACTACAACATTTCTTCTGGCAGTGGATTTTCTTTTTTTCTTTTTGAGATGGAGTCTCACTCTGTTGCCCAGGGGAGTACAGTGTCGCGATCTTGGCTCACTACAACCTCTGCCTCCCAGGTTCAAGTGATTCTCCTGCTCAGCCTCCTGGGTAGCTGGGACTATAGGTGTGCACCACCACGCCCAGCTAATTTTTTTGATTTTTTAGTAGAGATGGGGTTGCACCACGTTGGCCGAGGATGGTCTCGATCTGCTGATCCGCCCTCCTCAGCCTCCCAAAGTGCTGGGATTACAGGCATGAGCCACTGTGCCTGGCCTGGTAGTGGATTTTTAATAGTGGAAACCTTGCTTCTCACAGATAGTGATGAGCTGAGTGTTGCAGATAATTTCACATGAAAAACAGGAATAAAAAGGCATAATGTCCGTGCTAAGGAACAGGAAAAAAAGCTCTCCCTCATGCCCTCCACTCACCCCTTACCCACCCAAAGCCATCCTTTCTATTTTCACAAATCACTTATGTCATTATAAATAGTCAGAGACACAAATAAATATAGTAAGACAAAGCAAAAGACCACCAATTCATTTTTTGGATTTAAAAAATAAGAATGGATCCCCACTTTGAGGTAATGGATGTGTCATGATTTATAGAAAGCTCCATTCATTCATGTATCTCTTTATCAAAAAACTAAAACTGCAGCCACGAAATGACAAAAGTGTATCAAATTTCACAACTATGAAGGGTTTGCATGGAAAATTTTATATTTTAACACTAATACACCTAAAATAAGAGCCTGTTAATCTTACAACATTTTACAAGAGTAGGCAACTTTTGATCAGACTTGGTACACTGGCCATGTTTATAACAAATCTAAATACCTAAAAATGTTTTACAAAAGAACTCAAGAGAAAAGATTTGAGACACCTAGCTTCAGCCCTCCAGGAGCTCTCTTCTTGCCTTGGATGCTAAGGACATGAGAACTATGTCAGCTCTGCATCTTGTGTTTTGCTAGCTTAATAAATCCAACCAGGAAGAGATTTTTTTAGAGCAAAAATGAACCTTTTTAAAAGGGAAAAAGTAATCTTTGTTCTGATTGAGGGGATTTCTGTGTTCCACATTCCTAAATAGCAGGTGTCACGTTCTCACTGCTTAGTCTTAAGACACGGAACTGAATTTCCCGAGGCCTGGGTTTCCTCCTCAGTAAGATGCCACACAAAGAATGCCTCTCACAGAGTATTTTTGAGGTTAAATTGGAAAATGTGTGTGAGGTCGAGTGCAGTGCCTGGCATACAGCGGTGCTCAAACAAATGCTGATGGTATCTCAAATCAAATGCCGTGATGAATATAGGACTGTATTATTAACTGTGCATTCTTCAGCAACGATCAGATTTAATCACCATCAACTTAAAATACTGAATTTCCCTGATATGGCATTCTAACCTACTATGTGATTATTTGCAAACATATTCTGTCTCTGCTGCTATATAGCAAATCTCTGTGGGTGAGGAGCAAGGTTTGGTTAACTTGGCAATCACTTACTACTTTGGGCTCAGTTATGGCTAAGTGTATTAGCCTGTTTTCACACTGCTGATAAATATATACCCAAGACTGGGAAGAAAAATAGGTTTAATGGACTCAGTTCCACGTGGCTGGGGAAGCTCCACAATCATGGCAGAAGACCAAAGGCACCACTTACATGGAGGGGGTCAGAGAGAATGAGAAAGAAGTAAAAGTGGAAACCCATTATAAAACCATCAGATCTTGTGAGATTTATTCACTACCTCGATAACAGTATGGGGGAAAACCACCCCATAATTCAATGGTCTCCCACCAAGTCCCTTCCACAACACATGGGAATTATGGGGGTACAATTAAAGATGATTCCCAATCTGCTTTGGGAATGCAAACTAGCACACTGTTTTGCAATGCAATTTGTTATATTCTAGTTTGATGAAATTTTGCTTATCCTATGACCTAGTATCTACTTCTAGGTTTCTATTCTAGAAGGTTATATGCACTTGCATCATGTTACATAGACAATAATATTGACAGTGGCAGTGTTTATGGTATACCCTCAAAGCAAAGGATAACAGATAAAGGATCATGAGTCACAAGGGATTCACACAGAGAAATACCAGTGTTGTGATATGAAGAGGAATGAACTTTGGCTTCACACAATAACATGGAGGCAACTTAAGTGAACTATGGAATAAAAGAAGCCCTATAAAAAGTTGTACTTTTATGTATTCATATGAACTCTAAACACAGTGAAATGAAGCTGCATGTTATAGGTTGCATATTTAGAAGGTAAAAGTACCAAAAAACAAGTAAGGAAGCTGTTAATCTACAAAAAGTTAAAAAATAAATGTTAGCCAGGAATGGTAGCATGTAGTTGTCTTCCCTAGTGCTTGGAGGCTGAGGCAGGAGGATTCCTTGAGTCCAGGAGTTCAGGGGTACAACAAGCCATGATCACACCGCTGCACTTTAGCCTGGGTGACAGAGCAAGATCCTTTCTCTCAATAATAATAATAACAAAGATAGCATCCTGGGTACATCTGCAAGTGGAGGGATTTGTAATTATAAATAGGTGTCTATGTGTATTCTGTGGAGCTCAGAGTATTGATTGTTTTAACAAAATTATGCTTACAGCTTTTCTATTTTTCATAATTCCCCCAAGTCTACATCTATGTTAAAAATTCACTTTTCAGCCGGGCACTGTGGCTCACACCTGTAATTCCAGCACTTTGGGAGGCTGAGGCGGGTGGATAGCCTGAGGTCAGGAGTTCAAGACCAGCCTGGCCAACATCGTGAAATCCTGTCTCTACTAAAAACACAGAAATTAGCTGGGCATGGTAGCTGGCACCTGTAATCCCAGCTACTCAGGAGAATCACTTGAACCTGGGAGGCACAGGTTATAGTAAGCTGAGATCGCGCCACTGCACTCTAGCCTGGGCAAGAAGAGTGAAACTTCATCTGAAAAAAAAAAAAAAATGCACCTTTTAGTGAATATAATGTATTCCAGAATTTAAAATGGTAAATACAGACAATAGGTGATGAACAATGCAGAGTGCAACTATGTTCTCTTTCTCAAAGCCATTCATTCTAAAACACAGGCAAGATTTGGATGGTTAGTGGAGAATGATATGGACTGAATAGAATGGTTTCATTCAGGTGAGAAAGTACAGCATATAAAGAGGTTGATCCAACAGATAAACACATTTTTAAGATTAGGAGACGGGCCCATGATACACATGGAGTTCATAAGAAAGTGAAATGAAAGGAGATCTAATACACAAGTGAAAGAATTGATCTTAGATAAGACCATGGATGATTCATCCATGAATCATACAAGTTGAATGATATAGGTGGATTCATCTGGGGGCTACATTTGCTTCTGTTTTTTTGTTTTTTGTTTTCAGTGAAATATGAGGCAAGAAGAAATCAGGAGAATGAGCTGACCAGCAAAATGCACTAGGGGGTAAATTTGGAGATCATCAATGTGCCATTAGTCAGTATAGGTAGGTCAGCGTGTGGGTTTTCCTGAAGACATTTTTAGCCACCAGGGCAGGCATGCAACAAGTACAAATAACATACAGCAGATGACACACTGTACTACTCATACCCGGCAGTCCCTTTATTCATTAAAAAATAATTCTTTTTCTTCTACTCTTGGACAAGGCCTCTTATATGCCTGATGGTATCAGGATGAACAAATAAAGGTAGTCACTGAAAGCACAGAGATTATATTCTAACACAGGGGAGACTTTTAGGACATCTACCTTTCAACACACAGAAGAATAATCTTAGCACCTCCATATGTGAGGCTATCACTAGGAGAGTATAGTTCTGCAGGTAACGGCCAATGGTTCTATGATAATAAGATAAAATAGAAAGCTACTTTGTTGGCATCTCCCATATACTCTTTTGGACAGTATTATAATCAGAATACAGAAATTCAATTTTGATGATGTTAAAAAATAGGACTGTCCGGATGCAGTGACTCACACCCGTAATCCCAGCACTTTAGGAGACTGAGGCAGGGGGATTGCTTGAGGTCAGTAGTTCAATACAAGCCTGACTAACATGATGAAACCCCATCTCTACTAAAAATTAAAAAATTCGTCAGGTGTGGTGGTGGGCACCTGCAATGCCAGCTACTTGGGAGACTGAGAAAGGAGAATTGCTTGTATCTAGGAGGTAGAGGTTGCAGTGAGCTGAGAACGGCCATTGCACTCTAGACTGGGCAGTAAGAGCGAAACTCAGTCTCAAAAAAAAATACTACTGTGCCTTGCCCATAGTTCACCAGCCCACTAGGGTCTATGTTGGGGGAGCCACAGGGTAGCCACCTCACTTGAATTTTCCAACAGCCTGGCCCCTGACATGCTGACACACATATATATATAATGCCTCACTGAGCAGAAAAGAGCACCCTGGGTAAAGATGTTCATGTGCTCAGAGCATGGATTTAAGAAGAGAGGAAATGGACAGTGGAGTATGCCCACCAGAGAGATCTCCAAGCCCCCTGATCTGGAACATTTGGAGTTAGCTGAGCAACGGACAACAGGAGGGGTGGGGGAGGGGCTGTTCCACGTAGGCCCGTTGAGAAAGGCATGAAGATTTTGTTTCCTCTTGCACAGTACAGTCCTGCATTATAGAGTTTCTGGTCTTTTTGGTGATACATCCCTCCATGATGTCAACAGGACCTTAACCAGGGGAGCTGAAGCTGAAGCTGAAAGAGAAAGTCATCAAGAATGGAAAATTTCTGAAAGATATGAGATAGATCCAGAAGACTAGGAAGAGACCTGGCCAGAAAGCTGGGTCTTTCAGAAGTCAAAGAAGCTTTATGCAGCCAACACAGATCTGGGGCTAGTACCTGTGTCTGAGGGTCTGCATGTCAGGGAGAGCTGCTGCTCATGGACACAAGTTGCATCATCAGCTGATTCCCTGGGGTCATGTCAGTGACAGCCTCAGTGAGAGACTTTGCCTCCTTCCTGTCTTCTCTGCTGAAACACCACGTGGTTTTGTATGAGGCTAGGAGGGTGCTTCAGACCTGGGTTCCCCAGATGAAGAGTGTGAGGCTGGGGCTAGTGCCAGGTCTTTCGTGTGTCAGGTTGGGGACCATGTTGCTGTTGGGGATAATTTTTCTCTCAAGCATATACTGTGACACGGTCTCGGTATATTACTCTTCCTATGAAATAGTCATCCCAAAGCGGCTGACGGTCAGGGGAAGTGAAGATCCAGTGGAAAAGGCATCCTATTTGCTATTTATGGAAAGCCAGAAGCACCTGGTTCACCTGAAGGTGAAGAGAAGCCATTTTGTGAATAACTTTCCAGTCTACACTTACCACAATGGCATCCTGGGGCAAGAATCACCTTTCATCTCCCATGACTGCCACTATGAAGGCTACATAGAAGGAGTGTCAGGTTCTTTTGTTTCTGTCAACACCTGTGAGGGTCTCAGGGGCATCTTGATCAAGGAGGAAAAATCTTACAGCATTGAGCCCATGGAGTCTTCAAGACGGTTTGAACACGTGTTATATACCATGGCACACCAAGCACGAGAGTCCTGCAGTGTCACTCCCACAGATAGCCATGTGGGGTCCACTAGCTGGCAACAAGGGAGCAAGAAGCCTCATGATCTACAGGCGCTGTCCTACTTGTGGTCACACCCCAAGTACGTGGAAATGTTTGTTGTGGTCAACAACCAGCGGTTCCAGATGTGGGGCAGTAACGTCAACGAGACGGTCCAGAGAGTAGTGGATGTCATTGCTCTGGCCAACAGCTTCACCAGGGGAATAAACACAGAGGTGGTGCTGGCTGGAATGGAGATCTGGACCGAGAGGGAACTAATAGAGGTCGCAGTGGACTTGCAAGTCACACTCAGGAATTTCAATCGCTGGAGACGAGAGATGCTCTTCCATCGTGCGAAGCATGACGTTGCCCACATGATCGTTGGGCATCATCCTGGACAGAATACGGGCCAGGCCTTTCTCAGTGGTGCCTGCTCAAGCGGTTTTGCGGCAGCTGTTGAGTCCTTCCATCATGAAGATGTGCCGTTGTTTGCAGCCCTCATGGTCCATGAGCTCGGGCACAACCTGGGTATTCAGCACGACCACTCGGCCTGCTTTTGTAAAGATAAGCACTTTTGCCTCATGCAAGAAAATATCACAAAAGAAAGTGGCTTCAGCAACTGCAGCTCTGACTACTTCTACCAGTTCCTTCGAGAACACAAAGGGGCCTGCCTATTTAACAAGCCAAGGCCCAGGGCCCGCAAGCGTAGGGATTCTACCTGTGGAAACGGTGTGGTGGAGGACACGGAGCAGTGTGACTGTGGTTCTGCCTGTCACCTCGACCCATGCTGTGATCCCACATGCACTCTGAAGGAGAATGCTGAGTGCAGCCACGGCCTCTGCTGCCTGGACTGCGCTTTCAGAAGGAAGGGGTTTTTATGTCGTCCGACTCAGGATGAGTGTGACCTCCCGGAATATTGTGACGGTAGCTCTGCAGAATGCCCTGCAGACAGCTACAAGCAAGATGGCACGCTGTGTGATAGAATTCACTATTGCTCTGGGGGTCAGTGTAAGAACCCCGATAAGCAATGCGTGAATATATATGGGTACCCTGCAAGATCTGCCCCGGAAGACTGTTACATTTCAATGAATACCAGAGGAGACCGGTTTGGAAACTGTGGCCGTCCCACTGAGGATCGGCAAAAGTATGTTCCATGTTCAAGTGATAATGTATTTTGTGGGAAACTCGTATGTACAGGTGTTGAATCCTTACCACGACTCAAAGCTCAGCATACAATGATCCAGGTCCCTCATGACGATGACTGGTGCTGGAGCATGGATGCCCATAACATTACTGATATCCCTGATGATGGAGATGTGCACATCGGCACTTCTTGTGCCCCAAACAAAGTCTGCACGGATTACTCCTGCGTTCATCACTCCGTACTCCTGTATGACTGCAGACCAGAGGAATCGTGTCATGGGAAAGGAGTTTGCAACAATTTAAGGCACTGCCATTGTGAGTTTGGTTTTGCTCCTCCTGACTGTAAAAATCCAGGAAATGGAGGTAGTGTGGACAGTGGCCCTGCTGGTAAGCCAAGTGATGGAATTATAAGTACAGAAGAAAAGAGAAATCACAGTGTTGGTCAAAGTAATACCCAAAGAGGTTATGTGAGTAACGACAAAAATAAAAGCCTAAGGAAGTTACTGTACATAGCCCCCATGTTGCTTTCAGCATTATTTGTAGGTCTAATTATTCTTGCCATTATGGGAGCTAGAAAGGAGATATTACAGTGTTCAGAAGATTACACAGAAGCAACTCCAGAAGAGGTTGCACCAGAACAGAAAGTAGGCAAAGAGCAGGAAGAAGAAGGGCAAAAAATGAGTTGTCCAATAAAGCTAACAGTGGATACACTGGGTAAGTAGGAAGCTCAGTGTTTCAGAGAAGTGGGCATTTAATGCTGCTGTGCTTCTGACCAAAATCTGTACTCTGTAAAATGTACTAATACAGAAGGAGGGCTTTTCTTCTACTTTCTTCATTTTAGTAATTGATTACATATACATTTAAAAGTATATGTAAGAGAAACTACAATTTTTACATTATCACATTTAATGAAACCATTCTAATTAAATTTTTGTTATGAAGCATTCCTGTCAATGTTTTATTAGGGCCAATTTTTGCATTGCCTGTTTTTAGGTAATGCCATCTCCCATCTAATTTGTTTTACATGCAATACTACCTGCATATATAAATATTGCTTTTCTAGAATTTTGTTTCCCAATCACAACTACATATTATGTTAGAAAAGTTGTTTATGAGATGTGTTGTTTTAATTTGTCCTGTGAAGTATATTCATAAAATGAGATTTTAACATAAAGCTACAGAAATGCCTATTTGTGTATAATGTGTGAGTTAGGCTTTTTGTGACCTAATAACTGGGACTGCTAATAGTTGGGGGCTCTCTAGAAAAGGCTAGACCTGATTCAGGGACTTCTCAAATTCTCACTTCAGGTACCTAAAGAATGGGAAGGCAACCTAGATAAGATGGCCTTTACTAAGATGCTAAGTTGATGTCTGAATACTTGTTTATTCATTTTTTTGTCTTAATAATTCTACTGAAGTTCATATTTTGTTTACTGACAATTGATAGGAACATTTCAAATTACAAGTAACAGAACTTTCAATGTGGTAGTCATTTTTTGGTGAAGTGAGGACACAGTAAATATAACAGTAACATTCTCCATTCTGTGCCAGGCCCTGTGCTAAACACCTTATATTCACTGTCTTCATTTAATCCTCCCAACTGCCCTGTGAAACCTCCATCTTGTACATGAGGAAACAGAGACCGAAATTTGCTCTAGAGCTAGCCAGGACCTGCATCCCTCCCCAGGAATGAGTGAATCCCTTGCCTCATGAGCCTTTTTCTTCAGTTAAAAAAAAAAAAAGTGAGGGAAAAGACATGTCCTTAACTGCCCAGAACATGGCTTCAGCCTCAGTGACTCTAAGGAAACGAAAGTTGTACAAATGAATGTTGATCCTATCATGAACCTATGGTGTTGTGTAGTCATTATGGATTGAAGAGTCTTTTCCCCTGCTACATCCTGAAAGCATGGCTGGTGATAAGGTTGGCATCTTGTTTAACTCTGAGGGCCCAGCTTGTGGTAGGTGCCAAGACAAGTCAATGACTTAACCAGAGCCAACCTCAAAATATGGGGATTGCTAGTCTCTAGGCATGGCACATGCAAAATCTTTCTCAGGAACAACAGAGCTACAGAGTGAGTAAATGTTCTGTCTCAAGGAAGATCCTAAGCATCAGTCCCCGAGCACATACTGCCGAGCCCCTCTTCTAACTGCCCACTCTATGTGAGATAACAGAGCAAACAAAAGGATAACACCTGCTGTCTGCTTTCAAGAAGCTTATGTTAGTTTCTCTGAGTAGAATAAACACTTCGGAGCAAAATCTGAAATGAAGTCTTCAGTTGTGGATACGTGACTACAAGTAAAACAGGTAGGAGATCCGGGTCACAGGTCTCAGGACTGATTCTGATAATCAAATCCAGGTTGAGTTTCATGCCAAAAGATCAAAATTCACAGTGGGAGACCAGGATATCAGGCTGGGCGTGATAACACACCTGTACTCATAATGTACTTTGGGAGGCCAAGGTGAGAGGATGGCTTGAATCCAGGACTTTGAGACCAGTCTGGGCAACATGAAAAAATTTACCAAGAAAATTTTACAAAATTAGCTGGGCATGGCGGTATGCACCTGTAGTCCCAGCTACTTCAGAGGCTGAGGTGAGAAGATCCCTTGAGCCTAGGAGTTAGAGGCTGCAGTGAGACACAGTCACACCACCACACTGCAGCCTGGGCAACAGAGTGAGATTCTGGTTCAAAACAAAATAAAAAAGAAAGAACCCCTGCTATCAGTTGGTAGGCACTTGAGAGTTTTGAGAACAAAAGTGAAACTGTGTAATTAAAGGTCTCCAAATGTAAACTTGTATTAGAGGCTTTTGAAAAAGATGTGAAAATGTCTCAGAAAAGCACTTGTACAGAGAACTGGGGAGTGACAGAAGGGGTAACCTTCACAGTGGGCATGCTGATGGTGACTGTAATGAAACAGAATGAGTATCACATATTTAAAACATCAAGGATAAGGGAATCACAATATAAATAATGATTTATACGTGGAATGATTATTCTTGGCTGCTTTAATAGAGCTCTTTAAGGACCAGAAGGCAAATAGATAACTGGGAATGAAGAAGTGAAGCCAACAGAGGATTTCATAGCATTGGACAAAGACGTCACAAAATTCAGCAAATGAGAAGTTTTTTTGTAGTAGACTTTTAAGATTTTATTTGCTTATCCTTAAGACTGATTTGAGCTTCCAGATTACAAGACCATGTTGAAGATGGGAAACCAAGATTAGAACAAGGTGTTTGGTTTTTGTTCTTTTGCTTTTAAGATGGGGTCTAATTCTATTGCCCAGGCTGGAGTGCTGTGGCATGATCATGGCTCACTGCAGCCTTGAACTCCTGGGCTGAAGCAATCCTCCTGCTTCAGTTTCTTTTCAAGCAGCTAGGACTACAGGCACATGCCAGCATGCCTGGCTAACTAAATTTTTCTTTTTTTTTTTTAGACATGAGGGTGCCACTGTGTTTCACAGGCTGGTCTCAAAGTCCCTGTCTCAAGTGATCCTCCTGCTCTGGCCTCCCAAAGTGCTGGAATTACAGGTGTAAGGCACCACACCTTGCCTAGAACAGGTGTTTGAAGAAATGTTCTCAGAAATGATGTTAGAAAATTGAACATATTTGTAAATTCTCATATGAATTATAAAATATCTAGAAACCCCAAACTCTGGTAATGAAGGCTGAAATCCATTAGAATAGATTATTACAGGGAAATGACCAGTTTTAATGTGGGCAGGACAGAGAAGATAGGATAGGCCTGAAATCTCCAGAGTTCAAGGGGCAGCTTTCTGCATTGTGCATGGCTGTCTTTAGGAATTATATTCTTTTGCCTCTCCTGGTAATATTTGGGAGCTTCTGAGTAATGCTTGTACCTTTCAATGACAGCACAATAACACTGGTGGTCACACATGACCCAGCCACGTGCCGCCCCAGGAGACTCTGGTGGTGACTTCTTGCCATTCTTTACCTACCTTCTTTGAGCCAATCTTGTCCTATCTGTGCTCTCCTAGGCCAGTGGAGACCCAAGCCCTTCCTTCACCAAAGTATAGCTAAGTCCAGGCTCTAGATTTGTATCCTGACATGGGAAAAACATAGGAAAATGTCACTGTGGGAAATAAAGAAATGGGATGTTGCAGGTATTAATGCTACTGGACAGCCCAGGGGTCAAGCCCTTCCCTGGGAAACTTAAAACAGCCGTCCCTCTCCTTGACCACAACCTGACATATTTGCTTGTCCCTTCAGGAATGCCTGATGGAATGTCTTCCTAACCTGGAGTCATACTACACTCCCTTCTCTGGGGCTCAGTTGAAGAAAATGTAAAGAATGACCTTAAACACAGAGGACATTATGGCCTCACAGTAATGCAATTCTGCATACAATGAAGATTATCTCAATATCTCAAGTGTTATATTCGCTTGCCAAAAAAAAAATCAGCTTCTTCAGAGGTTGTAGTGAGCCAAGATTGTACCACAGCACTCCAACTTGGGCAACAGAGTGAGATTCTGTCTCAAAAATAAATAAATAAAAATAAATAAATCAGCTTCTTTTATTTATAAAGCTAATTCTACAATAGCATTTTGGTATTGCCATTTGATCAACATGGCCACTGAAGTGTTTCTTCAAAATTAAGGGCAGATTTCTTCCAAGAATAAGGTTGCAATTTGCTGCACCTTTAATATTCATGCTACTTTTGGACATTATCCTTGAAAAATGTTTGAGCTTAGGGGAATAGGAAAAAAAGACCCAATACTACTTATGGTTTTTAATAAAGATAATTGAGTCTTACATAAGGAGGACATGCCAGAATGAAGTATAAGAGGATGATATGGTTTGGATTTGTGTCCCCATCCAAATCTCATGTCGAATTGAGGGGAGTGCCTGGTGGGAGGTAATTGGATCATGGGGGCAGATTTTCCCCTTGCTGTTCTCTGACAGTGTGTGAATTCTCATGAGATCTGATCTTTAAAAACTGTTGTCACACTTACCCCTTCACTCTCTGTCTCTCCTGCTACCGTGTGAAGAAGGTCCTTGCTTCCACTTCATCTTGCACCATGATTGTAAATTGCCTGATGTCTCCCCGTCATGCTTCTTGACAAGCCTGTGAAACTGTGGGTCAATTAAAACTCTTTTCTTCATAAATTACCCAGGCTCAGGTAGTTCTTTATAGTAGTTTGAAAATGGACGAATAGAAGATAACCAAGGCTTTGGAAGGAATTTGTCAATGACAAAGCCACGGTGACTCTTCCCATGGTTAGGAAATATTTTTAAAAATATTTCAAAGGAGGGCCGAGTGCCATGGCTCAGACCTGTAATCCTAGCACTTTAGGAAGCAGAGGTGGGCAGATCACTTGAGGCCAGGAGTTTAAGACCAGCCTGGAAAACATGGTGAAACCCTGTCTCTACTCAAAACACAAAAAATTAGCTGGGTTTGGTGGTGCACACCTGTAATCCCAGCTACTCAGGTCACTGAGGCACAAGAATCACTTGAACCCAAGAGATGGAGGGTGCAGTGAGCTGAGACTGCACCACTGCACTCCAGCCTGAGCTACAAAGCGAGACTCTGTCTCAAGAAAATAAAATTTCAAAGGAAAATATCACAGGTGGAATCATGATTGACCAAGTATCTGACACATCATATCTGTTTCATTGCTATAATCTAATTGTGTTCTCTAATATCCTTACTAAGATTCCCCAGACACACATTTGTCATCACAGTCTGGAGTTTGGAAACTTTAACTGCTTGCCCATTATCTACAGTAGAAAACGTAAACTCAGTGTGACACTGAAGGACAGTGACAACTAGGCCCTCCTGTCAGTTCGCAACCATTATGGCCTATGGATTCTGAAAACAAGTATTTCCTCCTATCAGCATGGCTAACATGTCTGTCGTTATCATATACCACGTCCCTTTGCCACTCTGGACTTCCGATCACAGTCTTGTTTCCAGGGAATGACCTTACTCTTCCCTACCCCTATTTAGTTTAACCCTCACAGCCCCGGTGTGGCTCTTGAAACTGCTCCTGCATACCTTTCTCAACTTTCTTTCCCAGATGAAATAGGGTATGCTTGAGGATACTCATGGAAAGTGAGACTGAACCTATAGATAAGGCAGTCTGAAACAGACCATCAGGTGGTTGTTTTCTAGGCAACAGGGAGGATATGTGCTTCCTTATTAAGTGAAATTTCCAGTTGGTACTGTGAGAGTGAGAAATGTGTTTATTCATGAGATGTATTCTCGGAACCGCAATTCTGGAGGTGTACTCATGCCTTAGAGGAGAAACAGAAACAAAACCTTATACAAGACACACAAAATAATCTCTTAAACTGCAACATTTCTTCTGGTAGTAGATTTTCAGTAGTGGATCTAAGAGCCATGAACTGAGTGTTACAGACAGTTTCACATGAAAAATAGAATAAAAAAGGCATAGTGTCAGTGCTAACAAACAGGAGAAAAAGCTCTCCCTCATGCCCTCCATTGCCATCCTTTCTGTTTACCCACCCAAAGCCATCCTTTCTATTTCCATACATAACTTATGTCATTATAAATAGGCAGAGATACAAATAAATATGCTAAGATAAAGGAAAAGGTCACCAATTAATTCTTTGGTTGAAAAAAAGTAAGAACGGGTCCCCACTTTGAGGTAATGGATGTGTTGTGATTTATGAAAAGCTCCAGACATTCAGGTATCTCTTTATGGAAAAATGAGAACTGCTGCAATAAAATTATATAAGTGTATCAAATCTTACAACTATGAAGGGTTTGAATGGAAAGTTTTATATTTTTACACTGATATACCTAAAATAAGAGCCTGTTAATCTTACAAGCTTTTACAAGAGCTGACAACTTTTCATCAGACTCGGTACACTGGCCGTGTTTATAACCAATGTAAATACCTAAAAATGTTTTACAAAACAACTCAAGAGAAAAGATTTGAGGCACCTTTCTTCACTTTCTTCAGCCCTCCAGCAGCTCTCTTCTTGCCTTGGATGCTAAGAACATGAGAACTATGTTGGCTCTGCATCTTGTGTTTTTGCTAGCCTAATAAATCCAACCAGGAAGAGATTTTTTTAGAGGAAAAAGGAATCTTTTTAAAAGGGAAAAAGTAATCTTTGTTCTGATTGAGGGGCCTTCTGTGTTCCACATTTCTAAATAGCAGGTGTCATGTTCTCACTGCTTGGTCTTGTTTTTTTTTTTCTTTGAGACGGAGTCTTGTTCTGAAGCCAGGCTGGAGTGCAGTGGCATGATCTCGGCTCACTGCAACCTTCGTCTCCCGGGTTCAAGAGATTCCCCTGCCTCAGCCTCCTGAGTAGCTGGGACTATAGGCACGCACCACCATGCCTGGTTAATTTTTTGTATTTCAGTAGAGACGGGGTTTTGGCATGGACAGGATGGTCTCAATTTCTTGACCTCATGATCCACCTGCCTCGGCCTCCCAAAGTGCTGGGATTACAGGCATGAGCCATGGCATCTGGCCATTTCTTGGTCTTAAGACACAGAGCTGAACTTCCTGAGACCTGGGTTTCCTCCTCAGTAAGATGCCACACAAAGAATGCCTCTCACAGAGTATTTGTGAGATTAAATTGGATAATGTGTGTGAGGTGATCTAGTGCAGTGCCTGGCATACAGCCAGTGCTAAATGCTGATGGCATCTCAAATCGAATGCCATGATGAATATAAGATTGTATTATTAATTGTGCATTGTTCAGCAATGGTTAGATTTAATCACCATCAAATTATAATACTGAATTTCCCTGATATGGCATTCTGATCTACTACGTGGTCATTTGCAGACATATTCTGTCTCCATTACTATACAGCAAATCTCTGTGGGTGAGGAGCAAGGTCTGGTTAACGTGGAAATCACTCCTTTGGGCCCAGTTATGGCTGAGGCTGGCATGGACTTTCCTGCTTTCCTCAGAGCTTCACCCAAGACCATAGTGACATTAAAGCAATCTTGTTTCTTGGATCCCATATCAAGAATCCTGATCTTCTGCCTCTTCTGACCTTGTCTTCTACCCTTCGTGCCCAAATCTCCAGGGGAGATCTATTGGTCCACTCCAGGCCTTGAAAGAAGTGCCATTCTACAGAGAGGCTTGCACCTGCTGTAGCTTCCTATGTTTTCATTCACTGATTCCACAACTCTGTATTGAGTCCTTATTCATGCATAGTTCTAGGCACTGTGGCATGTGGCAGTGGGTAGGACAAAGCCTCTTCCCATGAAAATTACGAACTCGAGTTGGGGCAGGTGAGCAATAATCAGGTAACTACACGATGTGCCAGATTTTACTATGTGCAGTGAAGCAAAATGAGCAGTGCAAGGGGATTGAGAGTGATGTTAGGGGGGCATGCTATATTAAACAGTGGTCACAGGGTCCTGTCTGATAAGGAGTTATTTGAGGAGAGATGTGTAGAAAGTGAGGGGGAAAGCTCTGCAGGTATCCGCAGATGGACAAACCAGGGAGAAGGAACTCTAAACAGGCAGTCCTGAGACAGGAGCTTGCTCAGCATGTAAGAACAGCAAGGAGGGTCGGCACTTCTGGACAGAGTGGGCAGCGTGAAGAGTAGTGGATGAGGGCTGTGAGTGGAGAGAGATCACGTAAATGCTTGGTAGAGAATGGTGTTTGCATTGCAGTGGAGATGGTGAGCGTGGAAGGTTGTAGCACAGGAGTGATATGAGCTGAGACGTGTGGAAGGAGCACTCCATCTACTCTGTGAGAACCAGGCAGGACAGGGCAAGGGGCAATCCACTGCAGGAGCTGAAAATGCTTAGCAGTGCCTGTGACTTGCCAAGTGGGAGATGTCAGAAGCTTGTAGGAAGGTGGTTGGAGTGGTATTGTGAGAATGGTTGGAATATGGAAACACTGTGTGACAGAGCTAAAGGGTTGGCTGAAAGAGCAGATGCAGACGGTGAGGGAAAGGCAGCAGAGGAGGATGGTTCCAGAGGCTTTGCCCAAAGACACTGCAACAACGGAGTTGCCATTTACTGAGATGGGGAGGTGTTTGGATAGAGCAGGTGTTGGACGTGCTGATAGTTTGAGATGCCGGCTAAACATCCAAGCAGGCATGTCAGCTATTCAGTAAGACGGTTGGGTCTGGATTTCAGGACAGACATGATCGAGAGATGCATATTTGAGAGCTGTCTCTGCATCAGTGACACTTCAAGCCATGGGGACTGGTCGACATTACCTAGAGAGGGATTATAGCTAGAGAAGGGAAGCGATCTGAGGACTGGGTGAGGACTTAGCTCTAAGGTGTTCCACATGTAGATGCTGCTACAAGGCAGCAGCGTCAGGAAAGAAGTCAGAGAAAGACGGGACACAGAAAGACTGGACACAGTGTGGTAGAGTACCACCAAGGGAGACCTCTGTCCAGAAAACCAAGAAAAGAAAGTGTTTTTGGAGGGGTTTTCATGACAAACCCATGAAGGCAGGAAATCTTCTTGGCTCTATGGTTAACATATGTCCAGAAAGTGACCTCTTATCCCACCCCGCTCTCCAGTGTGGTGCAAGTCACCTTCAACTTCCTCCCAGTCAATGGCACAAGTCTTTAACTGGTCCTCTGCTTCCATCCTGACTGCTCTTATAGGCTACTGGCCAGCCGGCAGGTACAGTAATTCTCTTAATGTATAAGGCACTTCACGCTTTTTTGTTTAAAAAGGAGTGTTACAGGTGGGCGTGGTGGCTCAGGCCTGCAGTCCCAGCACTTTGGGAGGCCAAGACTGGTGGATCACCTGAGGTCAGGAGTTTCAGACCAGCCTGGCCAACATGGTGAAACCCCTTCTCCACTAGAAATGCAAAAACTAGCTGGGCATGGTGGCATGTGCCTGTAATCTGAGTTACTCAGGAGGCTGAGGCAGGAGAACCACTTGAACTTGGGAGGCAGAGGTTGCAATGAGCTGAGATCATGCCACTGAACTCCAGCCTGGGCAATAGAGTGAGACTCTGTCTCAAAATAAATAAATTAATAATTAATTTTTTTTAAAAAGGGGGGCCTCACTATGTTGCCCGGGCTGGTCTCAAGTTCCTGGGCTCAGGCCATCCTCCTGCCTCAGCAAATGGTGTTGGTGGTTGCATAAAGACAGGATTGAGGGCTGATCATGTGATTTGACAATGGAGTTATTTATTGGTAACCTGTAGTAGAGCAGTTAGCTGGATGGGGGTGGAGGGATGAAAGCCTTATTCTACTACAATCAATATAGAAAGGATGGGTCAACAAACATTTGTAAAGGTCTTCATCCAAATTATTTGCAGAAATGCAGAGCATAACTACAAAAGAATATCATTGCATATCACAAGCTTTGCAAAATTTAAGAGTTACAACACTAATTCTTTTTTGTTTTGTTTTGTTTTTTTTTTGAGACAGAGTCTCACTCTGTCGCCAAGCTCCAGGCTGGAGTGCAATGGCGCGATCTCGGCTCACTGCAACCTCCGCCTCCCAGGTTTAAGCAATTCTCCTGCCTCAGCCTCCCGCGCAGCTGGGACTACAGGCACATGCCACCACAACCAGCTAATTTTTTTTTTTTTTGTATTTTTAATAGAGATGAGGTTTCACCATGTTGGCCAGCATGGTCTTGATCTCTTGACCTTGTGATCCGCTCACCTTGGCCTCCCAAAGTGCTAATTACAGGCGTGAGCCACTGCACCTGGCCACAACACCAATTCTTATTGAGAATGTGCAGCAGTAGAATTTCCCAATCTGCTTTAGGAATGTGAATTGGCACATTGTTTTTCAATATGATTTATTATATTCTAGTTTAAGGAAATTTTGCCTATCCTATAACCTAGCATCTACTTCTAGGTTTATACCCAGAAGGTCATATGCATCATGTTACATAATAATATTCACAGCAGCAGTGTTTATGGTATACCCTGAAAGCAAAGGAAAATAGATAAAAGAAAGGATCATGAGTCATAAGGGATTCACACAGAGAAATACCAGTGTTGTGGTATGGAGAGAAATAAACTTTGGCTTCACACAATAATATGGAGGCAACTTAAGTGAACTGAAGGATAAAAGAAGCCCCACAGAAAGTTGTACTTTTATGTATTCATATGAAGTCTAAAGATAGGTTAAATGAAGCTACATGTTACTTACAGTTTGCAAATTTAGAAGGTAAAAGTACAACAAAATGTGAGGAAGCTGTTACTTTAAAAAAAAACTCAAAAATAAAAATTAGCCAGGTGTGGTGGCATGTACTTTTTATCCTCCCAGGTATGTGGGAGGCTGAGGCAAGAGGACTGCTTGAACCCAGGAGTTCAGGGGTACAGTGAGCCATGATCATGCCACCGCTCGCCATCAGTCTCCAGCCTGGGTGACAGAGCAGGACCGTGTATCACAAAAGAAAAATA
This sequence comes from Cebus imitator, assembly GCF_001604975.1. Taxonomy (NCBI): domain Eukaryota; kingdom Metazoa; phylum Chordata; class Mammalia; order Primates; family Cebidae; genus Cebus; species Cebus imitator. The sequence goes on from NW_016107323.1 coordinate 8,905,052, forward strand.
ACAATAAAAACAAAAAGGATCATAAGTATCTGTACAAGAGGGGAAACCTGTAATTATAAAGGGCGACTAGGTTACTGCCATGGAGCTCAAAGTGTTGTTTAAACAAAATTATGTTTACAAGCTTTCTATTTTTCACAATTCCCCAAAATCTACATCTATTTCAAAAATCAACATTTCAGTGAATGTGCAGTACTCTAGAATTTTAAAATGTTAAAAACAGACAACAGGTGATAAAGTATGGAGACAGCAAGTATGTACACTTTTTTTTTTTTTTTGAGACAATGTCTCACTCTGTTGCTCATCCAGAAGTGCAGTGGTAGGATCTTGGCTCACTGCAACCTCCACCTGCTGGGTTTCAGCAATCCTCCTGCTTCAGCCTCCCAAATAGCTGGGACTGCAGGCACAGGTCACCATGCCTGGCTAATTTTTGTATTTTTTGGTAGAGATGGAGTTTCACTATGTTTCCCAGGCTGCTCTCTAACCCCGGGCTCAAATGGTCCATTCACTTGACCAAAGTGATGCAGTGGCATGTACTTTTGCAGTTATAGGTGTGAGTTGTACCTGGTCAAGTATGCATACTTTATCAAAGCCATTATAAAACAGAGGCAAGATCTGGATGGTTAGTGGAGAGTGATATGGGCTGAAGGAAATAGTTTTCTTAAAGTGAGGAGGTACAACAGATAAGAAGGTTGATCCAATGAACAAACATATTTTTTAAAAGAGAGAAGGGCCCATTGTAAAAGCGAAGTTCATAAGAAATTGAAATGAAAGGAGACCTTACAAAAAAATTAAAGAATTTTACATAAGAATCTTACATAAGACCATAGATGATTCATCCATTATAACAGAAGAATTTAGATACAGGTGGATTCATCTGGGGCCGATATCTGCACTATCTGCTTCTGTTTTTTTTTTTTTTTTTTTTTCAGTGAAATATGAGGCAAGAAAAAAATCAGGATAGTGAACTAACTAAAGAAATGAAGTAAGGGGTAAATTTGGAGATCAGGAATGTGCAATTAGTCTGTATAGGTCAGTCAGCATGTGGGTTTTCTGAAGACATTTTTAGCCATTGGGGCAGGCATGCAACAAGTACAAATAACACACAACAGATGATACTCTGTACCACTCATACCTGGGGGTCCTTTATTCATTCAAAATTAATTCTTCTTCATCTACTCTTAGAGATAAGGCTTCTTGTAGACCTGGTGATATCAGGATGAACAAATGCAAGTGGTCACTGAAAACATGGAGAGTATATTCTAACACAAGGGAGACTATTAAGACACCCACCTTCAATCGACATAAGTTTTTTTTTTTTTTTTTTTAGGCAGAGTCTAAGTCTGTTGTCCAGGCTGGGCTGCAATGGCATGATCTCAGCTCACTGCAACCTCCATGTCCCAGGTTCAAGCAATTCTCCTGTTTCAGCCTCCTGAGTATGAGTAGCTGGGATTACAGGCACCCGCCACCATGCCTGGCTAATTTTTTGTATTTTTAGTAGAGATGGGGTTTTGTCATGTTAGCCAGTCTGGTCTCGAACTCCCGACCTCAGGTGATCCACCTGCCTTGGCCTCCCAAAGTGCTGGGATTACAGGCGTGAGTCATTGCACCTGGCCTCATAAGAGTAATCTTATCACCTCCATATGTGAGGCTATCCCCAGGAGAGTGTAGTCCTGGAGGTACCAGCCAATGGGTCCATGATAATCCAATATAATAGAAATCTGCTCTGTTGGCATCTCCCATATACTCTTTTGGACAATGTTATAATCAGAATGTAGAAACTCAATTTTGATGATGTTAAAAAAATAGGACCACCGTGCCTTGCCCATAGTTCACCAGCCCACTAGGATCTATGTTGGGGCACAGGGTAGCCACCTCACTTGAATTTTCCAACAGCCTGGCCCCTGACATGCTGACACACATATCTATAATGCCTCACTGAGCAGAAAAGAGCACCCTGGGTAAAGATGTTCATGTGCTCAGAGCATGAATTTAAGAAGAGAGGAAATGGACAGTGGAGTATGCCCACCAGAGAGATCTCCAAGCCCCCTGATCTGGAACATTTGGAGTTAGCTGAGCAACGGACAACAGGAGGGGTGGGGGAGGGGCTGTTCCATGTAGGCCCGTTGAGAAAGGCATGAAGATTTTGTTTCCTCTTGCACAGTACAGTCCTGCATTATAGACTTTCTGGTCTTTTTGGTGATACATCTCTCCATGATGTCAACAGGACCTTAACCAGGGGAGCTGAATCTGAAGCTGAAAGAGAAAGTCATCAAGAATGGAAAATTTCTGAAAGATATGAGATAGATCCAGAAGACTAGGAAGAGACCTGGCCAGAAAGCTGGGTCTTTCAGAAGTCAAAGAAGCTTTATGCAGCCAACACAGATCTGGGGCTAGTACCTGTGTCTGAGGGTCTGCATGTCAAGGAGAGCTGCTGCTCATGGACACAAGTTGCATCATCAACTGATTCCCTGGGGCCATGTCAGTGACAGCCTCAGTGAGAGACTTTGCCTCCTTCCTGTCTTCTCTGCTGAAACTCCACGTGGTTTTGTATGAGGCTAGGAGGGTGCTTCAGACCTGGGTTCCCCAGATGAAGAGTGTGAGGCTGGGGCTAGTGCCAGGTCTTTCGTGTGTCAGGTTGGGGACCATGTTGCTGTTGGGGATAATTTTTCTCTCAAGCATATACTGTGACACGGTCTCGGTATATTACTCTTCCTATGAAATAGTCATCCCAAAGCGGCTGACGGTCAGGGGAAGTGAAGATCCAGTGGAAAAGGCATCCTATTTGCTATTTATGGAAAGCCAGAAGCACCTGGTTCACCTGAAGGTGAAGAGAAGCCATTTTGTGAATAACTTTCCAGTCTACACTTACCACAATGGCATCCTGGGGCAAGAATCACCTTTCATCTCCCATGACTGCCACTATGAAGGCTACATAGAAGGAGTGTCAGGTTCTTTTGTTTCTGTCAACACCTGTGAGGGTCTCAGGGGCATCTTGATCAAGGAGGAAAAATCTTACAGCATTGAGCCCATGGAGTCTTCAAGACGGTTTGAACATGTGTTATATACCATGGCACACCAAGCACGAGAGTCCTGCGGTGTCACTCCCACAGATAGCCATGTGGGGTCCACTAGCTGGCAACAAGGGAGCAAGAAGCCTCATGATCTACAGGCGCTGTCCTACTTGTGGTCACACCCCAAGTACGTGGAAATGTTTGTTGTGGTCAACAACCAGCGGTTCCAGATGTGGGGCAGTAACGTCAACGAGACGGTCCAGAGAGTAGTGGATGTCATTGCTCTGGCCAACAGCTTCACCAGGGGAATAAACACAGAGGTGGTGCTGGCTGGAATGGAGATCTGGACCGAGAGGGAACTAATAGAGGTCGCAGTGGACTTGCAAGTCACACTCAGGAATTTCAATCGCTGGAGACGAGAGATGCTCTTCCATCGTGCGAAGCATGACGTTGCCCACATGATCGTTGGGCATCATCCTGGACAGAATACGGGCCAGGCCTTTCTCAGTGGTGCCTGCTCAAGCGGTTTTGCGGCAGCTGTTGAGTCCTTCCATCATGAAGATGTGCTGTTGTTTGCAGCCCTCATGGTCCATGAGCTCGGGCACAACCTGGGTATTCAGCACGACCACTCGGCCTGCTTTTGTAAAGATAAGCACTTTTGCCTCATGCAAGAAAATATCACAAAAGAAAGTGGCTTCAGCAACTGCAGCTCTGACTATTTCTACAAGTTCCTTCGAGAACACAAAGGAGCCTGCTTATTTAATAAGCCATGGCCCAGGGTCCGCAAGCGTAGGGATTCTACCTGTGGAAATGGTGTGGTGGAGGACATGGAGCAGTGTGACTGTGGTCTTCTATGTCAGCATGACCCATGTTGTGAGGGTAACTGTAAACTGAAGGAGAAAGCAGAGTGCAGTGATGGACCATGTTGTTATAAGTGTAAATTTCAAAATAAGGGATATCCTTGTCGTCCTCCTAGTGATTCCTGTGACCTCCCAGAATTTTGTGATGGTACATCTGCAGTATGCCCCAACGACAGGTATAAGCAAGATGGCTCGAAATGTCATGAAATTTACCAGTGTATTAAAGGTCACTGCATGGACCCTAATAATCAGTGCACACAAGTATTTGGATATGGTGCAAAGTCAGCCTCACAGGAGTGTTACAATTCAATCAACAGCAAAGGGAACCGGTTTGGAAACTGTGGCATTCCTACCAGTGCTAGGTCACAATATGTTCAGTGTTCATCTGATAATATATTTTGTGGGAAACTTGTATGTTCAGGTATTACAGGTTTACCACAAATCAAACTCCAACATACAATGATTCAGGTCCCTCATGGAGATGAATCATGTTGGAGCATGGATGCCTATGAGACTACTGACATTCCTGATGAAGGAGATGTGTACAATGGCACTTATTGTGCACCAAACAAAGTCTGCCTAGATTCCGCCTGCACAGATAAAACCCCAGTGGTGTCTGCCTGCAACCCAGAAAAAATGTGTAATGGTAATGGAGTTTGTAACGATTTGGGGCACTGCCACTGTAATGAAGGGCATGCCCCCCCTGACTGTGCTACTGCAGGAAATGGAGGTAGTATGGACAGTGGCCCTCCTGGAAAGCCAGGTGAGATATCTCCAGGAGGTGAAAATCAAAATAAGACTCATTCCAGACGTCAAGATCTTGCTGTAGATATGATGATATTATCATTCATTATACTTTTTATAATACTATTACTAAGTGTAATTATTTGCTTGATCTGCTTGTTGAAAAAATCACCAGAGGCTGCCCCAGAAGAAGCTCCTCCACCAGCCCCAGAAACAAAGCCAGAAGCAGCAGAAGAGGCCCCAGAAGAAAAACAAGAGGAGGAAGGAGGAGAAGAAGAAGAAGAAAAGGAAGAAGAAGAAGAAGAAGAAGAAGAAGAGGAAGAAGAGGAGGATGAATCAGAGTCCTAAGATTAGAAATAGGGAGATTAAGCCAAGTATAACAAACTCCTCAAGTACTGAGTGAGAATGAGAGGTTCCGTGAAGCAAAGGTGAAATGGAAATAGATGGCTTAGTGGCTCTGACTCAGATATACTAATGTGGAAAGAAGGATTTTTCTACTTTTATTATTCATTTTAGTAATTAAATTTACATTTAATATGATAAATATTTTAGTACCTTTTGCTTTTTCACATTTCACTTGAACCATTAACATGCATCGTTGGACATCAATGTCATTGTATTTTGGGGCCAATTGTTTTAGTCATCAGAAACTTTTTCAGGACATGCTATCTTCTATTTAAGTTGTTTGACATACAGAATCATATGTACCTGAATTTATTACTATCTCAGGGATTTTCATTTTAAGTAACAACTACCTATTATATGAAGACAGTTGTTTATGTGATTGGTTGTTCTTACTTGCCCTGTAAACGTGCGTTCATCAAAGAAGGAGTCTTTAAATCCAAAAATAAACAAAACCCTATTCATATTAGAGATCTCTTCAGGTTCTACATGTTACAGTTATTGAGTCCACTTTATTCTGGGGCTCTGTGGGAGGGACTATGTCAAAGTAGAAGACCCTGATAGCATGTAGGTTAAGAAGTCAGCATTGAGGTCACCTGTTTTCCAAATCTGGCAGATGTTTAATATTATATATGTATATTTGATTTATTACTTCCCAATATTTCTAAATGCTTCTGTCTCCCTTTTTACCTAAAATACTTTTTTTCTTTGAGGCTAGCTTTTTATTTTTTTAATTTTTGAGATGGAGTCTCACTCTGTTGCCCAGGCTGCAGTGCAGTGGTGTGAGCTCAGTTCACTGCAACCTTTGCCTCCTGGGTTCAAGCGATTCTCCTATCTCAGCCTCCCAAGTAGTTGGGATTACAGGTGCATGCCATCCCACCTGGCTTATTTTTGAATTTTTAGTAGAGATGGGATTTCTCCATGTTGGCCAGGCTGGTCTCGAACTCCTGACCTCAGGTGATCTACCCACCTTGGCCTCCCAAAGTGAGGCCAGCTTTCATAGCTCTTCTGTTTTACTAATTTTCCTGGGATGAACTTCATACTCCTCAGATAACTCATGGCTGATGAACATCACCTGGAGTTAGGATTTTGTGTTTACATTAATTCTATAATAGTATACAGGCATCTACCACAGTGCTGAGTATATGTATAAAATTAAAATATTTTTGGTCAGGTGCGGTGGCTCACACCTGTAATCCCAGCACTTTGGGAAGCCGATGCAGGCAGATCACTTGAGGTCTGGAGTTTGAGACCAGTCTAGCCAACATAGTGAAATCCCGTCTCTACTAAAAATATAAAAATTACCCGGGTGTAGTAGCAGGCACCTGTAGTCCTAGCTACTTGGGAGGCTTAAGCAGGTAAATTGCTTGAACCTGGGAGGTAGAGGCTACAGTGAGCCAAGATCAGACCACTGTACTCCAGCCTGGGTGACAAAGTGAGACTCTGTCTCAAAAAAAAAATAAAATAAAATAAAGAGTATTTTTCCTCTAGTTTTCATTTTTAAAAAATTTATTTACATTAATAACTTGTTGACTGAATATCAGAAGGAACTTCTCTAGTACAGGTAATAGAGTTCTTGAGAAGGTAATTACTTCTCTGGGAAGAGAGCACAAAGCAAATACAATATTAACATTAGGCCAGCCTTGGTGGCTCACACGTGTAATCCCTGCAGTTTGGGAGGCCAAGTCGAAAGGATTAACTTGTGGCTAGGAATTCAAGACTAGCCTTAGCAACACAGTAAGACCCTGTCTCTAGAAAAAAAAATAAAAAATTAGCCAGACATAGTGGTGTGCACCTATAGTCCCAGCTACTAGGAAGGGTAAGGCAGGAGAATTGCTGAGCCCGGGAGTTTGAGGTTGCAGTGAGGTATGATACCAACACTGTACTCCAGCCAGGGCGACAGAGCAAGACTCTGTCTCAAATAAATGAAAACCATTCATTCTGTTCCAGGCCACTGTGTTAAAGCAACATTTTACATTCATTGTCTTAATTTAATCCTTCCAACTTCACCTCCATCTTGTATATGAGGAAACAGAGACTAAAGAGTTTGCTCTGGAGCTAGCCAGTAAGTGGTGGGACCTGCATCCCTACCCAGGAATGAGTGAATCTACTGCCTCATAAGCCTTTTCTTTCAGTTAAAAAAAAAAAAAAAAAAAAGTGAAGGGAAAGACATGTCCTTAATTGCCCAGAACAAAGTTGTTTCTTCAGTGACCCTAATAAAACCAAAGCCTTACAAATGGATGCTGATCTCTGTCATGAATCTACCGCATTGTGTAGTCACTATGGATTAAATTGTCTTTTCTCCCACTACATCCTGGCAACATGGGGTGGCAAGTTGGCATCATTATTCAGTTTTGTAGACCCAGCTCACTGTAGATGCTCAATAAATGCTGACCAAGTAAATGATTTAATCGAATCCAACCATCACAACTGTGGCAATATTTGTGACTTGGGCAGGATTTTTTTTTTTTTTTTTTGAGATGAGGTCTCGCTCTGTTGCCCAGGCTGGAGTACACTGGCACAATCTCGACTCACTGCAACCTATGCCTCCTGGGTTCTTGCAATTCTCCTGCCTCAGCCTCCTGGGTTCTTGCAATTCTCCTGCCTCAGCCTCCTGAGTAGCTGAGACTACAGGCGCACACTGCCACGCCCAGCTAATTTTTTTGTATTTTAGTAGAGACGGGGTTTCACCATGTTGCCCAGGCTGGTCTCGAACTCCTGAACTCAGGGAATCCACCCGCTTCAGCCTCCCAAAGTGCTGGGATTATAGGCGTGAGCCATTGTGCCCGGCCTGGGCAGGATGTTAAAAAAAAAAAATGGTGTCTAGGCAGGGTGGACGGTGGAATAGATGGCTCCACCAATCATCCTTCTTGAAACAAGGACACCAACTTGACAACCATGTATATACAAAAAAGCACATTTTTAAGAACTAAAATTCGAGAGGATAACTGGATCAAACACAGCTGACACCTGCCAACAGAGGGAGCATTTAAACCAGTCCTAGCCAGAAGGACATGATAGATCCTAGCACTGGAACCTGAGTTCCTGCAAGCCTCACTACCATGAGCTAAAGTGCTCTGGGACCCCAAAGAAACTTGAAAGGCAGTCTAGGACACAAGGACTGCAAAACCTAGGTGAGTCCTAGTGCTAAACTGGCCCTGAGAGAGTGGACTTGGTGGGGGTGGGAGGCATGGGGACATGACCTACTTTGAAACCAGCTGGGTCTGCTAAGGGCATCACCCCTCCCTTCACTCCAGGCTGCACAGCTCACAGTTGTGAGAGACTCCTCTTCCTTCCACTTGAGAAGAGGAGAGGGAAGAGTGGAAATGTCTTTGTCTTATATCTTAGATACCAGCTCAGCCACAGCAAGATAGAGCACTGGTCAGAGTTCTGGGGCCCACTTTCCAGGCCCTAATTCTGGATGACAATACTAGACATGCCCTGGGCCAGAAGGGAACCTGCTGCCTTGAAAGGAAAGACCCAGTAGGGGCAGCATTCATCACCTGCTAAATAAAGAGGCCTTGGGCCCTAAATAACCAGCAACAATACCCAGGCACTATATTGAGGGCTTTGGGTGAAAGTCTGAGATTTGCTGGCTTCAGGTGAGACTAGGCACATTCCCAGCTGTGGTGGTTATAGGGCAAGACTCCTTCTACTTGAGAAAAGCAGAGGGAAGAGCAAATGGGACTTTCTCTTACACCATAGGTACAAGCTTGGCCACAGGTGAGTAGAGTACCAAGTGGGCTGGGGTCCCCCATTCTACGACTTGGCTCTTGGACAGCATTTCTGGACCTGCCCTGGGCCAGAGGGGAACCCAGTTCCCTGAAGGGTGAGCCTTGGGCCAGACAGCATTTACCACAAGCTAACTGAAGACCCCTTGGGCCTTAAGGGAACTTCCACAGTAGTCTGGCAGTACTCCCCATGGACCCATGGTGGTGGTGACCACAGGGTAAGTCTCCTCTGCCTTTGGAAAGGGAAAGGAAGAGTGAGAAGGTCTGCCTAGTGGTTTGAGTGCCAGCTCAGCCACAGTACAATAGGATATCAGGTAGACTTCTAAGGTTTTTAAATCTAGTCCCTGGCTCATCTGGACCTACCCAGGACCCGGGGAAACTCACTGCCCTAAAGGGAAGGACACAAGCCTGGCTGGCCTTGCCACTTGCTGACTGTAGAGCCCCAAGGCCTTGAGCAAATATAGGTGGCAGCCAGGGAGTGGTTACAGCAGGCCTTGGGCAAGACTCAGTGCTGTGCTGGCTTCAGGTCTGACCCAGTACAGTCATAGTGGTGGTGGCCACATGGGTGTTTGTGTCACTGCACCCCCAGCTTTGGGTGGCTCAGAACAGAGATAGAGACTCTGTATGTCTGAGAGAAATTAAGGGAAGACACAAGCAGGCATCTGGCTGGCAATCCAGATTATCCTGGATCTTATCTAAGACAATCAAGGCAGTATCTCTATGAATCTGCAAGAACCACAACGTTACTGGGCTTGGGGTGCTCCCTAAAGCAGATACAGCTTAGATTACAACACCTAAGTCCTGACAAATATCTGGAAAGCCTTTCCAAGAAGGATAGGTATAAACAAGCCCAGACTGCGAAGACGTCAATAAATACCTAACTCTTCAATGCCCAGACACAGAAAAACATCTACAAGTATCAAGATAATCCAAGAAAATATGACCTCATCAAATGAACTAAAGTACCAGGGACCAATCCTGGAGAAACAAATATCTGACCTTTCAGACAGAGAATTCAAAATAACTGTCTGGGAGGAAACTCAAAGAAACTCAAGATAACACAGAGAAAAAGTTCAGAATTCTGTTAGATAAATTTAACAAAAAGATTGAAATAATTAAAAAGAATCAAGCAGGGCCGGGCGCGGTGGCTCAAGCCTGTAATCCCAGCACGTTGGGAGGCCAAGGTGGGCGGATCATGAGGTCAAGAGATCGAGACCATCCTGACCAACACGGTGAAACCCCATCTCTACTAAAAATACAAAAATTAGCCGGGCGTGGTGGTGTGAGCCTGTAATCCCAGTTATTCAGGAGGCTGAGGCAGGAGAATTGCCTGAACCCGGGAGGCAGAGGTTGTAGTGAGCCGAGATTGTGCCACTGCACTCCAGCCTGGTGCCTGGTGACAGAGTGAGACACTGTCTCAAAAAAAAAAAAAAAAAAAAAAAAAAAAAAAAAAAAAAAAAAAAAAAAAAAAAAAAAAAAAAAAAAAAAAAAAAAAAAAAAAAAAGAATCAAGCAGAAATTCTGGACTGAAAATGCAACAGGCATTTTGAAGAATGCATCAGAGTCTTTCAATAACAGAACTGTTTAATCAGAGGAAAGAATTAGTGAACCTGAAGACAGGCTATTTGAAAATAAACAGCCAAAGAAGCAAAAAGAAAAAGAAAAAAGGAAGCATGCCTACAGGATCTAGAAAATCGTCTCAAAAGGGCAAATCTGAGTTTTTGGCCTTAAAGAGGAAGTAGAGGAAGAGATAGGGGTAAAGTTTATTCAAAGGGATAACAGCAGACAACTTCTCAAACCTAGAGAAAGGTATCAATATCCAACTACAAGAAAGTTGTAGAACACCAAGCAGATTTAACCCAAAGAACACTACCTCAAAGTTTTTAATACTCAAACTCCCCAAAATCAAGGATAAAGGATCCTACAAACAGAGAGAGAAAACAAACAAATCAGGACAGTCTTCCTCAGCCTCATGGACTGCTGGGGTTGGGGCTAGGAAAATCAATCTTTTTTAATAAAAAAAGAAAGAAAGAAAGCAAACAAACAAAAAATATACAGTGGAGCTCCAATACTTCTGACCACAGATTTCTCAGTGGAAACCTTAGAGGCCAGAAGAGAGTGGCATGACATATTCAAAGTTCTGAAGGAAAAAACTTTTACCCTAGAATAGTATATCTAGTGAAAACACCCTTCAAATATGAAGGAGAACTACTTTTCCAAACAAAAGCTGAGGGGTTTCATCAATACCAGACCTGTCCTACAAGAAATGCTTTCAAGGGAGTACTTCAATCAGAAAGAAAAGGATATTAATGAGCAACAACTAATCACTCTGAGGTATAAAAACTTACGGTAATAGTAAATACACCGAAAAACACAGAATATTATAACACTGTAATGGTGGTGTATAAACTACCCTTATCTTAAGTAGAAAGAATAAATAATATAACATCAAACATAATAACAACAACAACTTTTCAAGACATAGCATAGTAACATATAAATAGAAACAACAAAAAGTTAAAAAGCAGTGGTATGAAGTTAAGGTATAGAGTTCTTATTAGTTTTCTTTTTGCTTGTTTATACAAACAGTGTTAAATTTTTATCAGTTTAAAATAATGGGTTATAAGATAGTGTTTGCAAGCCTCATAGTAACCTCAAACCAAAAAACATACAATAGATACACAAAAAATAAAAAGCAAGAAACTAAAGAATATTATTATATATTTTATATATATATATCCTCTTTTCTGCTTGTATAATATAATAATAACTATTATTATTATTATTTGAGACAGAGTCATGCTCTGTCACCCAGGCTGCAGTGCAGTGGTGCGATCTCAGCTAACTGCAACCTCCGCTTCCTGGGTTCAAGCAATGCACCTGCCTCAGCCTCCCAAGTAGCTGGGATTACAGGCACCCACCACCATGTCCAGCTAATTTTTATTATTTCTAGTAGAGGCAGGGTTTCTCCATGTTGACCAGGCTGGTCTCAAACTCCTTACCTCAGGTGATCTGCCTGCCTCGGCCTCCCAAAACACTGGGATTACAGGTGTGAGCCACTGTGTCTGGCCACAAGAAACTAAATTATATCATCAGAGAAAAGCACCTTTACCAATAAAAGAACACAGGAAGGAAAGAAAGAAGGAAAAGAAGACAAAACCACCAGAAAACAAATAACAAAATTGGAGAGGTAAGTCCTTACTTATCAATGATAACACTGAATGTAAATGGACTAAACTCTCTAATAAAAAGACATGGAATGGCTAAATGGGTAAAAAAAAAGCAAGATATATTGATTTTTTTGCCTACAAGAAACATACTTCACCAATAAAGACACAAATAAACTGAAAGTAAAGAGATGGAAAAAGATATTCCACGCCAATGGAAACTAAAAAAGGGCAGGAATAGCTATACTTGTATCAGACAAAACAGATTTCAAGACAAAAAAATTAAGAAGAGACAAAGAAGGACACTACATAATGATAAAGGGGTCAATTCAGCAAGAGGATATAACAGTTTTAAGTATATATGCATCCAATACTGGAACACCCAGATATATAAAGCAGATATTATTATCGCTAAAGAGAGAGATAGACTCCAACACAATAATAGCTGGAGACTCTGACACCCTACTTTCAGCACTGGACAGATTTTCCAGATAGAAAGTCAACAAAGAAACATCAGACTTAATTTCCACTATAGATCAAATGGATCTAATAGATATTTACAGAACATTTCATCTAATGGTTACAGAGTACATGTTCTTTTCCTCAGCACATGCATCATTCTAAAGGATGACCATATGTTAGGTCACAAAAAATGTCTTAAGACATTCAAAAAAACTGAAACAATATTAAGCATCTTCTCTTACCACAATGGAATAAAACTAGAAATTAATAACAAGAGGAATTCTGGAAACTACACAAATACATGGAAATGTTCCTGAATGACTAGTAGGTCAATGAGGAAATTAAGAAGGAAACTGAAAAACTTCTTGAAGTAAATGATAATGGAAACACAGCATACCAAAACCTATGGGATATAGCAAAAGCAATACTAAGAGCAAAGTTTATAGTTATACAAGTGTTTGCATATAAAAGAAGAAAAACTTCAAATAAAAAAAACTAATGATACACCTTAAAGAACTAGAAAAGCAAGGGCAAACCAAAGTAAAAATTAGAAGAAAAGAAATAATAGGCCTTGCATGGTGGCTTATGCCTGTAATCCTAGCACTTTGGGAGGCTGAGGTGGGTGGATCACTTGAGCCCAGGAGTTCAAGACCAACCTGGGTAACATGGTGAAACCTTGTCTCTACTAAAAGTACAAAAATTAGCCAGATGTGGTGGCACGTGCCTGTAATCCCAGGTATTTGGGAGGCTGAGACATGAGAATTGCTTGAATCTGGGAAGCAGAGGTTGCAGTGAGCCAAGATTGTGCCACTGTACTCTAGCCTGGGTGACGGAGTGAGACTCTGTCTTAAAAAAAGAGGAAGAAGAAGAAAGAAGAAGAAGAAGAAGAAAAGGAGGAGGAGGAGGAGGAGGAGGAGGAGGAAGAAAGAAGAAAGAAGAAGAAAGAAGAAGAAGAAAGAAGAAAGAAGAAGAAAGAAGAAGAAAGAAGAAGAAGAAAGAAGAAGAAGAAGAAAAGAAGAAGAAGAAGAAGAAGAAGAAGAAGAAGGAGAAGGAGGAGGAGGAGGAGGAGGAGGAGGAGGAGGAGGAGGAGGAGGAGAAGAAAGAAGAAGAAGAAAGAAGAAGAAGAAGAATGAAAGAAAGAAAGAAAGAAAGAAAGAAAGAAAGAAGAAGAAAGAAAGAAGAAAAAGAAGAAGAAGAAGAAGAAGAAGAAGAAGAAAGAAGAAAGATGAAGAAGAAGAAGAAAGAAGAAGAAGAAAGAAAGAAGAAGAAGAAAGAAAGAAGAAAAGGAAGAAGAAGAAATAATAAAGATCAGAGAAGAAATAAAATTAAAATAAAATAATATAAAAGATCAATGAAACAAAAAGTTGTTTTTTAAAAAGTTAAAAAAAATTGACAAACTTTTGATGAGACTAAGAAAAAAAGACAGAAGTCCCAAGTGAATAAAATCAGAGATGTAAAAGGAAACTTTACAACTGACACTACAGAAATTCAAAGGATTATTAGTGTCTACTATGAGCAACTATATTACAATAAATTGGAAAATCTAGAATAAATGGACAAATTCCTTACCAAGATTGAGCCATGAAGAAATCCAAAACCTGAGCACGCCAATAACAAGTAACAAGATTGGAGCTGTAATAAAAAGTCTCCCTGTAAGGAAAAACCTGGGACTGGGTATGGTGGCTCATACCTCTAATCCCAGCACTTTGGGAGGCCAAGGCAGGTGGATCACCTGAGGTCAGGAGTTCAAGAGCAGCCTGACCAATATGGTGAAACCTTGTCTCTACTAAAACCACAAAAAATTAGTTGGGCATGGTGGTGTGTGCCTGTAATCCCAGCTACTCGGGAGGCTGAGGCAGGAGAATTGCTTGAACCTGGGAGGTGGAGGTTGCAGTGAGCCAAGATAGCGCCACTGTACTCCAGCCTGGGCAATAAGAGTGAAACTCCATCTCAAAAAAGAAAAAGAAATAAAAAAATAAAAAGAAAAGCCTGGGACTCAATGGCTTCACTGCTAAATTCTACCAAACATTTAAAGAAGACCTAATATCAATCCTACTCAAACTATAGAGGAGGAAGGGATACTTCCAAACTCATTCTACAAGGCCAGTATTATCCTGATGCCAATAACCAGACAAAGACACATCAAGAAAAAGAAAGAAAGAAGAAAGGAAGAAAAAGAGAGAGAGAAGGGGAAGGTAGGGAGAAAGGAAGATAGGAAGGGAAGGAAGGTAGGAAGGAAGGAAGGAAGGAAACTACAGGCACTGGTCTCTAATGAATATCAGATATCAGACATCTCTGATGAATATCTCATAAAAATCCTCAACAAATTACCAGCAAATTTAATTCAACAATACATTAAAAAGATTATTTATTGTGAACAAATAGGATTTATCCCTGGGATGTGAGGATGGTTCAACATATGTAAATCAATCAATGTGATACATTATATCAACAGAATGAAGGACAAAATCCATATAGTCATTTCAATAGATGCTGAAAAAGCACTTGATAAAGTTCAGCATACCTTCATGATAAGAACTCTTATCAAAAAACTAGGTATAGATGGAACATATCTCAACATAATAAAAACCATATACCGCATACCACAGACCTACAGCTAGTATCATACTGAATGAGGAAAAACTGAAAGCCTTTCCTCTAAGATCTGGAACATGACAAGAATGCCCTCTTTCATCAATGTTATTCAATATAGTGGTGGAAGTCCTAGCTAGAGCAATCAGACAAGAGAATGAAATAAAGGGCATCCAAAATGGAATGGAAAAAGTCAAATTATCCTTGTTTGCAGATGATATGATCTTGTATCTGGAAAAACCTCAAGCCTCCACAAAAAACTATTAAAACTGATAAATTCAGTAAAGTTGTAGGATACAAAATCAACATAAAAAATCCGAAGCATTTCTATATGCAATAGTGAACAATCTGAAAAAGAAATAAAAAAGTAATCCCATTTATAATAGCCGCAAATAAAATTACATACCTAGGAAATAATGTAACTAAATAAGTGAAAGATCTCTGTAATAAAAACTATAAAACACTGTTGAAAGAAATTGAAGAGGACACCAAAAAATGGACAGATATTCCATGTTCATGGATTGGAAGAATCAATACTGTTAAAATGTCCACACTATCCAAAGCAATCTACAGATTCAATGCAATCCCTATCAAAATACCAAAGACATTCTTCACAGAAATAGAAAAACAAATACTAAAATTTATATGGAACCATAAAAGACCCAGAATAGCCAAAGCTATCCTAAGCAAAGAGAATAAATCTGAAAGAATCACATTATCTGACTTCAAATTATCCCCTATAGAGCTATAGCAACCAAACCAGCATGATACTGGCATAAAAACAGATACACTGACCAATGGAACAGAATAGAGAACCCAGAAACAAATTCACACACCTAGTGAACTAATTTTCGACAAAGGTGCCAAGAACAGGGAAAGACAGTCTCTTCAACAGATGGTGCTGGAAAACTGGATATTCATATGCAGAAGACTGAAACTAGACCCCTATCTCTTGCTATATACAAAAATCAAATCAAAATGCATTAAACACTTAAATCTAAGACAATAAACTATGAAACAACTACAAGAAAACATGGGGGAAAATAACCAGGACACCACTCTGGGCAAAAACTTCTTGAGTATACCCTACAAACACAGGCAACCAAAGAGAAAATGGACAAATGGGATCACATCAAGTAAAGAAGCTTCTGATGATCAATGGAAACAATCAACAAAGTGAATAGACAACCCGTAGAATAGGAGAAAATATTTGCAAACTATCCACCTGACAAAGGTTAATAACCAGGGTATATAAGAAACTCAAACAACTCCATAGGAAAAAATCTTATAATCTGATCAAATAGGCGAGAAATTTAAACAGACATTTCTCAAAAAAAGACACACAGATGGCAAACATGCATATGAAAAAGTGACTGTTCACTAATCATCAGAGAAATGCATATCAAAACTACAATGAGATATCGTCTCATCCCAGTTAAAATGGCTTATATCCAAAAGACAGGTAATAACAAATACTGGCTAGGATGTGGAGAAAAAGGAGCCCTTCTACACTGTTGGTGGAAATGTAAATTAGGACAACCACTATGGAGAACAGTTTGGAGGTTCCTCAAAGAACTAAAACTAGAGCTACCATATGACTCAGGAATCTCACTGCTGAGGTATATACAGGAAAGTAAGGAAATCAGTATATTGAAGAGATATCTGCTGCAGTCCTATGTTTGTTGCATCACTGTTCACAATAGCCAATATTTGGATGCAACCTAAGTGTCCATCAACAGATGAATAGATAAAGAGAATGTGGGCTGCGTGCAGTGGCTCATGCCTGTAATCCCAGCACTTTGAGAGACTGAGATGGGTTAATTGCTTGAGTGCAGGAGTTTCAGACCAGCCTGGGAAACATGGCAAAAACCTGTCTCTACAAAAAATTAGCCAGAAGTGGTGGCATGTGCCTACAGTCCTAGTTACTTGGGAGGCTGAGGTGGGAGAATCACCTGAGCCCCAGAAGTTGAGACTGCAGTACATGTACACAACAGGGTATTATTTGGCCATAAAAAGGAATGAGATCCTATCATTTGCAACAACATGGATGGAACTGGAGATCATTATGTTAAATAAAATAAGCCAGGCACAGAAAGACACACACATCACACATTCTCACTTATTTGTGGGATCTAAAAGTTAAAACAATTGAACTCTTGGAGACAGAAACTACAAAGATAGCTACCAGAGGCTGGGAAGGGTAGCTGGAGGTGGGGGAAAGTAGGGATGGTTAATGGGTACAAAAATATATAAAGAATGAATAAGGCCTACTATTTGATAGCACAACAGGGTGAGTATAGTCAGCTATAATTTCATTGTACATTTAAAAGTAACTAAGAGTATAACTGGATTGTTTATAACACAAAGGATAAATGTTTGAGGGGAGAGATACCCCATTCTGCATGAGATAATTATACATTGCATGCCTGTATCAAACCATTTGACGTACCCCATAAATATGTACATCTACTATGTACCCACAAAAATTAGAATTAAAAAAATTAATCAACTGCTTTGGAGATTTTTTTTAAAAAAAGATAGATGAGGTCTCATTCTACTGTGCAGGGTGGAGTACAGTGGCACAATCACAGCCCTCAAAATCCTGGGCTCAAGCAAGCCTCCCACTTCAGCCTCCCGAGTAGTTGGGACTATAGGCATCTGCTACCACACTGTGCTGAGTATTTTTATTTTTAGAGATGGAGGTCTATATTACTCAGACTAGTCCTTAACTCCTGGCCTCAAGTGATTCTGCCACCTTGGCCTCCCAAAATATTGGGATTATAGGCATTAGCCACTGTGCCCAGCCAGGCAGGATGCTTTTTGCCAGTCCACAGCCACTGCACAATCCAAAATCTTGTTCAGATACCATATTGTTAATTTTATAAAGCTCATGAATTTTGAATGTTTATAAAGCCCAAACTCCAGCCAAAAAAGGCTGAAGCCCTTTAGGGTAGACTGTGGCCAGGAAGGATGAGTTTTAATGGGGGAAGGAATGAGCAGGTACATGGAACCTGGGATCTTAAATGTCCAGGTTCAAGAGTCAGAGTTCCCTTAAGCATGAGCGACAAGAGTCTGTTCTGCTTGGTATGTGGCTGCTTCTAGGAAGTATAGCTTTTCTCCTGGTTCCTCTTCCCAGTGTGTTGGGAAATGATGAGGAAGTTTATGTGTTGCCATTGGTAGTCACTTGTGACCCAGCCACGTGCTGCCCCAGGAGACTCTGGTGTTGAACTGGTGACTTCTTGCCATCCTTTACCTGCCTTCTGTGGATCGCTTTTGTCTTCTCTACACTGCCTCAGGCCAGGAGAACCAGGTTCTTCTTTTACTTACCCAAAGCACAGCCAAGTCCAGGCTCTAGATTTTTATCTAGACTTGAGGAAAACAAAGGGAATGACATGTGGGAAAGAAAACACATTTGGATGTTATAGATATTAGTGTTCTTGGAGCCCAGGGGCCAAGCCCCTTCCTGGAGGACTTGGATTGGCTATCTTTCTCCTTGGCCCCAACCTGACATCTTTTCTTGTCCCTTTAGGAATGTCTGATGGAAGCTCCTCCTAACCTGGGGTCATACTCCATTTCATTCTCTGGGCTCAGTGAGAGGAAAAAAAAAAATTTTTTTTAATAATTTACTGAAAACCCAGATCACATCATCATAAATTCAGGTGGGTGCAATTCTGCCCAAAATGAAGGCAAAGTGTTACACTAATTTCAAAAAATGTTTGCCTCTTGTTCCCCCAGACTTCATTCTTGATTTTGTAATTTTCTGTGGGCAAGCTCTTGGAGAGGGGCACAAAAGTCTGACTGAAGTATTTTCTGAAGAAAGAAAAACGGCAGTCTTCCTCCACTAATGAGAATGTAAACTGTTGAACAACTGTAAAATGTTTTCATTCTGCTTTTAGACACAAAGCTTTCAAAAATTTTGAGGTCTTTTAGCACATCCCCATTGTATATGTAATATGGCTCCAGGTAATCACTCTGCCATGGGGAGAAAATCTTCCATAACTCTCCCCCATATATACGTACACTCCACCACCTTGTCGTGTTAGGGAAAATCTCTCTACTTCCAGAGGTTGCTGGGGAGGGAAGGAGATGAAATAGTTTGACCTTGACCCTAGCTGTGAGATAGATCCTACGTCTTTGAAACCTGTGACATAATGAACTGTAAGTATAGACATTTCAAATCCTCGGCAGTTTTTGTTTAATAAGAGATGGAGGCAAAATTTGCCTCTTTTTTTGTGGAAGAACATTTTTTTGAGATTTTATTTATGTTAAGGTAGACCTCAAGTCCTACTCTTTACTAGGGTGATTGAAACAGGATTTATACAGCTCAACCCAATTTGCGGCCAAATTGTTTTCAGTGTAGGCCAAGTGCCATCCACGCAAATCCCCTGTAATGTTGATCACTGAAAAGCAAGGATTCTGGCAAAAAAAAAAAAAAAAGCTAAAAATTAGGGCCCTAGGCTTTGTTAAAGGTGGTCCAAGTAAAGGACTGAGGTACAAGAATGCTGGAAGGTAACCCTCCTGGCAGACTATCACCTAGGGAGTCTTGATCCCTTGACATTGAGCATCCATTGTCCATTTTCTGAATTGTAATCCCTGCTATTTTTGGAAAGCCAGACACAAATAGTTTTGCAAAATGGGATCCTGTCCTACATACTCCTTTTGTTTTGGATGTTCCACCTTTAATAAAATGTGCCTTCATTTCTTTCACTTGTCATTCCCTCTTTCTACTCCCTTCACTGACAGCAGTTCTTCCTGCTTTTGTTGTTAGAAATCACTGTGAGGCTAGGGCACAGCTATCCATGTCATTTTCCATGCTCAGATAATTATATATAGGTGTTTGGGAGAAATCTCTTAAAATGAGCTCACATTATCTACATTCCTTTGAATCTTGATTTTCTTTGAATAGCGGCAAGCTCACCAGGTCATCCTGCATATTTCTTTTTTTGTTTGTTTTTTAGATGGAGTCTCCCTCTGTCACCAGGCTGGAGTGCGGTGGCACGATCTCGGCTCACTGCAACCTCCAGCTCCTGGGTTCAGGCAATTCTCCTGCCTCAGCCTCCTCAGTAGCTGGGACTACAGGTGTGTGCCACCACACCCAACTAATTTTTTTGTATTTTTAGTAGAGACTTTAATTTTTTTATAGATACTTTTTAATTTTTTAATTTTTTTGTAGACTTTTATTTTTAGTAGAGACTTTTTTGTTTTATTTTTAGCCATTAAAAATTGCCATTTTTAATTTTTATTTTTTTGTAGACTTTTTATTTTTTTATTTTTATTTTTTTTTTACTTTATTTAATGAACATCATTCACAGACTTTTATTTTTAGTAGAGACTTTTTTGTTTTATTTTTAGCAATTAAAAATTAGCCAGGCATGGTGGCCTGTGCTTGTAGTCCCAGCTACTCGGGAAGCTGAGACGGGAGAATCAGCTGAGTCCAGGTCAAGTCAAGTCCATAGTGAACCGTGATGGTGCCACTGCACTCTAGCCTGGGCTACAGAGTGAGACTCTGTCTCAAAAAAAACAAAACAAAACAAACACCAAAAAAATTAATGTGACCTCAGTTCATTTATTTTCTCATTGACTTCATTCTTTAAATGTAAACATTTACTTCTAAGAAATATTTATATGCTAGGGACTAAATGGCTAAAGATAAAAAGCACAGGTTCTGGATGTAGAGAAATTAGAACCCACATGCATTGCTGGTGTGAATGTAAAATGGCGCAGCCACTTTGAATCAAAGGTTGGTAGTTTCTTAAAATGCTAAATAAATACAGTTATCCTACGACCTAGCACTTCCACTCATATATGCATAATATACCCAAGAAATACAAAAACATATCCATACAAAAACTTGTACCTAAGTATTTATAGCACATTATTTATACATTAAATGAAAATAATCCAAATGTCTATCGTCAAGTGAAATGTAGTATATCCATACAATGGACCAATATTCAGCAATAAAAAGGAATGAGCTGAGCTGGGCACAATGGCTCATGCCTGTAATCCTAGCACTTTAAGAGATCAAAGCGGGAGGACTGCTTTAAGCCAGAAGTTCCAGACCAGCCTAGACAACATAGTGATATCCTGTCTCTAAAAAAATTTTAAAACGTAACAGTTTGTGGTGGCATGCACCCAGCTATTTAAGAGGCTGAGGTGGGAGAATCTTTTTTTTTTTTCTTTTTGGAGATGAAGTCTTGCTCTGCCACTTAGACTGGAGTACAGTGACAAGATCTCAGCTCACTGCAACCTCTGCCTCCCAGGTTCAAGTGATTCTCCTGCCTCAGCCTCCCAAGCAGCTGGGATTACAGATGTGCACCACCACGCTCAGCTAATTTTTGTATTTTTAGTAGAGATGAGGTTTCACCATGTTGGCCAGGCTGGCCTTCAACTTCTGAGCTCAAGTAATCCGCCCTCCTCGGCCTCCCAAAATACTGGGATTACAGGCATGAGCCACTGCGCCTGGCTGGGAGAATCTCTTGAGCCCAGGAGTTTGAGGCTGCAGTGAGCCATGACTATACTACTGGACTCCAGTCTGGGTGACAGAGTGAAACCCCAACTCTTAAAAAAAAAAAAAAAAAGAAATGAAATATTAACATAGGCTACAATGTGGATGAACTTGAAAAATATCATGCTAAATTTAAAAAGCCAGTCACTAAAAGCCACATCTTATATGATTTTATCTATACTAGATGTCCAGAACTGGCAAATCTACAGAGACAAAAAGATTAGTGATTGCCTACAACTAGGTTGTGAGAAGCTGAGGGAAAGAATGGGAAGTGACTGCTGATCAGCACAGGTTTCTTTTTGGAGTGATAGAAATGCTGTAAAATTAGATTGTGGTGATGGTTGCACAATCTGAAAATACTCTAAAAATCATCTTAAATGGGTGAATTCTGTAATATGTAAGTTATGTACCATAAAGCTATTTTTAAAAGTAAAACAACATGAATTAGGCTAAAGTCCACTTTTATGACTAATGCTAACCTCAAACTTTTCCCAGTCTCCTCACAGGGAACCATTATTATCAGTTTAGTGTATTTGTTTCCAGATTTTTTTTCTGAGTAGAAAATATACAGTACTGCTAAATCAATTCTAAGCAAAAAGAACAAAGCAGGACGCATCACACTATTGGAATTCAAACTATACTACAAGGCTACAGTAATCCAAACAGCATGGTACTGGTGCCAAAACAGAGATATAGACCAATGGAACAGAACAGAGGCCTTGGAGGCAACAGAACATATCTACAACCATCCGATCTTTGACAAACCTGACAAAAACAAGCAATGGGGAATGGATTCCCTGCTTAATAAATGGCGTTGGGAAAACTGGCTAGCCATGTGCAGAAAGCAGAAACTGGACCCCTTCCTGACACCTTACACCAAAATTAACTCCAGAAGGATTAAAGACTTAAACATAAGACCTAACGCCATAAAAACCCTAGAAGAAAATCTAGGCAAAACCATTCAGGACATAGGCATAGGCAAGGACCTCGTGACCAAAACACGAAAAGCATTGGCAACAAAAACCAAAATAGACAAATGGGACCTAATCAAACTCCACAGCTTCTGCACAGCAAAAGAAACAGTCATTAGAGTGAATCGGCAACCAACAGAATGGGAAAAAATTTTTGCAGTCTACCCATCTGACAAAGGGCTGATATCCAGAATTTACAAAGAATTAAAACAGATTTACAAGAAAAAAACAAACGAGCCCATTCAAAAGTGGGCGAAGGATATGAACACACACTTTACAAAAGAAGACATATATGAGGCCAACAAACATATGAAAAAATGCTCATCATCACTGGTCATTAGAGAAATGCAAATCAAAACTACATTGAGATACCATCTCACGCCAGT
>NW_016107323.1:8929203-8946162 GCF_001604975.1 Cebus imitator
AAAAAAAAAAAAAAAAAAAAGAGAGAGAATGGAATTCAAATTAATTAACCTCAGCCTCCTGAGTCCTGGGATTACAGGGGCCTGCAACCATGCCTGGCTAATTTTTTTGTATTTTTAGTAGAGATATCTGATTTATTAAGAGTCTATGGCCGGGGGCAGGGGCTCACGCCTGTAATCCCAGAATTTTGGGAGGCTGAGGAGGGTGGATCATTTGAGATCAGGAGTTTCAGACCAGCCTGGCCAAATGGTAAAACCCTGTCTCTACTAAAAACACAAAAATTAGTTGGGTGTGGTGATGCACGCCTGTAATCCCAGCTACTTGGGAGGTGGAGGCAGGATAATAGGTTGAACCTGGGAGGTGGAGGTTGCAGTGAGTTGATATTGTACCACTGCAATCCAGTCTGGGTGACAGAGCAAGACTCTGTCTCACAAATAAAACAAAACAAAACAAAACAAAACAGGAGTTGTGCTTTTGAGCCCGAGGTGTGCCTATCACGAGAGGCCAGGAGTTTAACAGCCTGGCCAGCACCGTGAAACCCTGTCTCTACTAAAAATAAAAAAAAATCACTGGTGGTGGTGTTTCGTGCCTGTAATCCCACCTATTTGGGAGACTAAGGCATGAGGACTGCTTGAATCTGGGAGGCGGAGGTTGCAATGGGCTGAGATTGTGCACTCCAACCTAGGCAAGAGTAAGACTCTGTCTCAAAAAAATAAAGAAAAAAAGAAAGGTGGGGGTGGAGGTGCTTTTTTCAGAGGCTAGGAGAGTCATGTTCCTAGAAGTCAAGACCTGGATTACTTAAGAGAATAGGGCTTATCCTACAAGCCACAGGGGAGAAAAGAACAGTTTATTTGTTATTTTTTTAAAAAAGAAATAAAAATCTCTGGATAGAGGAAGGACCTTAGAGTATACTCAAATGGAACAATGAGATAATTTTGACACTAGTGTAAAGGCCTGCTCCCTTAGGTTTAAAATCCTGTTAGGGAAGCTATAAAAACTCCCAAGATAGATTTGGGAGTTTGGATATAGAAGTGGTTTATGTTGAAAGCAGTGGAGAATTAACAAGTTATACCTGGCCAGGTGTGGTGGCTCATTCCTGTAGTCCCAGCACTTTGGAAGGCTGAGGCGGGAAGATCTCTTGAGCCCAGGAATTCAAGACCAGCCTAGGCAACTTGGTGAAACCTCACCACTACAAAAAAAAAAAAAAACCACCAGAAATGTTATACCCACTCCCACCTCCACTAAGACAACATGGAAGGTCGCTGATAATTGAAGATATTTATGGAACACTTCGTTCACCAAAAACAGAATACACATTCTTCCCAGGCTCATATGATACATTCCCTAAGACCACATTCTGGGTCATAAAATAAATACAGCTTAGCAAAATTTAAAAAATATAAGTCATACAAAGTATGCTCCTAGACCACAATGAAATTATTTCTGAAAAAAAATTTATTAATTATACACTTAAAAATGCTGAAGATAGTAAATCGGATATTTTTATTTCAATTTAAAATATAAAAAATAAATTTCATAAAAAAGTAATTATATTAGAAGTCAGTAACAGAGAGATAGCTGGAAAATCCTAAAATATCTAGAGATGAAACAACATACTTCTAAATAACACATGGATCAGTCAGGCATGGTGGCTCATGCCTGTAATCCCAGAACTTTGGGAGGCCAAGGGGGTGAAACTGCTTGAGCCCAGGAGTTCAAGACCAGGCTGGGCAACACAGGGAGACCCCATATCTACAAAAAAATTAAAAATTAGCTGAGCATGATGGTATGTGCCTGTGGTCCCAGCTACTCAGGAGGCTGAGAGAAGAGGATCACTCCAGCCTGAGCAACAGAGTGAGACCATCTCAGAAATAATAAACAAACAAATAAATAATGCATGGGTCAAAGAAGTCTCAAGAGAAATTTTAAAGTATTTTGAATTAAATTGAAATGCAACTCATCAAAATTTTGTGAGATGCAGTGAAAGCAATACTTCAATGAAATTTATAGCACTGAATTAACATATTAGGAAAGAACATCTAAAATCAATAATCTTAGCTTCAATTTAGGAAACTAGAGAAAGAAAAGCAATATAAACCTAAAGCAAATAGAAGAAAAGAGATACAAAAATAAAAGCTGGAATCGATAAAACTGAAAATACGAAATCTATTGAGAAAAGCGATGAAAGCAAAGTATGCTTCTTTGGAAAAAATAAATATAATTGATAAACATCTAGACAAAGTAACCAAGAAAAAACTAGAAAAGACATAAATTGCTAATATCAGAAATGAAACAGGGGCCATCACTACTGATCCCATAAATATTAAAACAATAATAAATATTAGGAATACTTCCATGACCACAAATTTGATGAGAAGAAATGGACCAATTCCTAGAAAGGCACAATCTGTTAAAGCTCACACAAAAATAAACAGATCATCTTAGTACAGCCTGTATCTATTTAAAAATTGAATAATTAGTAACTTTCAAAAAAGAAAAGCACCAGGCCTAGATGGAGGTTCACTGGTGAATTCTACCAAACATTTAAGAAGTGACAGCAATTATTTACAATCTCCTTCAGAAAACAGAAACTAAGAGAACATTTCCTAAATCATTCTGTGAAACCAGCATTACCCTAATACTAAAACCTGATAAATAAATTAAAAAACAAACAAACAAAAAACCCGATAAAGACATTACAAGAAAGCAAAACTACAGACCATATCTTTTATGAACATGGATGAAAAAATTGTCAATAAAATATTAGCAAACTGAATCAATATATAAAAAGAATTACACACCATAACCAAGTAGGATTTATTGTAGGTATACAAGGCTGGTTCAGCATTCAAAATCAATTAATCTATTATATCAATAGGCTAAAGAAGAAAAATCATAATAATATCAGTAGATACAGAAAAAGCATTTGACAAAATTGACACATATTCATAATAACACCTCTCAGCAAACTAGCAATAGAGAGGAGCTTGATAAAAAAAAATCAACTTGATAAAAAAAAATCTCTCTATAAAAAAACCTATAGCTAACATCATACTTAATGGTGAGAAACTGCATGCATTCTACTAAGATTGGGAATAAGGGAAGGATGACCCCTTTCAATACTTCTATTCAACTTTGTACTGAAGTCCTAGCTAACATCGTAAGACAAGAAAAGGAAATAAAAGGCAAACAGATTGAGACTGAAGAAACAAAACTATCTTTGCTTAAAGATGACATAATTATCTAGATAGAAAAATCCCAAAGAATAAGCAAAAACAAAAAAGAAAACACCCTTCTGGAACTAAGATGTGATTATAGCAAGGTTGCAGGTTATGGTCATGAAGTTAATATAAAAAAATCAATCACTTTCCTATATACTAGCAATAAACAAGTAAAACTGTGAAATTATAACCATAATACCATTTACATTATTTCCTGTTTATGGTTAGGAAAATTCAATATTGTTAAGATGTCAGTTCTTCCCAACTTGATCTACAGATTCAAGGCAATCACAATCCAAAGCCAAGCAAATTATTTTGTGAACACAAACTGAATCTAAAGTTTATATGGAAATCACAAACCAACACAATACTGAAGAAACATGAAGTTGAAGGACTGACACTATCTGACTTCAAAATTAACTATAAAGCTATAGTAATTAAGACAGTGTGATCTTCGTGTTAAGAGTGGACAAATTTATCAATAAAATAGAATACAGAATCCAGGAACAGACCCACACAAATACAGTCAGTCAAGTGATCTCTGACAAATGGGCAAAGGAAATTTAATGGAGAAAAGATAGTCTTTTCAACAAATGGTGCTGCAACAATTAGACATCCACATTAAAAAAAAAAAAAAAAAAGGATTCTAGACACAGACCTTACTCCTTACACAAAAATTGACTCAGAATGAATCATATACTAAAACGTAAAATGCAAAGTTATAAAACTCCCAGGCTGGAATGCAGTGCACCATCTCAACTCTGCAACCCAACCTCTGCCTCCCAGGTTCAAGCGATCCTCCTACCTCAGCCTCCTGGGTAGCTAGGGCAACAAGTGCAGACCACAACACTCAGCTAATTTTTTGTATTTTGGGTACAGATGGGGTTTTGCCATATTGCCCAGACTGGTCTTGAACTCCTGAGCTCAAGCAATCCGCCTGCTTCGGCCTTCCAAGTGCTGCGATTACAGGCATGAGCCATCACGCCTGGCCAAAGAGACAATACCAAAATCATGTTCCATGAAAGAAATAATAAGTTGAACTTCAATAACATTTTAAAAATCGGCTCTGTCAAAGACACTGTTAAGAGAATGAAAGGACAAGCAATAGACTGAGAGAAAATATTTTGAAAATACATACATGATAAAAGATTTGTAACTAAAATACACAAAGAACTCTTAAAACTCAATAAGAAAACAATCCAATTTTAAAAGGGGCAAAAGATCTGACCAGACATCTTACCAAAAACATACAGATGGCAAATATGCACATGAAAACATTCTCAATATCATATGACATTAGAGAATTGCAAAATGAGGCTGGGCGAGGTGGCTCACACCTGTAATCACAGCACTTTGGGAGGCTGAGACAGGTAGATCATGAGGTCAGGAGATCAAGACCATTCTGGCTAACATGGTAAAACCCCTTCTCTACTAAAAAAAACAAAAAATTAGCCAGGCATGGTGGCACTTGCCTGTAGTCCCAGCTACTCAGGAGGCTGAGGCAGGAGAATCACTTGAACCCAGGAGCCGGAGGTTGCAGTGAGCCAAGATTGCGCCACTGCACTGCAGCCTGGGCGACAGAGCAACACTCCATCTCAAAAAACAAAACAAAACAAAACAAAAGATATCTATTAAAATGTCTAAAACACAAAACACTGACAATACTAAAAGCTGGCTAGAATGTGGAGCATTAGGAACTCTAATCCACTGAACAATGGTATAGCCACTTTGGAAGACAGTTTAGCAGTTTACAATGTTAAACATAGGCTTACCATATGATCCAGCAATCATGCCCTAGGTATTTACTCAAAAACTTATGTACACATAAAACCTGTATACAAATGCTGATAGCAGCTTTATTCATAATGGCCAAACACTGGAAAATGCCCTTCAGTTGGCAAGATTTGCTTTCAGAGGTGAGTGGATAAACATACTGTGGTACATCCAGAGTAAAATGTAATTCAGTGATAAAAAGAAATGATAAAAAAAAAAGACATGGAGGAAGCTTAAATGCATATTGTCAACTAAAAGAAGACAGCTTGAAAAGGTTATATACTGTATGCTAAATATATGTCATTTAGAAAACACAAAACTATAGAGAAAGTCAGGGGTTTGGAGAGAAAGAGGGCGAGATAAATAGGTGGAACACAAGGGATTTTTAGGGCAGTGAAACTATTCTGTACAACAAGGCAATGGTGGCTACATGACATTATACATTTGTAAAAACTCATACAACTATATAACACAAAGAGTGAGCCCTAAACTGTGGACTTCAGTTTATAATAATGTATCAGTACTGGTTTATCAATTGTAACAAATCCACCACATTAATGAGATATGCTAATAATAGGATAAATCTTCCCTGGAGGTAGAGGAGATACATGGGAACACTGTAAAACCAGCTCAATTTTTCTTTTCTTTTCTTTTCTTTTTTTTGAGACAGAGTCTCATTTTGGTACCCAGGCTGGAATGCAATGGTGCAATCATAGCTCACTGTAACCTCAAACTCCTATGCTCCAGTAATCCTCCTGCCTCAGCCTCCTTGAGTAGCTAGGACCACAGGCACATGCTACCATGCCTGGCGAATTTTTTAAGTTTTTGTAGAGACAGGGTCTTGTTATGTTTCCCAAGCTAGTCTCAAACTCCTGGCCTCAAGTAATCCATCGACTTCAGCCTCCTGAAGTGCTGGAATTATAGGTGTGAGTCACCACGCCTAGCCTTGGAATAGTTTTTCATCCAGGAATCCTGAGATGGGGTGTCTGAGAATGGGGGAAAAAATCTCTTTATTAAAAAATAGTCATCCTAGAAACTGGATGATATTCAGAGAACTAGAAGAAAAAGGAGAAAAGGTGGCCTATGTGTTAATATGAGAAAATGGAATATTATTAAATATGAAGCAAAATTAAGGATTGTTAGTCAAAAACTTCCCTATCTGTACACATAAAAATGGAAAATAGAGCTCGGGCCTGCCTTTTATATAGGATCACTGTTACTATAATGGAGAGTCAACAGGTGACCTGGATTCTTTTGTGACTGTCAGCACTTACTCAGTGCCAAAGGGAATTTTGACTCCATGGCACTGTCTTTGACATCAAGCCTATAAATACCTCAAACAAATTTAAACATATGGGTTACAGCATATCTTGAAATCAGGTTTCAGAGCAGAACAGAACCCAGAGAACACATGCCCCATATATGGCTGCTTTCCAAATATGTAGAAATGTTTATTGTGGTTGACAATAAGTAGTTACAAATGGAATAATATAATGTGACCAACATTACACAGATGGTAACAGATGTCCACACGCTGGCCAAGTGGTACAATAGGGAGCTAAATAGTACTTGCTGGTTAGATATATGGACTAGTTAGAAGATATAGACAGAAAGAAAGCTAGTGCAAACGTCCCTGAATCTGCAGAAAACATTTCAAATTTTTAACTGCTGGAGAGACCGGCTGGATCCCTCTGAGAAAGGTGAAACATGTTGTTACTCATATGATCATTGGTCGAAATCCTGGAAAGTACCAGGGCTATGCATTTCTCAGTGGTATCTGTAGAGCTACGAATACAGTGAGTGTTGAATCTTTCTTTCATGAAGATAAAGCCCACTTTGCAGCTCTCATGGCTCATGAGCTTGGCCACAACTTGGAAACGAAACATGACTACATGGCCTAAAAGTGTAATGGCCAGAACCTCTGTACCTGTACTATGCATTAATTTATTACTATAGATATGGGCTTCAGCAACTGAAGCTTCCACTGCTTCCATTCATTTTTGCATAGGCTCAGAGAGGACTGCCTGTTTAATAAACTTGAGCACCAAAGCTCCTTTGGAAAGCCATATTGTGGGAAATAGATAGTGATGAAGGAGAAGAATGCAAGTGTGGCAATGTTCTTCATTGTGAAAGGGATCACTGTTGTCTGCCCTCACAATGGCTGAAGAAGGGTTCAGATTGTGCATTTGGATTCTGTTGTAGACACTGCAAATTTCTAAAAGCAACCACACCCTGCTGCTTCAGTGTAGGTGAATACGACCTCTGAGAGCACTTTGATGGCACCTCTGAGTGGTGCCACACAGATATATACAAGCATAGTAGCCCTTGCAAAGAACAAGGTTATTGTTACCAGGGCCAGTGCAGAAGCCTAGAGAATCAGTGCATTAAAATCTCTGGAAAGGGCACACGAGCTGCTTGGAAATTATCATTATCAAGGGGGATAGGTTTGGAAACTGGCAGTGAGTCTAAAGGATTGTCTAAAGTTTTTGGCAAGTACAAAGCCAAACGTGTAAGATGTGAGAAACTGCTATGTGAAAACATCTAAAGATACCACATGCTGAAAAACATCACTTACCCATTTTCCCATGCAGGACATGTGGTGTTGGAGTACAGACAGGTCTGATGGGAGGGAGGTAAAGGATGGAACCCCATGTGGTCCACAAAAGATCTGTATCAATCAATCCTGCTTAGGTACCACAGTACTCCACTATGACTACAACCTGGTCAAGTGTCATAGGAAGGTTGTTTATAACAATTTTAAGAACTGGCACTTGTCTACAGCTATACCCCTACCACATGAGAATTTAAGGATTAGGAGGCAGTCTAACAGTGGCCCAGCTCCACATATCTCCTCTGACTCTCAGTATCACAAAAAGCTGATAATCCTAATTTGAGTCTTGCATAGCTGCTTATTACTTCTCATTCCTACTATCTTTTTGTTTGCTTACATCCGTAGACAATCTAAGACACTATCAATACAAAAAAAAATCACTGGAACAGCAAAATGAACAAACCTGAAAAACATTTGTTAATTACTTTCTGGTAATAAGGCCAAATATGAAGTGATACTGAAAGGACCTTTTAAGAACTGGAGCTGGACTTCTGGTCAACGCATGAGTGCAGTGGCTCATGCCTGTAATCCCAGCACTTTGGGAGGCCGAGGTGGGTGGATCACCTGAGGTCAGGCGTTTGAGACCAGCCTGACCAACATGGTGAAAAACCGGTCTCTACTAAAATACTACAAAAATTAGCCAGGCGTGGTAGTGGGCGCCTGTAGTCCCAGCTACTCGGGAGGCCAAGGTAGGAGAATTGCTTGAACCCGGGAGGTGGAGGTTGCAGTGAGCCAAGATCACGCCACTGCACTATACCCGGGGTGACAGAGCAAGACTCTGTCTCAAAAAAAAAAAAAAAAATTGGATTTCTTAGTTCTGGTGTCCCTTAGGGACTATGGATATAGGAACTCTTTCGTGCCTCCATCTATTTTTCTATATGCTGACTGCTTATTCGTTTTTAAAATAAAAGAAGTTAATGCAGCTTCCTAGGTGAGGCAGTCTTTTTTGTTTTGTGCTATCCTGAAATCAGGTCTCAGGATCTTTGGGACAATGAGAAGCCTCAAGATATGATCTTGACAGAGTAAGAGCAGGTTACCCTCCATAACTTCCATGAAGTCCATGGTCCAAAACTGAAAGAGCTATCATTGAGCTCCCTGATATTTCTTTCTTTCTTTTTTTGAGATGGTGTTTCACTCTTGTTGCCCAGGTTGGAGTGCAATGGTGCGATCTTGGCTCACCACAACCTCTGCCTCCTGGGTTCAAGCGATTCTCCTGCCTCAGCCTTCTGAGGAGCTGGGATTACAGGCATGTACCACCATACCCAGCTAATTTTGTATTTTTAGTAGAGACAGGGTTTCTCCATGTTGGTCAGGCTGGTCTCAAACACCCAACCTCAGGTGATCCACCCACCTTGGCCTCCCAAAGTGCTGGGATTATAGGTGTGAGTCACTGTGCCCAGCCCCTGACATTTCTATAGAGAGCTCTTTTGGAAAGATCTCTGTAACTTACTTTTCATAACATCCTGTCTAATCTTCCGTTATAATACTCTCAGTCAATTTCCCCAATTTTAAAGATTTTGCCTCAGACATACTAAGATCATTTATCAGGTGAGAAGAAGACCACCTTTGTAATCATCAGATTAGTAGGTCTAGATGTTTTGATTAATTATCATTCCAGTCACCTTGTCCATTTGGCTTTCCCTTTGTCTTGGCATCATACTATATGATGCTCTGGACTCAGGTTGGCCTTGTTCACAACTTAGCTGGAGAGACCAAATATCACTGCTACATGATTCAAGAGGAAGAAACAGATTCCTACCCCTGAATGAAACTCTGCAGTCTTTTTTTTCTTTTCCAAAAAATTTAAATTTTACCTATAAGTCACTTATTTGCTTGTTCACCCATTTATCCTATAAACATGTATTTAGCACTTAACGATTAGGCTGAACGATGTGAAATTGATATTAGACCATTTTCACCTAGAAAAATGGCAAGTTGTTCACATCGTTCAATCTAACTTTATTCATTGATAAATTGAACACAATGAAACCAACCTTGGACTTCTGCTTGTAAATGCAAGTTAACAGTTATTGATTTCTAGATTTTTTTTTAGTTTCTATTTCTCTTAAATCTTATTGTCCCTGTAATGTCAAAAGATTAGCCTTAGTATTTTAGAGTGGCGTGATCCCTATTGTTCAAGTCCTAGAACAGAACTGAACGTAATGAGACTTAGATATGGTGGGTCTAAAGGTCCCACTATCACTTATTTGATAGTAGTTGTCCTTGTTTCTTATTAGTTTCCAAAACTCTTCACAGAATAAAAACCCAGGATTTTTGTGTCCAACTTTAGAGAGAGTAACAGCAATGGCAAGACCTGAGTTAGTTGTTGCATACCCCTACCCTGACTTCCCCTGCAACCATGGAGTAGAAAGCCTTGAAATGACACATATAAATAATAATCTGAAATTTATTTTTTCTAGAAGAGACTTAGACAAATCTAATCTATATCAAGGTAACATGAGTCTATCTCTGAGATGAAAAGTGTCTTCCTCTCCCTGGACAGAGGAGACTTTAAAGATCACTAGTGAATCTGGGAATAACTGGAGAGATACTACCAATTCATTTAGAATGACTACTAACAATAGCACTATATTTCCTTTCAGTTCTGCAGTTCAGAGCATAGTTAGAAAAGATTTAAGATGTCCTTTCCCAAAATTCTTTCCAATCCATTAGTGTAGAATAACTCCAGTTCCTGGATGTTCCAATATTGTAGTTTCAAAGAATGGTGGAAGTACTGGTAGGAAAAGTAAGGGTGGATTCCAGTGACTTTAAGCCCCTGCTATAGAATCTCTTCTGTGAGCATAATAACGGTGTCTGGGTATCTGCATCACGCTGAGCCTCCTGCTTTAGTTGGTGGAATTTGTGCTGTGTCCAGCCATATACTCCACAGTTGAGTAGACCCTGGGATGTTGCCGTTAGAGCCTGGAGGAGATGAAGGGGTGATGCAGCCCATGCTTCAGGTTTTCAGAGATCCAGGGAATAATTCCTACTTCCCTTATTCATAAAGCATTGTTATACTGTCTCTATCTCAAACATAAAGATCTGACATCAGTTTTTAAAATATTTTTTCTAGTTCATCCTGAACTCACTCTCTAAACTACACTATCATGGATGACAGAGAGTTGGTCATATTTCTTAATATATACATAGGAACAATGAAGTAGCTTCAATGCCTCTCCTTATTGCCTCATTTCCCAGAGTAGCCTTGAGAAAACTATCTCATCAGAATAGTCAGTAAAGAAAAAAAAAAGAGAGGATTATTCTATCCCCTCCCCACCATTCACCAAGAATAGTTCATTTATCCCATTCAATTTACTCTGGATGGGAGAGAACCATGTCACTATCAATGTTTCATAAGAACATGCCTGGCAGATCTTATTTTTGCTGTCCATTCCTTAAAAACACATCAGTAAAATAAAATTGACCAGAGATATATATGCTCTGGATGTGTGGCAGTACTTTTACATCATCTACTTCGACTTTGAGAAAATTTTCACATTCTTCATAACTGAGTGTAAATAATACATTTTCTCTTTTGCAATGTAGAAATAAATACTCTGAGGGAAAAAACTGTGCTTATCGAGTAAAGGTAATATGAGAAAATAGGATGAGGGTGTAAGAACAGAGATAATGAATGTTGAAGGTGTTACCTGGAGAACATAAAGAGCCATGTGAAGCTTGGTGTCCTGTGGCTTAGTCAGCTTTATGATCATCAGAATGACAGCTGTAAATACACAAAGTGTAGACCTTCTTGTCAGTCCTGACTGCCTGAAGTATCAGGTTCCTCCATACACATGCCTGAGCATTATCAGCATGGAAACAACAGGCATAATAAAATCCATCAGTGAGGTTAACCTGTTATGCGAACCAATGGGTCTTAGGCCTCCAACTTCTAGTCTTTAATAATAAAACTTTGTAGATTATAGTGTAGTAATGGATATACTATAAGAAGGTAATAATTTACACTTCCTATCAATTCAGATTTTCCCAAGCTTTTTCATAAAAATTATCCAATCTGGCCAGGCGTAATCCCAGCACTTTGGGAGGCCAAGGCGGGCGGATCACCTGAAGTCAGGAGTTTGAGACCAGCCTGGCCAACCTGGCAGAAACCCCCTCTCTACTAAAAATGCAAAAATTAGGCTGGGTGTGGTGGCTCACGCCAATAATCCCAGCACTTTGGGAGGACGAGGAGGGTGGATCACAGGTCAGGAGTTCTAGACCAGCCTGGTCAATACGGTGAAACCCTGTCTCTACTATAATTTTGTAAAAAATACAAAAATTAGCCAGGCATGGTGGCTACTCAGGAGGCTGAGGCAGGAGAATCTCTGGAACCCAGGAAGTGGAAATTGCAGTGAGCCGAGATCATGTTACTGCACTCCATCCTGGTGACAGAGTGAGATTCTGTCTTAAAAAAAAAAAAATACATACACACACACACACACGAAGAAAACAAAATTAGCCAAGCATGGTGGCATGTGCCTGTAATCTCAGCTACTTGGGAGGCTGAGGCAGGAGAACTGCTTGAACCTGGGAGGTGGAGGTTGTAGTGAGCCAAGATTGCAAAACTGCACTCCAGCCTGGGCAATAAAGTGAGACTCTGTCTCAAAAAAAAAAAAAAAAATTATCCAATCTGATCCTCACTATAACCTTATATAGTAGGAGGTGCAGGTGTTAGTATCTCCAAGTCTCTCACGATATTTCTTCCTTTTATATCATTGTGCATCTCATGTTTAATTCTCTTAATTTCTAAAACATAAGAAGCAAAAGGAGTTAAGGAGGTTGGTAAAAACTGGAAATATGGATAGGGACCATGCAAATTTTACAAGCAGAATAGGAATTTGCAGCCATCCTTCTTGGTGAGACCACTTTGATTGATCAGAATCTAATAACTGCCCTCTTCACTGCCCATCTTTTCTCATTAAGATACCTACCTGGGCCCCAGCAGCAAAAGAAGGCCACTGGGTAGAAGCGCACTCTCTGGTCCATAATGTGAATCACTGCCCACTGTTCACTCCCCAGAAAGCCAGATGACTTCACAAACTTCTTATACAATGTCTGGGCTTGGATAAGTAAGACCTAAACATAAGTATAGCAGTGAGCAGTTAATTTAAAGCTTAATAAAATGCCCCAGGTCTATCTTCCTATCATTTTAAAAAGATTATTCTCTTAGAATCTCACAACAGGAATGACCCCATTCTCTTATTTTTACTTTCTGAGATCAGGCTTTTTCTGAGAAAAAATTACCTTAAGAGTAAACTTGGCCAGGCATGGTAGCTCACGCCTGTAATCTCAGCACTTTGGGAGGCTGAGGTGAGCAGATCACGAGGTCAGGAGTTTGAGACCAGCCTGACCAACATGGTGAAACCCTGTCTCTACCAAAAAATACAAAAATTAGCTAGGCATGGTGGCTCATGCCTGTAATCCCAGCTACTTGGGAGGCTGAGGTAGGAAAATTGCTTGAACTGGGATGCGGGAGGTGGAGGTTACAGTGAGCAGTGATAGCGCCATTGCACTCCAGCCTGGGACACAGACAGAGCAAGACCCCATCTCAAAAATAAAAAAAAAAAATACAAAAATTAGCCAGGCATGGTGGCAAGTGCCTGTAATCCCAACTACTCAGGAGGCTGAGGCAAAAGAATCACTTGAACCCGGGAGGGGAAGGTTG
Organism: Cebus imitator; assembly: GCF_001604975.1. Taxonomy (NCBI): domain Eukaryota; kingdom Metazoa; phylum Chordata; class Mammalia; order Primates; family Cebidae; genus Cebus; species Cebus imitator. The sequence goes on from NW_016107323.1 coordinate 8,942,472, forward strand.
TTTTTTCTACTTTCAGCTGTCTGAATAAGGTTTAGCTCATGAAACAAATATAAATCGGTTCAAAATTCCAATGCGGTTTTTTTGCAGAAAATAAATTAGATAACACTCGTGGTAACAAATCTGACTCTTTTTCTCTAATCCAGATCTACTCTCTAAGTTAATAACCTCATTACTTAATCAAGTTCAGCCATGTACACAGTCTTCTTTCCCTACATAAGCATCAAAAGGAGACGAGTTTGAGAATACTTACGCCTAAAAGAATCAGTTCACCATCTGCTGATTTTTAAATAATCTAGAATGCTAATTCTGAGTATTACACTGAAACCTGGGCTATTCTAAAGAAGCAATCAGGAATCTGCAGGGTGCCAAGGTCTGGGACCTGTTTCTCTTGGTAGTTCCAAATATAAACCATCAAACCCATTTTGATATGAACTAGTCATTGTGTACTGTTTGCAAAGCTGCTGATTTGAACTGAGCCATCTTGTTCGTGTGTGTTTAAGAGAATTTTTTTATTTTTGAGACAGAGTCTCCTTTGTTGCCCGGGCTGGAGTGGTGCAATCTCAGCTCACTGCAATCTCCATCTCCTGGGTTCAAGCGATTCTCATGCCTCAGCCTCTTGAGTAGCTGGGACTGTATGTGTGTGCCACTATGCCTGGCTAATTTTTGTATTTTTAGTAGAAATGGGGTTTCACCATGTTGGCCAGACTGGTTTCGAATTCCTGGCCTCAAGTGATCTGCCCGCTTTGGCCTCCCAAAGTGCTGGGATTACAGGTGCAAACCACTGTGCCCAGCCAAACTCCATCTCTATAACTTATGTCTGAGTTGTCAAAGGAAATTCCCCATTACTCTATCTGGTACACAAGTATTAGTGGGATACATTTGATCTGCAAGTAGATACCTTATAATTCTTGAACTGGAATATGAAAAGAGGAGAAAACGATACTGAAAAATAGATATGGCAAATACAAATGGATATTTGCTCATTTACTGCTTTTGCATGAGGCAGTTACGTAACTTACTATCCTCTGGCTAATTATTATAATTGTACATCATCCTGATGATATCAAATGAGTATTTGATAACTTCATGAGCCACTTAGCACTTTAGCCCCAGTTAGACATAGCATAAATACAAATTTATGGCCAAATGAAGAGTTTAAAAAAGAAAATTATTTTATTATTTGGAAAATTAAATCGAAGCATATGTTCTATATTCCAGAGTGTCATCCTGTCTATATAAAGAATATATGTTATGCCCTAAGTGCATGCAGAAAAAAAAAAAAAAGAACAACAACAAAAAAAGAATATATGTGACACATAAGAGTTTTCTGGCCAGAGGGGATTGATGAAGCCTATATTAGTTGTAGAGCGGGCATATTTTCACCTAATGAATACAAGCTCTTTTCTTTCTCTCCTCATCTGATTTAGAGAAGTCCAAAAATCTGTGGCAGTGATTATATGTCGAGATCTCCTAGCTACTTTTTTAGTTCTAGAACAACAAGAAGTGCCTCTCTGCCCCATCTTTCCCAGGTCCTGGGAATATTGGCCCATTCCCCCCTCACTTCCCCTTCTCTCCACAAAGGAAGGTAGGGTGGTACCATACCATAATCGTAAGGAGGCTGAGTACAAAGCTGCCCAGGAAAATGGTGATACCATAAAAATAAAGTATGCCACAGACAGATGTGTTGGAAGAAGGTAGGAGTTCAGCCATGGATGATGGTGGTGAGTGCATCAGGATACACCTAGGAAGAAAATTAACAAACAGGAGTACTACTACAGATGTAAAAAAAAAAAAAAAAAAGCTGCTCACCAAGAGTTAATAAGCATGTCATTTTACTTATCATTTTGCTAACTCTTGCCTATAATACCTTGTCACTCTCCCATAGACACATTATCTTGCCATTTTGTGTTACACTTTTACTTTTGTATTTTTACCCTTTACTACATCTTGTTCCGTAGCCCATTTCTAATATAAGCACTTTGGTCAGAATGTATGTAGAAAGTCTTTTTCCAGCTCTTATTTATAGAAACAAATAGGTATAGTCTGCCATGAAAATCATACATTTAGTTCTTACTTACTTGTGGCTCTGGCTGAAGTTTTGGAAACATTCACTAGTATTGCCCAGACAGAATACAGGTGTCATCAATAGCAGAGGTATCAGGCTGGGAGGGGAAAAAAGTATCACCCTAATATCCAGTCTTTTTCATGCCCTTCCTCCTTTGCAGAATATTCTCCTGCTCTTCCCTCAATTATATTATCCCACCAATCGCCACAAATAACACATTTTATTTCTTCAAGAAAAATACCTCAAATACCTTTGGTATTCCTTCTTTTCCAGGTCCTAGGGAAGTACAATGCAGTGGGGAATTAATTTTATACCTAGATTAGTGAATCCTACCATACAGATAATCTCTGGGAGCTGTATGGTCAGATAAAAATCCAAGTGGGTCAAAGTGAAAGGAAAATCTGCGAAGGAGTTCTGTGTGCAGTCTGTTTTACTTTCTGTGCTGACCAGGAATAATCTCATTCTCATCGGCCCCTTCTTGGGAGCTTTTCCAAAGCTTAGCTTTAAATAGCCAGCTCTTTATCCAACTAAATACAACCAGCTCCCTGTAAGAGGAAAAGATCCAGGAACAAAAGTCACAAAAGTCTAAAACCAACTCTGATATGGCCACCACTTTAGGTGAGATCCAAACCATTTCTGGACTCTATAATCCTAACACTCTTACCCAATGTTATAAAGTAGATGAGATCCTGAAGGTTGTCTATTACAACTCTTTATGATATAGAAAAAAGAGTAAGTGATCCAAAGACCAAAGAAATTTTGTTCAAGGTCACACAGAATTGATGGCAGAATTGGAGCTAACACCCAAATCTATAACATCAACTACTTTTCTATTCAATGTGGAAAAATGGAACCAATTAACATATATTTGTTGCTTCTAAGTTAGGCTCTGTGAGGACTTAGGAGTGACAACGGAAATAAAGGGCATTGTCCTATTTGTTCCCATCTGAACACCAGGATAATGAGAGTCTACACCTTGCTAAGAAGTAAAGAAAAAAATCTTACCTTGAGAAAATGAGGGCCATTTGACCAACTCGACAAGTATAATCTATCACCTGTGAAAAGAATAAATGTGAGAAATGTCTTAAGACATTATCAATCATATAATAATATATACCAAGTCAGTTAACACTCTAGAACAAAAAGATTTCCAAAAGCCAGCTTTTTCCTGTCAAGCAATATTTGCTATAAAATTCATCTAATAGATAGAGTAGTTCCTTATTAGCACTGTATATAATAGAATTTTATCTCTATTACTACATTCTAAAAAGTACAACAATACAAAAAACCCACAAAGAAAGCCTGCAGGAAGTAGCCTAATATGGAATTTGGGTACTCAAACCAATTCTCTTAAGAATAAAGGCATAGGCCAGGCATGGTGGCTCACACCTGTAATCCCAGCACTTTGGGAGGCCGAGGCGAGTGGATCATGAGGTCAAGAGATTGAGACCATCCTGGACAACATGGTGAAACCCTGTCTCTACCAAAAAATACAAAAACTAGCTGGGCATGGTGGTGCGCGCCTGTAGTCCCAGCTACTTGGGAGGCTGAGGCAGGAGAATTGTTTGAACCTGGGAGGGGGAGGTTGCAGTGAGCTGAGATCGCACCACTGCACTCCAGCCTGGC
>NW_016107323.1:8947459-8951551 GCF_001604975.1 Cebus imitator
AAGGGTAATTATTAGTATGGAATACCCAGAGGTAAACTAAAGAAAAGTTACTAGAGTATAATCCTGTGTTGCACAATACAGTAGCTATAGCTGCATGTGGATAATTAAATTAAAATTAAGTAAAATTTAAAATTCAATTCCTCAATCACATTAGGCATATTGTAAGTGTTCAGTATTCACATATAGCTAGTAGCTACTAAACTAGACTGTGAATTAAATATTTTGATTATTGAAAAAAGTTGAACAACTCTTTTATAGGCTGTAAGATCCTGTTCAGGATACTGCTTAAGGGCCTCTTCATGTTACTTTTCAGTTATCTTCTCAGTGTCCTTTCTGTTTACAGCAAGACAGATTGAGAAACAGAAATTTAAAATGCATTATCTGCCCCTGGCCTTGTTCAGTCATGAACATCTAGAAAAACAGAAAAAAGTAAGAAGAGTATCTCCTTAAGAAGTCAATCAGGGCTGGCCTCGGTGGCTCACGCCTGTAATCCCAGCATTTTGGGAGTCCAAGGCGGGTGGATCATGAGGTCAAAAGATCGAGATCATCCTGGCCAACATGATGAAACCTTGTCTCTACTAAAAATACAAAAAAATTAGCTGGGTGTGGTGGTAGATGCCTGTAGTCCCAGCTACTCGGGAGGCTGAGGCAGGAGAATCGCTTGAACCTGAGAGGCGGAGTTTGCAGTGAGCCAAGATCGCACCACTGCATTCCAGCCTGATGACAGGATGAGACTCCATCTCAAAAAAAAAAAGAAGTCAGATGAAGAGTTCATAGAATCATAGCATCTTAGAGGTGGAAGGGACATTAAAGATCACATAGACTAACAACTCATTTTATTTATTTATTTTTAAACGGTGTTTCACTCTTGTTGCCCAGGCTGGAGTGCAATGGCATGATCATGGCTCACCACAACCTCCTGGGGACAAGTGATTCTCCTGCCTCAGCCTCCCAAGTAGCTAGGATTACAGGCATGCACCACCACACCTGGCTAATTTTGTATGTTTAGTAGAGATGGGTTTCACCATATTAGTCAGGCTAGTCTGCCCACCTCGGCCTCCCAGAATGCTGGGATTACACGCATGAGCCACCACGCCCAGCCAACACTTCATTTTATGATGAAAAGCTGGAGGTGCAAGAAAGGGAGATGATATGTCTTTCTTTCTTTCTTTCTTTCTTTTTTTTAAAGATGGGGTTTAACCCTGATGGCCAGGCTGGTCTTGAACTCCTGACCTCAGGTGATCCCCCCCACCTCGGCCTCCCAAAGTGCTAGGATTACAGGCGTGAGCCACCACGCCTGGCCTAGGGAGATGATATGTCTAAGGTCACAACAGGAGATAAATAACAGAACTGAGTCCAGAAGACAGATCTTCTGATCTACCCTGAAATGCTCTTTTCATGATATAATAGTATTATTTATTTGTTCAACAAGTATTTATTGGCCAGGCACGGTGGCTCATGCCTGTAGTCCCAGCACTTTGGGAGGCCAAAGTGGGCAGATCACTTGAGGTCAGGAGTTCGAGACCAGCCTGGCCAACATGGTGAAACCCCATCTCTACAAAAAACACAAAAAATTTAGCCTGATGTGGCAGTGCATGCCTGTAATCCCATCTACTTGAGAGGCTAAAGGATGAGAAATGCCTGAACCCAGGGTTAGCATACAGTCAAGAAGGATTTCTCTTGCTGAGTCAAACCAGGCAGGAATGCCAGTACTATAAATAATATTCCTATGATCAAACCTGTATGTGTGCGTGTGTGTGTGTGTGTGTGTGTGTGTGTGTGTGCATGTGTGTGTGTGTGTGAGAGAGAGAGAGAGAAAGAGAAAGAGAGAAAGTGAGAGAGAGAGAGAGAAAAGGGAGAAGAGGAAGTGATGTCAATAGGATGCAAACTCTGTGGGAACCTGTTTTTTCTTTGATTAATCTCCATAAATGCAGCTAGCTAGTGCTAAATGCTTACACTGTTTGTCAGGGATATATAGGTTTTTACATATATTTTTTTTCTGTCACCCAGGCTGGGGTACAGTGGCTTGAATGATCCTCCCACTGCAGCCCGCCCTCAGTAGCTAGGATGGTAGGCATATGCTACAATGCCCAGCTAATTTTTTCGGTATCTTTTGTAGAGATGGGTTTTTGCTGTGTTGCCCAGACTGGTCTCAAACTCCTGAGCATAAGCAATCTGCCCCCTTCAGCCTCCCAAAGTGCTGGGATTACAGGTATGAGCCACCACACCCAGCCTAGCATACTATTATTAACTATGAGCTCTGAATAAAACTTACCAGTGGAGATGGGCTCTGTCCACTCTGGGTGTGTTTCATCCTCAGCTCTGTGTACAAATACCAGATGTAATTGACGGTGCAGAGAAATGAAGAAATGTAGAATACCTAGGTTAAAATCAAAACAGCCTATCATAACTGTCTCACTCTGACACTGTGAAGTTCTTTCAACATATTCCATTATGGGAATCCTACCTACTAGTCTATTAGTAATGTACCACCTAGTGTCCACACCAGCCAAAACCATACCAAGTCTGAAGTTCTCTGTGTGTGTGTGTGTGTGTGTGTGTGTGTCAGAGTTTTCACTCTTGTTGCCCAGGCTGGAGTGCAGTGGTACAATCTCGGCTCACTGCAACCTTTGCCTCCTAGGTTCAAGCAATTCTCCTCCATCAGTCTCCTGAATAGCTGGAATTTCAGACATGTGCCACCATGCCTGACTAAATTTTTGGATTTTTAGTAGAGATGCGGTTTGACCATGTTGGCCAGGCTGGTCTCAAACTCCTGACCTCAGGTGATCCACCTGCCTCAGCCTTCCAAAGTGCTGGAATTACAGATGTGAGCCACTGCATCTGGCCCCAAGTCTGAAATTTTTAATAGGCCTCCCTAAAACATGCCCTGCTTCCTTATTTTCTCCTTTGGACTGTTCAGAAGAACCACAGCATTATCCACCTCTACCTCCCCAGCAGTCTCACTTTTATGAAGATATCATATAGTCTTTTTCTTTTTTATGTTTTAATTTAAAAGGAAATAAGGATTTCTATTTCTAGTAATGATAAGCTAAGCTATTTGAATCAACTTTCCATTCAAAAGAACTAAACATGCTGGATAAAATATTTTTTAAATCCTTAAAAGAACTGAAATTATATCAAGGAACTAGTGGGATAAAATCTAAGGGAAGGAATTTCTACTTCCAGCTTTGATGAGATAACAGGAAAAGAATTTACCCTCCAGCCTTAAACAACTAAAAATTGAATAAAATATGTGAAAATATCCAGTTTTCAAACAGTAGGCAACAAGCAGAAGAGAACACCAATCCCTGCAAAAAGAGAAGCAAGGTGAGTCCATCAAGGACCCCAGCTCACTGGCTGGTAAGAGTGAGTACAGAAGGGCCAGTCACGATGGCTCATGTGTAATCCTACCAAGTTGGGAGGCCGAGGTGGGCAGATCACAAGTTCAAGAGATCAAGACCATCCTGGCCAACATGGTGAAACCCCGTCTCTACCAAAAATACAAAAATTAGCTGGACGTGGTGGTATGTGCCTGCTGTCCCAGCTACTTGGGAGGCTGAGGCAGAAGAATCGCCTGAACCCAGAAGGCAGGGGTTGCAGTGAGCCAAGATCATGCCACTGCACTCCAGCCTGGTGATAGAGTGTGACTCCATCTAATAATAATAATAAAAAAAAGAGTGAGTATAGGAGGAGGAATCCAAACAGACCACTGTCTTGGTGAGTTGAGAAGATAAAATTCAGAAGGCTAAAATTTGTGAAGTACAGTATCAGGGCAGAGGAAGCTATATGGTGAGATGATGTTCAGGAAAGCTGTAGAGGTCACCCCAAGTCTTTGGTTAAGTATTAATCAGTGTATATGGGAGAGAAAACCAGAGAATCATCAGAAAGGAGTAGATGAGACAATCCCTAAAGCTCCCACAGAGCCAGGAATAGTTTGTTTTCTCATCAACCGGGTGGAAAAATACACAGGGCATAATCATAAGAAGAGTATAGCTTCTCTGGGGGCTGAGGCAAACGAATTACTTGAGACCTGGAGGTGGAGGTTGCAGTGAGCCAAGATGTTCAGCCTGGACAACAGAGTAAGACTCCATC
>NW_016107323.1:8952910-8956234 GCF_001604975.1 Cebus imitator
AATGCTAGAGAAGAGGCTACTCTAGATTTATACTTAATAGCAAAGCTTCAAACGATCAAGCTGATCCAAAAGTGATTTAACTCTGACAAAACAAACATCCACAGTTTCTAAGGAAGACAACAAAATCCAAATCCACAAAAAACATAATATTCACAATGTCCAGGATCCAATAAAAATTACCACACATTTATAAAGCATAGGAGTAAAACGTAGAAATAATGGGGAAATAAAAACTGTGTAGATGGGATGAGGGGAAAGTGAGACTTCTCTGAGTATACTTTTCTATGCAGTTCTGACTTTTAGAACAATGTTAATGTTTACATACTAAAATATATGTAAGTATGTGTGTACATATTATATACATATATTATATATATATTATTATATATATATATTATTATATACACATACATATACACATATTATATATTATATAATGTTTAAAACCAACCAAGATGGACAGGTGTAGGGATGAATTACAAACAGAAACAGCCGGGCGCTGTGGCTCACGCCTGTCATCCCAGGACTTTGGGAGGCTGGGGCAGGCAGATCACCTGAGGCTGGGAGTTCGAGACCAACCTGACCAACATGGTCTCAACTAAAATACAAAATCCTGTCTCAACTAAAAATACAAAATTAGCCAGGCGTAGTGGCGCATGCCTGTAATCTCAGCTACTCGGGAGGCTGAGCGAGGAGAATCGCTTGAACCTGGAAGGTGAAGGTTGCAGTGAGCCAAGATCATGCCATTGCACTCCAGCCTGGGCAACAAGAGCAAAACTCCACCTCAAAAAACAAAAACAAAACTGACTGTTAAAGAATAATGTAAGTACACTGAAGGCAATGGCGAAGAAAATAACTAACCTAAGTAACTATATACGTTATAGAAGAAAACATAGGTGAAAAATCTTAGTGACATTAGGTTTCATAAAGATTTCTTAAATACTATAAAGGCTGAATTATTTTTAATAACTTTTCATAACTGAATTTCAATATTAACAACTTTTTTTCTTCAAAAGAAATTGCTGGCCAGGTGCAATGGCTCACACCTACAATCCCAATACTTTGGGAGGAGAAGGAGGGAAGAGCGCTAGAGGCCAGGAGTTTATGACCAGCCTGCAACATAGCAATAACTTGTCTCTACAAAAAAAATTTCTTTTTTTTTTAGCCAGGCATGATGGCACGCACCAGTAGTCCTCGCTACTTTGGAAGGCTGAAGCAGGAGAGACCAACAATTCTATGCTAAGGAAATAGATGCTTTAAGAAGCAACAGGTAGTGTTACATCTCTTTTAGAATTTGTCTAGCAGGCATTCCAGTTTTTACTAGAAAGCCCCTCGCCCCCGCCACCCATTTTTAAATTTCTTAAAAAGAAGAAATATAGGCCAGTATGGTGGTTCACGCCTGTAATCTCAGCACTTCAGGAGGCCAAGCAGGCAGGTCACCTGAGGTCAGGAGGTTGAGACCAGCCTGGCCAACATGGCAAAACCCCGTCTCTACTAAAAATATAAAATTAGCTCGGCATGGTGGTGGGTGTCTGTAATCCCAGCTACACGGGAGGCTGAGGCAGGAGGAATCACTTGAACCCAGGAGGTGGAGGTTGCAGTGAGCCGAGATCGCGCCACTGCACTCCAGCCTGGGTGACAGAGGAAGACTCCCTCTCAAAAAAAAAAAAAAAGAAAAAGAAATATGTAATTTCATTTAAGCCCAGTAGAGGGAACCAGGATGTCATTACATCCAATACATTTTTTTCAACCCTCACACCAGATACATAAGCATTCTAAATTTGACCCTTCTTGAAATTTTCAGGTTTAAAATTTTGTAACAGCATAAGTGATATTGTTAAAAACCTTGAGACTAGGCTGGGTGTGGTGGCTCATGCCTGTAATCCAAGCACTTTGGAGGCCAAGGCGGGCGGATCACCTGAGGTCTGGAGTTCAAGACCAGCCTGACCAACATGGTGATACCCCGTCTTTAAAAAAAAAACAACCAAAAAACCCCCTCGAGAATTGTAATTAATATTAACTTTCTTCAATAGCAAAGATAAATGATTAATTATGAATTTATCATCCTAACTACTTTGTATTATTTTGAGACACTCAGGATCTCATCTTTATTTTGCTAAAATCCCAGTGATACAAATATTCACTGAATGGCTACCTTGTATAAAGAAGACTCTGATAGGGAAGACAAATGAGAACTTTCTGCTTAATCGCATACAGATAGTCCCTAACTTTATGATTGTACAACTCACAATTTTTCAACTTTATTATGGTATAAAAGAGATATGCATTCAGTAGAAATGGTACTTCTTTAAGTACCCATACACCCATTCTGTTTTTCACTTTCAGCACAGTATTCAATAAATTATGTGAGATACTTAACATTTCATTATAAAATAGGCTTTGTGTTTTGTCCACCTGTAAGCTAATGTAAGTGCTCTGGGCAGTTTAAGTTAGGCTAGGAAATGCTATGATGTTTTAATTCCAAAATCTGTTTCTTTAACTTTTCAACCATCTCCTAAACTGAAGCTTCATGTTTAGAATAATATTTTCTTCTAGTATAACTTGATTCTGTACTCTTGGATCTTCTTGATTTGTTGAAATTGTTCCATGTAACCAGACAATTTCACATGCTTTTACTTTTCCTAAAATCCACACATTCTCCTGCTTAAGGTACTTTTCTTGTTTACTTCTCCTATAAAACTGTGAACACTCTCATAACCTTGAATAGATACTCCTCCAGTATCTAATTAAAACCCATGTATGCCTAGTGTTTCATTACTGGAACGCTAAACCTGTAGGAGTTATATCCTACTGCTCAAGGTCATCACCAAGGACTGATTTTTCACACGTCTGCATTTCAAAAAATTGCAACCTCTGGCATAAATGGGTTAAAGTGAAGTGTCCTTTCATTAGATTTGACTACCAGGTCATCTAAATAAACTTTTCATTAAAAAAAAAATCACATTACAGGTTTTTCTTTACATTCTTGATAACTGGCCTAAAAAAACAAAGATTTTACATTTTATCAAAATAATTTCCTGTGTTTCATGTTGTTATACTGGGTTTTCAATTACTTCAGAGTGTTAAAAAATTTTACATCCACATAACTTTCTGTATTTTTTTTAAATTTTTTTTATTGCATTTTAGGTTTTGGGGTACATGCGAAGAACATGCAAGACTGTTGCATAGGTACACACACGGCAGCGTGATTTGCTGCCTTCCTCCCCTTCACCTATATCTGGCATTTCTCCCCATGCTATCTCTCCCCAAGTCCCCACCCCCCGCTGTCCCTCCCCTATTTCCCCCCAACAGACCCCAGTGTGT
>NW_016107323.1:8963249-8965336 GCF_001604975.1 Cebus imitator
TTTTTTTGCTTTTAACGACTTTTGATGGTCACTCCAGTTAAATAAATGACTATTATTTCATAGTGGCATGTGATCCTGTTTTGAGCAAGTGTTTTAAACCTTTAAACATCTTTGACAGGCTTCCCCAGAATCAGACTCTAAATTAAGTCTTTTTTGACTTCAAACTAACTTTGGGATATTCCATTTGGCCTCAGAACTTCTCAAAAGTTTATAAAAGAGAAATATTAAAGGCTTACTTGAGATGTCAAATTCTATGGAAAACATTGTCAAATGGTAAGTGATGTTAGATCTATTTTCAGTTACTTTTATGGGTATGTTACTGACACAAATGTTGCAAAATTGTACAAAACTCTTAAAAATCTGATAACTCCCTATCAGTCATAATTCTTATTACTATGTTATACCACAAAAATAACTACATTTCATTGTTAATTTCTGGTTATGGTAAACTTTCACCAGATTTTACATTAACCATGTAAAATGTTATTCTAAGATTGTGTCATCCTCAGTTATTGGTTTGATTCTTCTCTAAAGGTATCTGCAATCAGATTCATAAAAGAGACTCTAACAAATACTCTTAAATACAAATTTCTAATAACTTCAGTATTAATGGACTAAATACAAATTTTCCAAAACTCTAATACAAAAATTAATAAATCTGAAAAACTGTTAAGATAAAACCAACAAATTAGTTTCATGAGATTAAAAAATATAAGTAATTTTTATGACTTTTATTTAAAGCTTTATTTGGAGTTCAAATATTTGGCTGGCTAAAATAAATAAATTTTCTAAAGCTTCATCCTTTTTTGTTTCCTGTTGGGACTCAGGAAAAAAAAAAAAGAACAGAACACTGTTGGTTCTTTACTTAAATGTTTTGTTTTCCAAATTTAAAAAACTGATTGGGCCAAAGATCACTCATCTGATTTGGGAGATCCAGCGTAGCCGGTACAAGAAAAATACATCCTTTTCTCACAGGTTAATTTGCATATAACCACTGGGTTCAGCTAGAAGCCTTGAAACTTATATTCCTCCCTGCTCAGCCACCTTGCTGCCCTGTTGAGTGAGGGCTACAGTGCCCATGCAGGGAAGAAATAGTTCAAGTCTTCTCAGAAATGTAGGAGTTCTGAGTAAGGTGAGATGAGAAGATAGACTCACAGAATTTGAATAGGTTGTGGGGAAGAGGGTTGGGTATTCTAAACAAAGGACTGGAATAGGCAAAGGGGCAGAGACAGAAATAAGGATGTCTAGTTCCCCACAGGAACTCAGGGCTTCATGCAGTACCTATCAATAGTAGGTAGTCAGTAAATATTTTGATCAATAGTAGTAGTCAATAAATATTTTGATCAATAGTAGGTAGTCGGTAAATAATTTGTTAGATGGCTGAAAAATATTCAGACCAGCTGCATACCTAGAACATCTCAAACTTGGTACATAAAACAAGTGGCACTGTCTTGGGGAATACCCAAAGCATCAAAACAAAAATGGCAACAATTTTACCAGATTTACTAGTAAGTAAACTAAAACTTAAAAAAATTTTAAACAGAGTCGTGAGCGAGCAAGCAGGGGAGTGTGCGACTGCCAGAGCCGAGCGGAGCGATGCCTAAATCAAAGGAACTTGTTTCTTCAAGCTCTTCTAGCAGTGATTCTGACAGTCAGGTTGACAAAAAGTTAAAGAGGAAAAAGCAAGTTGCTCCAGAAAAACCTGTAAAGAAGCAAAAGACGGGTGAAACTTCGAGAGCTCTGTCATCTTCTAAACAGAGCAGCAGCAGCAGAGATGATAACATGTTTCAGGTTGGGAAAATGAGGTATGTTAGCATTCGAGATTTTAAAGGGAAAGTGCTAATTGATATTAGAGAATATTGGATGGATCCAGAAGGTGAAATGAAACCAAGAAGAAAAGGTACTTCTTTAAATCCAGAACAATGGAGCCAGCTGAAGGAACAGATTTCTGACATTGATGATGCAGTAAGAAAACTGTAAAATCCGAGCCATATAAAACCTGTACTGTTCTAGTTGTTTTAATCTGTCTTTTTACATTGGCTTTTGTTTTCTAAACGTTGTTCTCCAAGCTATTGTATGTTTGGATT
>NW_016107323.1:8967171-8969812 GCF_001604975.1 Cebus imitator
TGAAATTGTTTATAGATGCTACAGACAAAGTGTAAAGTCGGCCTTGGTTTGGCTTCCTAGATTTAAGAAGTTTTTAAATCTGAAATTACAATGTGGTCAGTTGTTATTCCTGCTGCACTTATATAAATGATCAGGTAATATTTGATAAAACTAAACTTATTTTATAAACAATTTAGTTTTACTCTACCATCTTTGGTTAAAATAGCAATTATGATAAGGAAAAAACATGTTTCTAAGAAAATCTATGATAGAACTGCTACTAGACTATGGCCCTGGGGATTGTTTTCAAGTTTTTATTATCTACCTATAGAGCAAACTAGATCCTAAAATCTTCTAGGTTCCTCAAATCCAACCTTCTTCCATAAAATTACTAAAACCAGGAACTGCTTTATTCCTAAAACCCTATGTAAACTAATACTAAATAGGCGGGACATGGTGGCTCATGCCTATAATCCTAGTACGTTGGGAATCCAAAGCAAGTGGATCACCTGAGGTCAGTTCAAGTCCAGCCTGATCAACATGGTGAAACCCTGTCTGTACTAAAAATACAAAAACTAATCCGAGTCACAGCACCAAAAAAAAAAAATTAGATAGGCATGGTGGTGCACACCTGTAGTCCCAGCTACTGGGGAGACTAAGGCAGGAGAATCACTTGAACCTGGGAGGCAGAGGTTTCAGTGAGCCGAAATCACACCACTGCATTCCAGCTTGGGTGACAAAAGCAAGACTACGTCTGGAAAAAAACAAAAACGAACAAACAAAAAACTACAACTAAATAAATTTTAAGAGACAGGTCTTGTGCCTGATGTATGGACACACGGAAAGTTCACTGTACCACTCAATGCCATAACCAGAGACATTAAAACTACAAATCAAGATGAGAAATTGATGTCTTTATGTGTGGACATCTTTTCCCAGAAACATTCCAACAAGACTCCCCATGATAATAAGACGCTTTCCTCTCTTAATTTTTTTCCTTGCTTATGCCCACTTCTTTCACTTGACAGGATATTGGTATAATTAAAATTTCACAGTCAATAGCTACTGCAGGTAACTTGACAAGACCTGATCTTAAAAGAAAAAAAATTCTTTAGAACAGGATAGAGAGCCCAGAAATAAGGCCATACATCTACAACTCGATCTTTGACAAAGCTGACAAAAATGCAATGGGGGAAAGAACTCCCTTTAAATAAACGATGCTGGGATAACCGGCTAGCCCTATGCAGAAGATTGAAACTGTACTCTTTCCTTACATCATAAATAAAAATTAACTCAAGATGGATTAAAGACTTAAATGTAAAACCCAAAAATAAAAATCCTGGAAGACAACCTAAGTAATACCATTCTGAACATGGAAACAGGCAAAGATTTCATAACAATGTCAAAAGCAATTGCAACAAAAGCAAAAATTGCCAAATGGGATCTAATCAAACTAAAGAGCTTTTGCACAGCAAAAGAAATTACCAACAGAGTAAACAGATAACCTATAGAAAGAAAGAAAATTCTTGCAAACTATGCATCTGACAAAGGTCTAATATCTAGCATCTATAAGGAACTTAAAAATCAATTTACAAGAAAAAAAAATTATAAAATGGGCAAAGGACATGAACAATGCTTTTCTAAAGAAGACATACATGCAGCCAACAAGCACATGGAAAAAAACTCAACATCACTGATCATTACTGAAATGCAAATCGAAATCACAATAAAATACTAACTCACACCAGTCAGAATGGTGTGGTTACACCACAGATGCTGGTGAGGTTGCAGAGAAAAGGAAATGCTTATACACTGTTGGTAGGAGTGTAAATTAGCTCAACCATAGTGGAAAACAGTGTGGCTATTCCTCAAAGACCTAAAAACAGAAATACCATTCAACTCAGCAATCCCATTACTAGGTATGTGCCCAAAGAAATAGAAATCATTTTATCATAAAGATAAATGCATGCATATGTTCACTGCAGCACAATTCACAATAGCAAAGACACAGAATCATCCTAAATGTCCATCATTGGTATACTGGATAAAGTAAATGCGGTACATATACACCATGGAATACTATATAGTCATAAAAAAAAACAAGATCATGTCCTTTGCAGGAACATGGATGGAGCTGGTGGCCATTATCCTTACCAAACTAACACAGAAACAAGAAACCAAATATTGCATGTTCTCATAAGTGGGAGATAAAATGATGGGAATACATGGACACAGAGAGGGGAAAAACATACACTGGGGCATCTGGGAGAATGAAGGGTAGAAGGAGGGAGAGGATCAGGAAAAATAATTAATGGGTACTAGGCTTAATACCTGGATTGATGAAAGAATCTGTACAACAAACCCCATGACACCTATATAACAAACCTAGCCATGTACCCCTGAACTTAAAATAAGTGTTTAAAAAAAAAGAAAAAAAGAAAAAAAATCCTTTAGCCTACCAAGTAGGTGATGTTAGTAACACTGCAATACAGCTTTCTGTTCAACTTGTACTAAGGGTCCTGTTTAAAACGGACTTGGCAGCCGGGCACGGTGGCTCACTCCTGTAATCCCAGCACTTTGGCAGGCCAAGGCAGGTGGATCACAGGGTCGGGAGATCGAGGCCATCCTGGCTAACATGGTGAAACCCTGTCTCTACTAAAAA
>NW_016107323.1:8970295-8973702 GCF_001604975.1 Cebus imitator
AAACAAAGAAAAAAAAAATGACTTAGTAAAGCCAGGCACAGTATCTTGGCTGGGTGCGGTGGCTCACACCTATAATCCCAGCACTTTGGGAGGCCCAGGTGGGCAGATCACGAGGTCAGGAGATGGAGACCACCCTGGCTAACATAGTGAAACCCCATCTCTCCTAACAATACATAAATTAGCTGGGTATGGTGGCACACACCTGTAATCCCAGATACTTGGGAGGCTGAGGCAGGGGAACTGCTTGAACCCAGGAGGTGGAGACTGCAGTGAGCTGAGATCGTGCAACTGCATTCTAGTCTGGTGACAGAGCAAGACTTCGTCTCAAAATTAAAAAAAACCAACTGACTCTCTCCTTTAATTCAAGCCAGTCATAAAATACTAAATAATAAGATTGCTATCTACTAGCTAAACAACAACAACAAAAAAAGTCTAAGCTATTGCTAATACTACATGTGATGCATAGCTAAATTCCTCTGGAAAAGCTGAGACCTATATACACAGAATTTAAAAGCAGGCCACATAGTTACAAGAGGTCTGTGATGGCTAATACTGAGTGTCAACTTGATTGGATTGAATGGTGCAAAGTATTATTCCCAAGAGTGTCTGTGAGGGTGTTGCCAAAGGAGATTAACATTTGAGTCAGTGGACTGGGAAAGACAGATCCACCCTTAATCCGGGTGGGCACCATCTAATCAGCTGCCAGCACGGCCAGAATAAAAAGCAGTCAGAAGAATGTGAAAAGACTAGACTGGCTTAGCCTCCCAGCCTACATCTTTCTCCTGTACTGGATGCTTCCTGCTCTTGAATGTTGGTCTCCAAGACTTGCTTCTTTGCTCCTCAGTTTGCACATGGCCTATTGTGGGACCTTGTGGTCATGTGAGTTAATACTCTTTAATAAACTCCCCTTTATGTATATATCTATCCTATTAGTTCTGGGTCTGTCCCTCTAGAGAACGCTGACTAATACAAGGTCTCATCTAATTCTTCATGGTCATTTGATTTATTCAACTCGTTGCCTTTAATCTTAGGTTCATGGCTCAAAACTATTATGTGAACCAAGATTATCATATTACTGTGAATTTAATTTGTATTTTTTAACTTCATACCTATTACTTGTCAAATTCCTACAAAACTACAACTCCTAACAAAATAATGTTGGCCCGACACTTTGCAATGATAACAATGCTTACAAAATAGCAAAATTTAAAAAATAAGAAAAAAATAGCAAAATTAAACTTAACAATATACTCCACCTGGTAGACTTAGCCTCTGAGCCTCTCCCTCCAAACCTCACTTGTTGCTCAAGTGTGAGTAAAAGAGTTTGACACTAAATCCTAGTCACCAATCACCCCATTCCACATGGGACCAGACCAACAACCTGGGACAAATCCATCCTGACACCAAGAAATAATCAAACATAATTTTCAAATGATCAGGATGACTGATCAGCGATGCTTTCAGAGAAAGATCTTGATCAAAGGGAACAAATGTGAAAATTGTCAGAATCAAAATGGAGTCACTCGGGTTGAATCCCTGACAAATGGAGCCAGGAAAGCCTAAGAAGAGAGGTTCTCATGCACTTACGCCTGATAACAAGAACCATCACAAAAGATCCTACAAAAATCACAACATGTACATAGGTCACTTCAACCTTACACAAAAAGTACTTATGCAAGGATATCTGCCCCGCAACTGCCTGTCTAACCTTGGACTGATGCCATGCTTGTTATTAATACTTGTATCCAAAGATAACAACTATGTAATCTTCCTTATTTTTCCTTTAAAAATCCTTGTCTTCCTTTACCTGCCTGAACATACCCATCATATTCCCATTGCAATGCTTACTTCTGAATAAATACTATCTTTTTTAGAGAGTCTCTCTCTCCCTCTCTCTCTCTCTCTCTCTCTCTCTCTGTTATTTAAGTTGACAACCTCAATAGCTTATTTGGTTCACTCTTTTACAAGAACACATTTAAAACTATCACAAACATGGTTGTCTAATTCTTTGTAAAATGATCTGGAATAGGTGGCACCTCAAGATTGTCACAGAAAATTGTTTCCCATCAAGTATAAAAATAGTGTCATATTTTTATTTAATTACGCATCAATATTACCCCTAGTTTAAGGTTTAAAAATCCAAAAAATAAAACATAATAATTATACATCAATAAAGCTGAAAAAATCTATTTTATGCTATCAATTAGCAAAAATTTAATCTCCTCTGATATCTAAACCATTAGAAGATCCTAAAAAATCACAATAGTAATGTTACATAAACTCATAGCCACTGTAAAATTTAGGCCTTAGAGTTAGGCAAGCTAAGTCCAAAAGGTCAGTGAGGCAGTGAGACTAAATTAACAAGCAAAGATCATAAAATTTAATCCTAGATGAGGGAATATGTTTAATAGACTCTGCCTTCTATTGCCAGACATATGCAGAAAGTAATGGATTAGTAAGGATGTGGAGAAATGAAAGGACTGCAAGTGAATCCTGTTTTTGAGGAAGTAGGGAGAGATTCTATATTACTTTGAAAAATAAACAGAACAATAATAGTTTATATTAATCAAGGGCACTTTACATTTGTTATCTAATTTCTTCTTCACAACAACCCTTGAGAACCTTGTCTTTATTCCTATTCTACAAGAGAAAACTAAGATTTAGAGAAGTTCACTTGCTTAAAAAGTCACACAGCTAACAGGTGTGAAACCTATTGGCAGCTGTTGAACCCAGGTCCAATCAACTGCAAACTAAAGCTTTAATTCTTAGCCCCAAACTTCACGTCATTTACAAGCCAGACTGGTGTCTCTAACATTTCTAACTAGCACATTCTTCCAGGAAATAAAATGGTTCACTAAGAAAATACAGCTGACAGCACTTCAACTTGTGTCAAAGTATACAGAAGAATAGCCAAGATTAAATGGAGAGGTTGACTGAGACAGTCTAAATGGAGAGGTTGACTGAGACAGTCTCTGGCATTGTTTTTTCTGTATCTTGTTTTTCCATAGCATTTTTTCCCGGTCAACAGAAATCTTAGTGCAACAACACTCTCAGATGCTTCTGGAGAAAGCATGGAATTTGTTCCTGACCCAAAGATTCTGGAGGACCATGATATACATCCAAATTAATCCTTTCAGTGGAGAGCCAGTCATCTAATGGAATAAAAATATCTCAGAAGGGCCAGCCGTGGTGGCTCACGCCTGTAATCCCAGTACTTTGACAGGCCAAGGCGGGTGGATCACCTGAGGTCAGGAGTTCGAGAACAGCCTGACCAACACGGAGAAACCCCGTCTCTACTAAAAATACAAAATCAGCCAGGTGTGGTGGTACATGCCTATAATCCCAGCTACTGGGGAGGCTGAGGCAGGAGAATCACTTGAACCTGGGAGCAGAGGTTGCAGTGAGCC
>NW_016107323.1:8974316-8980431 GCF_001604975.1 Cebus imitator
GTTGACCAGGATGGTCTCGATCTCTTGACCTCGTGATCCACCCGCCTCGGCCTCCCAAAGTGCTGGGATTACAGGCTTGAGCCACCGTGCCCGGCCTGTATTTTTTTTTTTAACCATACCTTTTCTATGTTTAGATACACAAATGCTTACCATTATATTACAACGGCCTATAGTATTCAATACAGTAATATGTTGTTTAGGTTTGTAGCCTAGGAGCTGGAGGCTATACCATATAGCTTAGGTGTATAGTGATAGGTTATCTCATCTTGATTTGCCTAAGTGCACTCTACATATTCACACAATGATGAAATTGCCTAATGACGCATTTTCAGAATGTATCCCTGTCGTTAAACGATGCATAACTGTATTTCTTTTTTTTTTTTTTTTGAGACGGAGTTTCGCTCTTGTTACCCAGGCTGGACTGCAATGGCGATAACTGTATTTCTGATGGCTTAGTTCTCAAATTCGCTTTGCTTCTCAGGTAAGTACCAGAATTAAACACTAGCTCTGGGTAAATGATTGATTTCTTCTGTTCCAGTTCAGTGAAGCGGCACGAGGTTGCTCCAGCTGTACTGAGCCAGTTTGCTATGATCAGCTCTGGGTTTCCTATAAAACTCTTTTCACTATCTGAATCAAGCAGGAACTCAGTAACTGCATCCACATAATAAAGTTATAATACAAGAGGTGAACGAACCTGGTTCTAATTTGTATCCCATGTCTAACCCAGTGGAGAATGAAAAGCTCAAAACAAAAGTATTCGTGTGTCCTGAAGTTTTAGCATCCTAAACCTGAAAAGCACATTAAAAAGCCATTTAGTGTAATAATTTCCAAATGCCAGTTCAGAAATTAATGCTGATCCCTGATATTGGTCTAAGAAAGGCTTTGAAAAATAGAGGCAATAAACTACATTTTTCATATGGTTAAATTTACTAATTTAAAGAACTACCAATTATTCTGATATTATTTTTTGAAGTTTTTTTGGTCTCAAATGTCATTTCTTTTATGAAATCAGATGGTAGTTATGGTAGTTGTCTTTAAATGTTCTTAAGTTAGCAAAACATAAACTTGGCAACATTAAAACAACTCCCACTTGTTTTGTTTTTAGTTTTACTCATTTCTAAAATTCTGAAGTATAGGACCCACTAAACTACTTTTCTACTGTATCACCTGAATTTCAGGTAAATAAAGTAAATCAGTTCACACAGATGACAATTATGAATATATTTGATAAGGAAACACCAAAGTGACCCTAAGAATTTATTCTCATCAACAATCCTCAAGATTTCTATCCAAGCCAAATTTTTTTCCTGCTACTTCTTAAGTTCATTCTCTTAATTCTGCTTCAGTGAAAATGATTAACAACTGCTAACCACATTCCAAAGTGTGGCAACAGTTTATAATTAAGCAAAGATTTCTTTTTCTTTTCTTTTCTTTTCTCTTTTGTTTTGAGGCAGGGTCTTGCCGTGTTACCCAGGGTGAAGCATAGTGGTGCAATCACAGCTCACTGCAGCCTCAACCTCCTAGGCTCAAGTGATCCTCTCACTTCAGCCTCCTGAGTAGCTGGGACTACAGGTGTGCACCACCATGCCCAGCTAATTAAAACAAATTTTTTTTTTTTGTAGAGACAGGGATCTCACTATGTCACCAAGGCTGGTCTTGAACCCCTGGATTCAAGTGATCCTCCCCAGTCAGCCTCCCAAAGTGAGATTACAGACATGAAGCCACCATGCCCAGCTAAAGAGCAAAGAGTTTTTCTAAAAGGGTTTTTCTGTTCAAAGACTGGAACTAGGAATCTAGATTCAGAAACTTGAATATCTTGTTTGTTTAAATCAGGTGACTGATTCTCTTTCTTTACTGTGACTCTCCAAAAGTCTAGGACCTCTTCATCTGCTTGTATAAACAAGAAAAGGTCCTGCCTCCTCATACCTGCAATTTTTTCCTCAAGAACCAGCTAGAAAAGAATTTTGAAAAGTAGAGATATTTTATCTAAACTGATCAAATTACAGAAGTAGGAGAAAGGAAAGAAAGGTGAACTTTTATTTTTCACTTGTATATACTTTTTTGCTATTTTAACTTATATACTGAACAACACACCAAATTTTTTTAATACAGAAAAAGTAAAAATACTCAATTTATAAGGAGAGTACATATTTCTGTCTTGGTCTCCAGACCTCTAAAGAATATTAAACTAGCTACCAGAATGCTCCAGTAACATGAATAGAGTCAAGTCTGGGTTTTTCATTGGAATAACGAAATAAGCAATTACAACACCTGATTCACAGCTCTAAAGTGGAAGGAAACAGGAAGTATTTTTAAACAATTCTTCCTAACTGGGTGCAAAAGTAAAGATTAGGCCATAAAGATACATTTAAGGAGACAGAGCACAGTGGCTCACAACTCCAATCCCAGAACTTTGGGAGGCTGAGGTGGGTGGTTCACTTGAAGTCAGGAGTTCAGGACCGGCCTGGCCAACATGGTGAAACCCCGTCTCTACCAAAAAAATACAAAAAAGTTAGCCTTAGCCAGGCATGGTGGTGTGCGCCTGTAGTCCTAGCTACTCCAGAGACTAAGGCAGGAACTCGCTTGAACTTGGGAGGTGGAGGTTGCAGTGAGCTGAGATCACGCCACTGCACTCCAGCCTAAGTGAAAGAGTGAGACTTTATCTCAAAAAAAATAAATAAATAAACAACAAAAAAATTAAAATAAAGATCCATTTAAAACATGGTCATCTTTATTTGTCTAAGAAGGAACTTGAGGGCTGTGCATAGTGGCTCACACCTGTAATCCCAGTACTTTGGGAGGCTTGAGGTGGGCTGATCACCTGAGGTCAGGAGTTTGAGACCAGCCTAGCCAATGTGGCAAAACCTTATCTCCATTAAAAATACAAAAATTAGCCAGGTGTGGTGGTATGCTCTTGTAATCCTAGTTACTTGGGAGGCTGAGGAGGGAGAATTGCTTGAGCCTGGAAGGCAAAGGTTGCAGTGAGCCAAGATTGCACCACTGTACTCCAGCCTAAGTGACAGAGCAAGACTCCATCTCAAAAAAAAAAAGAAGAAGAAATTTAGCTATGGCACCAGACTTAAGGTGATCTCTTGAAGGACTTAAAAACTACTACAGGAAACTTTGATTCTATAAAACTGATGCCTGAGTGTGTTGGCAACTTAAACAGGTCAATAGTAATAAGATAATCAGAAAATTAAGACAGTCTAGACAGGAAAATGTTTTCCTAAGGTTTGTGGAAAATTATATCTAAGCCAAACTTGGACTAGTCTTAGGACTTGGAACTACTCAGTTTTTAAAGGAGAATTTCAGCTTCTTAGCATCGTAACTCTTAAAAGAGGTGTTAGACCACATAAAATGGGGCTCTGGTTTGGTACTACCCAGATCTACTAACCTCTTGTTCAGGGCACTTTTACTATTTCTCTTCTGACGACTGTGTATACAGTTGAAGTTTTTTCTCTTCTCATAGCCTCTCTTGGGTTTGTACACTAAGAGTACTCTAGCTGTACTGAGCCATTTCTCCTCCATGACCAGCTCTAAGTTTCCCACATCTAGTCAAAACATCTAGGACATCTTGGCCATTTCCAAACCAATTTTGGGAGAAAGAAGCTGTAATGCCTTAACAGACCAGCTTGGTCAGCCTATCTTGTCAGACAGAAGCTTATGCCTTATCAAACAGATCTCTCCATAGGAAACTGTCTGAAGCCTTTCCAAACTATGCAATACACTGAATCTACTTTCAAGACTAGGAAGAAGCCAAGTGCGGTGGTTCACACCTGTAATCCCAGCACTCTGTGAGGCCAAGGTGGGTGGATCACAAGGTCAGGAGTTTGAGACCAGCCTGACCAACATGGTGAAACCCCATCTCTACTAAAAATACAAAAAATTAGCTGGGCGTGGTGGTGCGCACCTGTAATCCCAGCTACTAAGGCTGAGGCAGGAGAATCACTTGAACCCAGGAGATGGAGGTTGCAGTGAGTCTAGATCGCGTCACTGCACTCTAGCCTCGGCAGCAAGCCAGACATCATCTCAAAAAAAAAGAAAAAAGACTAGGAAGAAACAGTCACTATTGATAGTACTTAGTTTAATGATCTTGATTCCCTTGCTCAGAGAAATCCAAAAAACATTCACAAAGAACCTTTAATTTTACAAAACATGTGTATAGACATCTTACTAACACTTTTTAAATCTGATGTAAATTAGAATGACAATAATGATTTTCATTTTTAGAAAAAAAAAACTAGATAAATATAAAAACAATTTCCTCAAAGTCATACAGTTTCTTAACAACAAAATTAAAATGAGAATCAAGGTCTCCTAAATCTAGCTGTAGTTCTTTCTCCACCATTGCTCTCCTAAAGTTGAACAAATGAACAAGTTACACTATTTCATTTGAATTGTGGACTTCAATTTAAAGGAAGGAGCCAAGTAAAACAGTGTTATTTTTTTTCCTCCAACCTGGCAGACTTATCAGAAGAAAAGACAATAAGGAATACTGAAACTTTTACTTTAATCTGGAAGCATATGGACATTTTTTCCTATTCTAAAGAATAATTTAGATATATATTTGAAATTATTTAAATAATATGAATCTGAGGCCTCCCAATTTCCCTGAATATCCAAAAGCTGAAATAATTTTAGCATTTTATCTGTCCCGGAGCTTTAGTATAAAATTTGCACCTAGCAACTATAATAATAAACACCTGATATCAATCACAGTAATGACACAATAATACAAGGCCCAATGATACAAGGCCTTTTTTCCATAGGTGGCGAAAAAAAATACACTTTATAAAAACAGACTGGGACTTCCACTTCTGGCCAAGATGGAGTGACAGAACTGTATTTACTCTCCTAGCAAACAAACAAAAATAAGACAAAACATCTGAAACAATGGTTTTCAAGACACTAGACATCAGACAACAAAGGGCAATTATCTCAGAGAGAAGAGAAACAAATAAAGTGAACCCTTTAACTGCCCTATCTGACCTCCCAGAAAAAATTTTTATGCCACAGTACAGGAAATGAAAACTGAGGAAGGCCTGGTGAACTCTCCGCGTTGAAGAAACAGAACTGAGATCCAAGGAGACCAAAGTAGCTAGAATTCATTGGAAAGAATGATGAAGGGGGAAAAAAAAAAAAAGAAAAAACTTCACAGAGAACTTCATAGATTTGCAGAGGATCTGCCACAAGCATTTGCCCAACTACTAATTAGTACAAGTGTCCAAATAAACTTCTCCAAGCTGAAGAAAGAACCATTGAAAGGATTAGACAGAACAGTATCTAGAGTCCACACAGTGCCAACAATAGTACCTGTTCTCATCACCACAACTAGAAAAACTGATAATTCAACAGCGTATAGAGTACAGTACTCAGAAGGTCTTGCCTCAATAGTGAGAAATAATTATCCTGAGATTGAACATTATTCTACACTCACCTAACAAATTATAAGAGTAAGACCTGAATGATTCAAACTATTTCCAAGTAATTTAACTGCATCCAAGAATGTAATTCAAGAATAGTTATGGTAATACTAAAATATCTAGCACTCAAAAAGATAAAATTCGGAATGTCTGGCATTCAATAGAGGATTACCAGTCATACAAAGAAAAAGGAAACATAACCTATACTAAGGAGAATAATAAATCAATTGAAACCTACCCAGGACTGAAACAGATATTAGAACTAGCAGTAAAGGACAATAAAACAGTCATCATAACTACATTCCATCTTTTCAGTAAGTTGAGACATGGAAGAAATATATTTTTAAAAGACATCTACATTAGCCCAGATGCAGTGCCTCATGCCTGTAATCCCAGCACTCTGGAAGGCCAAGGTGAGTGGATCACCTAAGGTGAGGAATTCGAGACTAGCCTGACCAAAATTGTGAAACCCTGTCTCTACTAAAAATACAAAAATTAGCTGGGTGTAATGGCGGGCGCCTGTAATCCCAGCTACTCAGGAGGCTGAGACAAAAGAATCACTTGAACCTGGGATGTGGAGGTTGTAGTGAGCCAAGATTGTGCATGCCACTGCACTCCAATCTGGGTGACAGAGGAAGACTCTATCTCAAAAAAAAAAAAAAATGACAGAGGAAGACTCTATCTCAAAAAAA
>NW_016107323.1:8981071-8984324 GCF_001604975.1 Cebus imitator
TGACCTCAAGTGATCCACCCACCTCAGTCTCCCAAAATTCAGGGATTACAGGCAGGAGCCACTAGGCCTGGCCTGAGATTTTTTTTTAATCTCTAAATGAGATTAAGGAGAGATAAGACATTGCAGAAGAAAAATCAATGAACCTGAAAGTGTAGCAATAGAAAATATCCAAAATGGTAGTATGGATGTGGTGGATCATGCCTGTAATCCCAGCACTTTGGGAGGCCAGGGCAGGCAGATCACTTGAGATCAGGAGTTCAAGACCGGCCTGGCCAACATGGTGAAACCCCATCTCTACTAAAAATAGAAAAAATTTTAGTAGGCTGGGTGTGGGGGTGAGTGCCTGTAATCCCAGCTACTTGGGAGGCTGAGGCATGAGAATCACTTAAAACTGGGAGGCAGGGGTTGCAGTGAGCAAAGATCATGCCATTGCACTATACAGCCTGGGTGACAGAGCATGACTCCATCTCCCCCCGCAACCAAAAAAGAAAATATCCAAAATGGAAAACATGGGGGCGGGTGGAAGCATGTAAAACTGCAAAGAGCACTGGCAAATTGTGAGAAATCCTAATACCTGGATAATAAAAGACCTGAAAGCAGTTTAAGTGGTGGCAACGAGAAAAACATTTCTTCAAAATATTTGAAGAAATAATGGCCCCAAAGTTTCCAAATCTGATGAAGACCCATTGATTCAAAAAACCCAATTAATCAAAAGAACAAGAAATATAAAGAAAACAGCATCAAGGCATATCATAATCAAATGGTTCATTTTTTAAGAAAAAAACATAAAAGCAGCCAGAGAAAAAAAGGACATGTTATGCACAGAGGAATAATAATAAGGATAATATCAGATTTCCTGTTGAAAACAATGCAAGCAAAAAGTAGAGCAACATGTTTATATTACTGAACTTCTGTCAACCTAGAATTGTATACCTAGAAAATACAATTTCAAAAACAAAGGTGCAGTTAAAAACATTTTCAAACAGATGAAAGCAGACTCACCCTACAAAAAATATTAAAGGGTGCCCTTTAGGCAGAAGAAATATAATATTGATTGGAAATCAGGGATCTACACAAAAGAATGAAGAGTACCAGAAACTGTAAGTATAAAATATGTTGTTTTCTTACTATTTAAATACCATTAATAATAAACTGTTTAGACAAAAACAATAACAATGGATTGTGGGTTTTAAAACATGGAAAAGAAAAATGTAAGACAATAATAGCATAAAGATCGGGAGAAGAGAAATGGAAACATATTATTATTTTAAGATTCTTATCCTGTATGTGAAGTGGAATAATATCACTTGAAGTTTAGCTGTTATATGTTAAAATGTATAATATAAACCCTGTAACACAACCAATAACTTAAAAAAAAAACTAAAGAATTTAGCAAATAAGTCAACAAAAAAGACAATATGTAATAATAAAATATATTAATCCAAAAAAGGCAAAATCAAAGGAAAAGGGAACAAAAAACAGATGGAACAAATAGAAAACAAATAGAAAAATGATAGATTCAAAGAAAAAAAAAGAAAAATGACAGATTCAAGTGTAATTATATAATAATCAAATTAAATGTAAGATGACTGGAATAATAAGACCCAACTATATATTTCCCCACAAGAAATGCACTTAACATATAAAACATAAATTAAAATTTTAAAAGATAGGTGGGCTCAGTAGCTCATGCCTATAATCTCAGCACTTTGAAAGGCTGACTTGCGTAAGGATTGCTTGAGGCCAGGAATTGAGACAAACCTGAACAACATAGTGAAACCTCATCTCTACAAAAAAAAAAAATTATTTTAATTAGCCAGGCATGGTGGTGTTTGTAGTCCTACCAACTAAGGAAGCTGAGGTAGGTGGATTGCTTGAGCCCAGGAGTTTTAGGTCATGGTGAGCTATTATCATGCCACCACACTCCAGCCTAGGTGACAGAGTGACACCCTGTCTGTGGAAAAAAAAAAAAAAAAAAAAAAAAAAAAAAAAAAAAAAAAAAAAAAACCAAAAAAAAAAAAAAAACAACACAAGAAACAAAAAAAATAAAAACCAACCCTTCCTCTGAAGCAGGTTAGAGAAAAAATAAATAAAGATATTAAAATATATACCATGGCAACAGTAATCAAAAGAAAGCTGAAATGGCTATATAAGTAACAGAAAATGGAGACTTCAAAATGAAGGTCATTACGTAATGATAATGGTGTCACTTAATCAAGAGGTCACAAAAGTCCTGTTTATGTGCCTAATAAAAGAGATTCAAAATACATGAAGTAAAACAGAACTACAAAGAGAAATATACAAATCCACAATTATAGTCAGAGATATCAATACTCCTCACTCACTAATGAATAAAACAAATAGAAAATTAGCAAAGATTTAGTAAACTTAAACAATACTATCAACTAACTTGACACAATTGGTATTTATAGAATACCCTAGCCAACAACAGCAGAATATAATTTTTTTTTCAAATGCATACAGAACACCTACCAAAATGGAACATATTGTGGACCATAAAATAAGTCTTGCCAGGCGTGGTGGCTCACACCTGTTATCCCACACTTTGGGAGGCCAAGACAAGCGAATCACTTGAGGGCAGGAGTTCGAGACCAGCCAAGCCAACATGGTGAAACCCTGACTCTACTAAGAATACAAAAATTAGCCAGGTGTGGTGGTGCATGCCTGTAATCCCAGGTACTTGGGAAGCTGAGGCAGGAGAGTTGCTAGAGCCTGGGAAGCAGAGGCTGCAGTGAGCCAAGATGGCTCTACTGCACTCCGGCCTAGGTGATAAGAGCAAGACTCTGCCTAAACAAAAAAAAAAGTCTTAATAATCTCAAAGGACTCAAATCATACAATGAAATTAAATTACATTACCAATAATAGCATGATCCATAGAAAATCCCCAAATATTTGGAAACTAAATTATATACTTCTAAATAACTAAATAATTCATGGATTAAAGATCAAAAGGACAATTAGAAAGTATTTTAACTAAATAAAAATTTAAAACAACGTATTAGAATTAGGCCAGGCCCAGTGGCTCACGTCTGTAATCCTAGCACTTTGGGAGGCCGAGGTGGGGGAATCACGAGGTCAGGAGATCGAGACCATCCTGGCTAACACAGTGAAACTCCATCTCCACTAAAAATACAAAAAATTAGACAGGTGTGGTGGCATGCATCTGTAGTCCCAGCTACTTGGGAGGCTGAGGCCAGATAATCACTTGAACCCGGGAAGCGGAGGTTGCAGT
>NW_016107323.1:8985952-8988837 GCF_001604975.1 Cebus imitator
AAAAAAAAAAAAAGAAAGAAAGAAAGAAAAGAAAGAAAAGGGATTTCAGATTAGAAAGGAAAAACTAACATTTTTATTTGTAGACAAGATGATCATCCATGTAGAAAAGCCAATGATGTTTACAAAAGAACTACTTAAACTAATGGACGAGTTTAGCAAAGTTGCAGGATACAAGACCAATATATAAGAATCTATTTTATTTCTATATACTAATAATAAACAATTGGAATTCGAAACTTAAAACATGTTATTTCAATAGCATCAAAAATATAAAATTCTTGGGGATAAATGTGACAAAGGATATGAAAGACCTATACAGTTGAAAACTACAAAATATTGCAGAGAGATACTGAAAAAGACCTAAGCAATTTGCCAAATATACCTTGTTCATAGGTCAGAAAACTAAATATTGTTAAGATGTCACATCTCCCCAAACTGATATATAGATTCAACACAAACCCAATTAAAATCTCAGCAGACATTTCTGTAGGAACTGACAAGCAAAATCTTTTTTTTTTTTTTTTTTTGAGACAGAGTCTGGCTCTCCCACCCAGGCTGGAGTGCAGTGGAAAGATCAGGATTCACTGTTGCCTCAACCTCGTGGGCTTACATGATCCTCCCTGAATACTCTGTCATAAGGTACCTGAATTACCAATGAAACAATATAGTATTATTTGAAAGTTAACTTAGATTAGTAAATGTGTAAGGCAAACTCTCAAGCAGTAACTAAGAATTATACTTAAAAATGAAGTATAATTGATATGCTAAGAAGAGAAGATAGGATAATATTTAAAATGCTCAAAACCAGAAAAAGAAAAAAATAGGAAAATAAAGAACAGATATAACAAATATTAATTTGTTATATTAATTTGCAGATATTAATATCTGCAAACAGATATTAATCCAACTATATCAATAATTGCTTTCAATATGATCTAAATAAACCAATAAAAATATAGTGACTGTTAGAGTGGATTTAAAAAAACCCAACTATATGTTGTCTACAAAAAACCTACTTGAATATAAAGTCACAGATAGGTTAAAAGAGGATATACAGAGATGTACCACATATTATGCACTGAATGTTTGTGTCCCTCAAAATTTATATGTTGAAATCCTAACCCCATGAGGTATTTAGAAGGTGGGGCCTTTGGGAGGCAATTAGTTCCTAAGGGTGGAGCCTTCACAAATGAGATTAGTGCCCTTATAAAAAGACATGAGAGGGCTTGCTTTCTCTCTCTTCTCTCCACCATGTTAGGACACCACAAGAAAACAGCCATCTGCAAACCAGGAAGTAGGCTCTTACCAGACACCAGATCTGCTGATATCTTAACCTTGGACCTTCCAGCCTCTAGAACTATGAGGAATAAATGTCTGTGGTTTAAGTCACACACTGTATGGTAACTTGTTATAGCTGCCTGAACTAAAACACCATGCAGACACTAATATATTCAACTGATCTTTGATAAAGGATCAAAAGCAATTCATTGGAGAAAGTATAATATTTTCACCAGTGTTAGACATCCATATGCAAAAATAAGATCTTATACCTGTCACAAAACTTAATTCAAGATGGATCACAGATTTAAATGTAAAACACAAAACTTCTGTAAAATATC
This sequence comes from Cebus imitator, assembly GCF_001604975.1. NCBI lineage: Eukaryota > Metazoa > Chordata > Mammalia > Primates > Cebidae > Cebus > Cebus imitator. The sequence goes on from NW_016107323.1 coordinate 8,987,572, forward strand.
TAGAAGATAACATAGGAGAAAATCTAGACGACCTTGGGTCACCTACATCCATGATCCATAAAAGAAAAAATGGATGAGTGGGACATCATTGGAAAGCAGGTATTCAAAAGAATACATGTACACATGTTCATAGCAGTGCTATTTTCACCAAAAGGTGAAAACAACCGTCATGTTTATGAATGGATGAATAAATTGTACATACCTGTAATATACATACACAATGGAATATTATTTATACAAGGGAATGAAGTACTGATATATCCTACAATGTGGATGAACCTCCAAAACACTGTGCTAAGTGAAAGAAACCAGACATAAAACATTACACATATTGTATGATTCCATTTATAGTAAATGCCCAGAATACAGAAACAGAAGACAGAAAGCAGACTAGTGGGGGAGGAGGAGTAACCTCTTAATGGGTACAGGGTTTCCTTTTAGGGTAATAAAAATGTTTTGGAACTACATAAAGCTGGTAGTTGAACAACACTGTGAATATGCTAAATGCTGCTCAATTGTTCACTTAAAAAGTTGTTATATAAATTTTACCTCATTCAAAAAAATTTAAATCTGTTTTGCAGAAAACTCTGTTAAAGGAATGAAAAGACAAGACACAGACTGGAGGAAAACATTTCCAAAATATATTTGATTGAGGAACTGTATCCACAATACACAAATAGCTCATAAACTCAACAATAAGAAAACAAAATATTTGGAATCCCACCGAAGAAGATGGGTAGTAAATGAGAATATGAAAAAAAAAAAAGTTCAACATTGTATGTCATTAGAGAACTAAAAATTGTAACAAGACACCAATACGTATCTACTAGAATGGCAAAAATCCAAAATATTGACACCAAGTGCTGGTGAGGATGCCAAGAGGTAGAAACTCTCACTTATTGTTAGTGGGAATGAAAGAAGGTACAGCCACTTTGGAAGACAGTCTGGCAATTTCTTTTCTCTCTTTTTATTTGAGATGGAGTCTCAAACTGTTGCCCAGGCTGTAGTGCAGTAGCACGATCTCGGCTCACTGCAATCTCTGCCTCCTAGGTTCAAGCAATTCTCCTACCTCAGCCTCCTGAGTAGCTGGGACTACAGGCATGTGCCACCACGCCCAGCTAATTTTGTTGTATTTTTAGTAGAGACGGGGTTTCTCCATGTTGGCCAGGATGGTCTCGATCTCCTGACCTCATGATCCGCCCACCTCAGCCTCCCAAAGTGGTATGATTACAGGCGTGAGCCACTGTGCCAGGCCCCCCTTTTTTT
>NW_016107323.1:8990467-9005655 GCF_001604975.1 Cebus imitator
AGAGAAAGAAAGAAAAAAAGAAAGAAAAGAAAAAAGAAACTTATGAAATTGTATACGTTAAATATTTGCAATTATACCCCAATTAAGCTGTTTAAAAAAATAAACAGAGTACCATCACAGAAAATGATGAAGTACAGAACTCCAAAAATCTATTCTTCCACTAAAGCAACACTTAAGCTGGAAAAAAACCAGTCAAAATCAACTTTTTTGAGCTCTAGAATCTAATCAAAATTTTACAAAATCCAGGGGAATGCTTAGTGAAGAAAGACATGGTAAATTTTGGTAAGAGAGTATCATGGCATTTTAATTTATCTGCCTTATCATCCACAGCTCCCTAATTCAATGACAGCAGTGGGGACAGCAGTCTGCATTCCTGGTGAAGGTTGTTGGTGCCACAGGGATCAGTATGGACCTTATTCTCAAATAATAGTAGCTATGTGTTTTGGTGTGTCTGACCCTTCCCTGCAGGATCAACATAGGGGACTGCTTTTATTTCATCCACTTGGAGTTTTCTCAGAGCAGGAGTGATCTCCAAGATAGCTTATGTCAAAAGCATTTAAAGGCAAATACGTTAGCCACAGCCTTCTGGGGCAAGGGATAACAGGTCAAACAGCAGAGAGAACCAAAAGCCTGGGAAAGAGGCTGGGGAAGGAAACACACTTGGAAATAAGAACTCTGGGCCTGCACCTGGTGCCCGGCGGGTTGTGCAGCACGGGGCGCCGTGAGAGCTGGCGGTCACCATGGCAATGCAGGAGCTGGTGGAGGCCGAATGCGGGGGTGCCAACCCGCTCACGAAGCTGGCCGGGCACTTCACCCAAGACAAGGCCCTTCGGCAGGAGGGATTGAGGCCTGGCCCCTGGACCGCCGGAGCTCCAGCCTCTGAGGCAGTCTCCAAACCTTTGGGAGTAGCTTTTGAAGATGAGTGGGTGGCTGAATTCCTGCAGGACCAGAATGCACCCCTTGTGTCCCATGCCCCTCAGACCTTCAAGATGGATGACCTCCTGGCTGAGATGCAGCAGATTGGACAGTCAAACTTCCACCAGGCTCCCCAGAGAGCCCCTGGTGTGGCAGACTTGGCCTTGTCTGAGAACTGGGCCCAGGAGTTCCTTGCAACTGGAGATGCTGTGGATGTAACTCAGGATTATAACAAGACTGACTGGTCCCAAGAATTCATCTCTGAAGTTACAGACCCCTTTGTGTCCCCCGCTTGCTGGGCTGAGGAATAATTGGAGCAATCAGAGGAGAAACTGTGGCTGGGAGAGCCTGAGGGAACAGCCTCCACTCGCTGGTGTGATGAATATCATCCTGAGGAGGATCTGCAGCACATGGCCAGTGACTTTGTGGCCAAAGTGGATGACCGCAAATTGGCTAATTCTGAGGGTACATCAGATGCCTGGGTTGACCAGTTCACATGACCAGTAAACATATCTGCCCTTGATATGGAGTTTGAACGAGCCAAGTCAGCTATAGAGTCTGATGTCGATTTCTGGAACAAGTTCCAGGCAGAGTTGGAGGAGATGGCAAAACGGGATGCTGAGGCCCACCCCTGGCTTTCTGACTATGATGACCTTACGTCAGCTACCTATGATAAGGGGTACCAGTTTGAGGAGGAGAAGCCCTTGCGTGATCACCCTCAGCCTTTTGAAGAAGGGCTGTGGTGACTTGAGGAGGGGGACCTGCCAAATGCTGTGCTGCTTTTTGAGGCAGTTGTGCAGTAGGATCCTAAGCACATGGAAGCTTGGCAGTATCTGGGTACCACCCAGGCAGAGAATGAACAAGAACTATTAGTCATCAGTGCATTGCGGAGGTGTCTGGAGCTAAAGCCAGATAACCAGACAGCACTGATGGCGCTGGCCATGAGCTTCACCAATGAGTCCCTGCAGTGACAGGCCTGTGAAACCCTGTGGGACTGGCTGTGCTAATCTGGTGACACCTGCTGAAGAAGGGGCTGGTGGGGCAGGACTGGGCCCCAGCAAGCATATCCTGGGGTCTCTGTTGTCTGATTCCCTGTTTCTTGAAGTGAAAGAGCTCTTCTCTGGCAGCTGTGCAGCTGGACCCTACCTCCATTAACCCTGATGTGCAGTGTGGCTTGGGAGTCCTTTTCAACCTGAGTGGGGAGTATGACAAGGCCGTGGACTGCTTCACAGGTGCATTCAGTGTTCGTCCCAATGACTATTTGCTGTGGAATAAGCTAGGGGCCACCTTGGCCCATGGAAACCAGAGTGAAGAAGCAGTAGCTGCATACTGCCAGGCCCTCGAGCTCCAGCCTGGCTATAACCAGTCACGCTATAACCTGGGCATCAACTGCATCAACCTTGAGGCTCACCAGGAGGCTGTGGAGCACTTTCTGGAGGCCCTGAACATGCAGAGGAAAAGCCGAAGCCCTCAGGGTGAAGGAGGCGCCATGTCGGAGAACATCTGGAGCACCCTGTGTTTGGCATTGTCTATGTTAGGCCAGAGCGATGCCTATGGTGCAGCTGATGCCCGGGATCTGTCCACCCTCCTAACTATGTTTGGCCTGCCCCAGTGACAACGGGATGGGCTGCCCTGTGAGTGTCCACCTGGAGGGGTCCCCGCTCTGGATGTGATTCCCCCTCCCCCTACCAAGGAGGTAGGCTGATGACCATAAGCGGTATGGCCTTTCAGGAACTGCCTCAATGTAGGGGTGGGTAGTCTGTGTTCTAGCTCCTACATAATTGTAGGAAAATGAGCTGCATTATCTCTGAGTCTCTTGGTAATTCAAAGGCTGTACATACAGCTACAGATCTCTCTGCTCATCATGCCTTTTCTTGGTGCTGCATTTTGGGTAGGATCCAACGATTTAGGGTAACTGTTGTCATCAGCTGCCATTCCTGATAGGGTCTACCACATTTGTAATGTCTGTCCTTTCCCTCACTTTTACTGGGAATTGATAATAGTCCAGCTTCCTTGGGCAGTGTAAGTAGGAGGTTCATTTGCTGTGTGCCTCTAATGATGATGGTTTGGGGTGGGACGTGCTAGGAGTTAGCCTCTGTTTGGCTGAATTGTTGAATTGGCTGAGCAGAGCTGAGTTTTGGTAGGAGTGTTCATAGTTCTGTTATTCTTGGACCTCTCCTAGCTGAGCTCTGATTCCTTGTGAGTATGATGCTGATGCAGTAATCCTGTGTCATCATCACGGTGGTCCTAAGGAGCTTCCAGGGCCAATTGCTACAGAGTGTCTGGGTGTGTGGGGTTGAAGGAAGGTTCACTTGTGAAAGGAGGCTGGGTGGGAGCAGGGAGGTGCTAGATCAGATGAGATCTAGGCTCTGTTCTGGAGCGTTGGGAGGACAGAGCAAGTGGGAAGGGGGTGTGGTGAGTGCAGCAAACCTTCCTCCTCTTAGAAGTACCTGTGAATGGGAATTGAGCTAACTCTTCTAGAAAGTTGATTCAGAAATTGCAATCTTGCAGATTTCTAGCAAATAGGTTCAGTGTTGCCATAAGCCTTTGCTATATTTCTTGAAATGTTTCTAGGGGAGAGCATTGGAAAATCCCCTTCCCCCATCTTGTCTCCAGAAGGTGATGATTGAAGGAAGATGAGGGAGCAGCTTGGATTCTTCTCAATTGTCCCCTGCATGGGAAGGTAATGACTGCTAAGCCTCTTGCCTTGTCTTCAGTAGCTAATGATCAGACAGTTCTTTTTTTTTTAAACTACCATGGTCCCAAAATTCCATCCTGAAATTTATTTTTCTTTGTATGAATATGTGTAAATGATTTAAAAATAAAACTGTAAAATATTTGCACAAAGAAAAAAAAAATTCTGAAAAACTCCTGTATTTAGTGTTCATGATAACCAAGATATGGAATCAACCTAAGTATCCATCAATAGATGAATGGATAAAGAAAATGTGATATATATACATAATGGAATACTATTCAGCCTTTAAAAGGAATAAAATCTTGTCATTGGTAATAACAGGATGAACTTGGAATATATTACCCTTACTGAAATAAGTCACGCACAGAAAGACAAATACTGCATAATTTCACTTACGTTTGAAATTATAAAAAGTTGAATTCATAAATGTAGATAGTAGAATGGCGATTACCAGGAGCTAGGAGGTGGGGAGGAGGCATACTGGGGACACATTAGTCAAAGTATACAAAATTTCAGCTAGGAAAAAAAAGTTCAGGAGATCTACTGTACCACATGGTGACTATAGTTAATAATAGTATATACCTGAAAACTGCCAACAGAGTAGAGTTTAGATGTTCTCACCACAGAAAAATGTTAAGTACGTGAGGTAATGGATATGTTGACTAGCATGATTTAGCCATTCCAAAATTTATACATATATTAAAACATGTTTTACATCATAAATGCATATAATTTTTATTTGTCAATTTAGAAAATCAATCCATAAGCAAGGGACATGTAGATACTAGTGAATCTAGAGGGCCATATGCATGTCCGAAGTAGACACATGCTCAGGAAAAAATCTACATTTGCACCTCCGATGGACATTCAGACTTCATGCAAGTAGGAAGCAAAGGGTAAGGCAGATGTTTAAATGACCCAGCTAAGCACTGAAACAATGCCCCATTACAGAACCAATCTGCAAAGATCATGAGAGGTTTTTGTTAGTTTTTGTATGAGGAACCTAAGGAAGTTTCTGACCAATCATGAGCTCACCACTAAGGTAATGGAAAGATACTTCAGTGACTACACAAGGCAAAGAATACAGTCTTTAAAAATAATAGTTTAGGCTGGGCACAGTGACTCACACCTGTAATTTCACTTTGGGATTATACTTTGGGAGGCTGAGGCAGGAAGACCACTTGAGCACAAGAGTTCAAAACCACCCCATGCAACATAGTGAGATCTTGTCTCTCTAAAAAAAAAAAAAAATAGCTGGGGCTGGGCATGGTGGCTCATACCTGTAATCCCAGAACTTTGGGAGGCCAAGGTGGGCAGATCACCTGGGGTCAGGAGTCCAAGACCCGCCTGATCAACATGGTGAAACCCCATCTCTACTAAAAATACAAAAATTAGCGATGTGTGGGGGCTTGTGCCTGTAATCCCAGCTACTTGGGAGGCTGAGGCAGGAGAATTGCCTGGGCTCAGGAGGAGGAGGTTGCAATGAGCTGAGATTACGCCAGTGCACTCCAGCCTGGGCAACAGTACAAGACTCCATCTGAAAAAAAATAATTAGCTGGGCATGGTGGTATGCGCCTGTGGTCCCAGCTACTTGGGAGTCTGAGGTGGGAGGATTGCTTTAGCCCAGGAGATCGAAGTTGCAATGTGATCGAACCACTGCACTCCAGCCTGGGAGACAGAGCAAGACCCTGTCTCAAACAAAAAACAATAATAATAATAGTTTAGAAATAGAAAATTGGAACAGATCTATAACTAGTAAGGAGATTTAATTAGTAATCAAAAAATTCCCCAAAACGCAAAGCCTAGAACCAAATGGCTTTACTGGTAAATTCTATCAAACACTTAAAGAATTAGTACCAATACCTGTCAAGTTATTCTAAAAAACTGAATAGGATGCAATGCTTCCCAACTCATTCTATGAGGCCAGCAAAACCCTGATACCAACGCCAGACAACGATACTACAAGAAGAGGACAGACCAATATCCCTGATGAATACTGTTACAAAAATCCTCAACAAAATAGTAGCAAACAAAATTCAACAGCACATTAAAAGGAGTATACACCATGACCAAATAGGAGCCATTCCTGGAATGAAAGGATGGTTCAACATACAAAAACCAATTAATATATCACATTAATAGAATTAAGAAAAAAACTATATGACTATCTGAATTAATGCAGAAAATCATTTGACAAAATTCAATACCCCTTCATGATTAAAAAACAAACAAACAAACAAAAAAACCCAAACTAGGAACAGATGAAAACAACCTCAGCAAAATAAAGGCTAGTACATATATACGCTAGAGTACTATTAAGCCATAAAAAAAGTGAGATCTGTCATTTGCAACAACATGGATGGAACTGGAGATCGTTGTATTAAGTAAAATAAGCAAGGCACAGAAAGGCAGCCATCATATGTTTGCACTTATTTGTGGAATCTAAAAATCAAAACAATTGAACTCATAGACATAAAGAGTGGTACCAGAGGAAGGATGAAGGATGGTACCAGAGGCTAAGAAGGGTAGTGGGAAGGTAGGAAGAAGGTGGAGATGGTTAATGGGTACAAAAAATATATAAAGTAATGGGTACAAAAATGTATATAGTTAGAAAGAATAAATAATACCTACTATATGATAGCACAACAGGGTAACTATAGTCAACAATAACTTAATTGTACATTTTAAAAGAACTAAAAGAGTGAAATTGTATTGTTTACAATACAAAGGATAAATGCTTGAGGGGATGGATAACTCCATTCTCCATGATGTGATTATTTTAGACTGCATGCTGGTATCAAAACATTTCATGGAGCCCCATAAATATATATACCTACTACGTATCCACGAAATTAAAAAAAAATTTTTTTAAGTGTAACCAATTTATAGTCTTCCTCCACCACAGGTATATAATAACTCCCATTTTATTATACATTTACCAATATTAAATCATTTCATAAGCAAACACAAAACCAAAAAACATAAAGGTCATATATGAAAAGCCCATAGATAACATCATACTTAATGATGAAAGACAAAGCTTTTCTTCTAACAAGGTGAGGATGCCCACTTTCACCACTGCTATTCAACATAGTTTTGGAAGTCCTAGCTAGAGCAATTAAGCAAGAAGAAATAAAAGATAATTAAATTGAAGAGGAAGATAAGAAACCATTTGTTTGCAGATGACACAAATGTTCTATATGTAGAAAGCTCTACAGATTTACATACATACACACATGCAACTGTTCAAGCAAATAAGAATTCAGCCAAGCAGCTGGATATAAAATCAATATGAAAAAATCAGCTTCACTTCTATATATTAACAATGAACAATCCAAAAAAGAAATTAAGAAAATAATTCCATTTACAGTATCATTAAAAACAATAAAATACTTAGGAATAAACTTAACTATGGAGGCAAAAGACTTCTACACTAAAAAGTATAAAACATTGGTAAAAGAAATTAGAGAAGGCATCAATAAATGGAAAGATACCCATGTTCATGGACTGGAAGACTTACTATGGTATTTTTGTTGTTGTTGTTGTTGTTTTGAGACAGGGTCACACTCTGTCACCCAGTGACAGTGCAGTGGAGTGCAGTGGCGGATTCATGGCTAACTGCAGCCTCAGCCTCCTGGGCTCAAGCAATTTTCCCATCCCAGCTTCCCAAGTAGCTGGAATTACAAGCACACGACACCACACCCCGCTAATTTTCGTATTTTTTGTAGAGACGAAGCCTCGCCATGTTGCCCAGTCTGGTCTCAAACTCCTGGGCTCAATCAATCTGCCTGCCTCAGCTTCACAAAGTGCTGGGATTATAGGCATGAGCCACCACACCTGGCCGAAACACTGTTGTTAAAATGTTTAATACTACCCTAAATGACCTACAGATTCAATGCAATCCCTATTAAAATCCCAACACTTTTTTTTTGGCAGAAATAAAAAAAACAATACTAAAATTCATATGGAATCTCAAGGGACCCCGAATAGCTAAAACAATCTTGGAAAAAGAACAGGCCAGGCATGATGGCTCATGCCTATATTCCTAGCACTTTGGGAGGTTGCAGTAGGAGGATGGCTTAAGCCCAGAGGTTTGAGACCAGCCTGAGCAACACTGGAAGATCCTATCTCTACAAAAAAATAAAAATAAAAAAATAAAAATTAGCGAGGTGTGGTGGCATGCACCTGTAGTCCTAGCTACTCAGGAGGCTGAGGCAGGAGGCTCACTTGAGCCCAGAAGATCGAGGCTACAGTGAGCCAAGATCATACCACTGCATTCCAGCCTGTCTCATAAAGAAAAATGAACAAAAAGTTGGAGGACTCACACTTTCTAGTTTCATAAAGACCTAATGAATAGGAATTAAAAGCCCAGAAATAAATCCTACATATATAATCAAATGATTTTGACAAGGGTGCCAAGATCATTCAATGCGGAAGGGAAAGAACATTCTTTTCAGCAAATGGGGCCAGGCATGGTGGCTCATGCCCGTAATCCCAGCACTGTGGAAGGCCAAGGTGGGAAGACTGTTTGAGCCCAGGAGTTCAAGACGAGTGTAAACAACATAGGGAGGCCCTATCTCTACCAAAAATGCAAAAATTAGCCAGGTATGATGGCATGCACCTGTAGTCCCAGCTACTTGGGAGGCTAAGGTGGGAGGATCAGTTGAGCCCGGAAGGTCGAAGCCACTGTGACCACATTAGCCATGATCATGTCACTGCATTCCAGCCTGGGTAACAGAGCAAGACTGTCTCAAATAAATAAACGCTACCAGGAAAACTGAATATTCCACAGGCACAAAAATAAAGCTGGACCCTTACTTTATACCACATACAAAAATCTTCAAATAGATCAAAGACTTAAATGTAAGACTAAAAGTATAAAACTCTTCTTAAAAGAAAATATAGTGTAAAAGCTTCATGATATTGTATTTGGCAATGATTTCTTGAGTAAGACATCAAAAACACAGGCAACAAAAGAAAACATGAACTGCATCAGAATTTATAAAACTTCTGTGCATCAAAGGACACAAGTAACAGAGTGAAAAGGCAGCCTACAGACTGGGAGACAATATTTGCAAATTGTATGTCTGATAATGGGGTTAATGTAAAGACTTTACAAAGAACTCTTATAGCTCAATAACAAAAAAGTAAATAATCTGATTAAAGAATGGGGGGGGGGCTGGGCATGGTGGCTCACACCTGTAATCCCAGCATTTTGGGAGACCAAGGTGGGTGGATTGCTTGAAGTCAGGAGTTGGAGACCAGCCTAGTCAACATCGTGAAACCTTGTCTCTATTAAAAATACAACAATTAGCCAGGTGTCGTGGCACATGCCTGTAATCCCAGCTACTTGGGAGTCTGAACCAGGAGAATCACTTGAACCTGGGAGGCAGAAGCTGCAGTGAGCCAAGATAGTGCCACTGCACTCCAGCCTGGATGAGAAAGTGAGACTTTGTCCCCTCTCAAAAAAAATAAAAAAGAGGGAAAGGACTTGAAGAGACATTTCTTCAAAGAAGACATAAAAATGGTCAATAAGCACATGAAAAGATACCCAACATTACTAATGATTAGAGAAATGCAAATCAAAACCACAACAAGAAACCACTTTACACCCATTAAGATGGCTATTACTTAAAAAAATATAGCAACAAATGTCGGCATGGATGTGGAAACTGTAGCTCTCTGCACTGCTGTTATGGAAAACATGGTGTTTCCTCAAAAAATCACACAGAATTTCCACCTGATCCAGTAATTCTACTCCTGAGTATATGCACAAAAGAACTGAGAAAGTAGGGACTCAGATGTATTTGTACATCAATGTTCATAGCAGCATTATTCACAAACATCCAAAAGGTGGAAGCAACCCAAGTGTCCACTGAAAGATAAACGGATAAACCAAATGTGGTCTATCCATACAATGGAGTATTACTCAGCCTTAAAAAGGAAGGAAATTCTGACACATGCTACAACAAGATAAACTTTGAAGACATGTAAGTGAAATAAGTCAGACACAAAAGGACAAATATTATATGATTTCACTGATATGAGGTACCTAGAGTAGTCGAATTCATAGAAAAGTAGAAGAGTGGTTACCAGGATCTGGTACTAAGGAGAAATGGGGAGTTATTGTTTAATGGTACACAGTTTCAGTTTGAGATGAAAAAGCTCTGGAGATGGACTGTAGTTACAGTTGGAAAACAAGGTGAATGTTTAATGTCACTGAAGTGTATACTTAAAAAAAGTAAGATTATAAATTTTATGTTACATTTTTACCATACTTAAAATTTTTAAATGATAAATTTTATGTTATGTATATTTTACCACAATCTTAAAAAATAAAACAAACAAAATAAATATGTTTAAGCCCTCTCCAGTTCATCCCTGATTACAAGTAAGGAATCCTAGGAAAAATATAAAAAACAAACACTTGAAGACTCTGGAAAGTAAACAGAAACAGGTAGATTGTGGAAAGAAGTCAAACTTGGAGAAGTAAACTGAACAGAAGAAGTGAGTTTTTCAAACTTTTCCCTCCCTTTTCTCTTATTTTTGCTCAAGCATGTACCTCAGTCATGATGCTGCTCAATGAAGGTAACTACAATTCTAAAAGAAATCTATCTTGGGCAACAGAGACCGGAAAAGGACCCCCTTTAGACAGGAAAGTATGGAGGGAATCCCAGAAGAAAGACAGCCAGGAAAAGGGATGCTTTAATTCTGTGTATTAATCCAAACAAGTCTCAGCCTAACCTGTCTACTATGCATGTGCATGACAGTCTCAAACCAGCATAGCCAAGGCTTATAGAACTAAACTGAGATTTGAACCATTGTCCACAGATGATGAGACCACATTTACATTCCAAATGTAATCAGGTTGATTGTCTGCTAAATAAAAGTATTAACAATCTCTAGAGAATTATAAAAGAACCCAGAGTCTATGCAACATAGTATTCATGATATCTAAGATGCAATCCTAAATTACCTGACATACAAAGAACAGGAAAATGTGACCCATTCTCATGGGAAAAGATAATCAGCAGACAGACACCAGCCTAGGAATGAGCCAGACATTGGAAATATCCAACAACTATTTTTAAAAGCAGCTGTTATAATACATAGCTCAACGACATTAAGGAAAATATATCTGAAATGATTTGGAGGGTGATGGAAACAGGAATCTTTGTTATCTTGATTGTGGTGATGATTTCACAGGAAAATACATATGTAAAAACTGATTGTACACCATAAATATGTATAGTTTACTACAGATATAACTCAATAAAGTTGTAAAAAAACAAAGTAACATTAACCACATCTGTACCAAGCACAAAGTAAATATTATTAATGGCCATTTTACAGATTAGGAGACTGAGGTTCAGAAAGATTAGGTGCTGGTCAAACATTACAAAGTTAATCAGGTCCAGGATTCTAATACAGACTTTTCTGATCAAAGACTATAATTATCTGAGTAAACAATACAGCCTTAACTCTATTTAATTCATGAGATTGTTAGCAGGACTGAGCAAAGTATGACTCTAAAACATTTTAAACTCATATGATATAGGTAACATATTAGTGCACAGATTTTATGCCACCAATTACATATTATTAATTTCTTATTAAATTGAAAGAAATTTCCCCTCTAATAACGGAAATATCTAGCAGTGAGAACAGACTGCATTTTAACCTTTACTTTTTTCACACTACATGTCTCAGAAACACAGGAGTGTTATATACTGATGGTACTATGTGGATTAATCCACTGGTAAAATTCATGAAAGATAAACAACTCATATGTGATTATCTGCAGTATTTTCAAAATCCAATGTTTATTTTATTCCTGTAACACAAAACCATGCAATCATTTCAAATGATATTATGGAAAAGTATTTCATTACCTGGAAACATAATCACAATATGTTGAATAACAAAAACAGGTTATAAAAAGTATTCATTGGCCAGGAGAGGTGGCTTATGACTGTAATCACAGCACTTTGGAAGGCTGAAACAGGCAGATCACAAGGCCAAGAGATCGAGACCATCCTGGCCAACATGGTGAAACCTCATCTCTACTAAAAATACAAAAATTAGCTGGGCATGGTGGCAACTGTGCACCTGTAGTCCCAGCTACTCAGGAGGCTGAGGCAGGAGAATCACTTGAATCCCAGAGGTGGAGGCTGCAGTGAGCCAAGACGGCACCATTGCACTCCAGCCTGGCAACAGAGCAAGACTGTCTCAAAAAAATATATATATATATATTAATGTATTATTTGATTTGCTTTAAAAAGATATATATTCATTATGAAAACATTGGAAGGATATATAATTTGAACAAAATATTAAAGAATGATAATATTATCTTTCTGCTTCTCTGAATTTTCAAAAATTTCTATAATAAATAGCATTTTTTAATCTTGAAAAAAGACAAAAGCTATTGTTTCAAAACATAACAATAAACAAATGGGTCTCCACTTCCCAAGCTGAATCATCTTTGTGTCTATTTAGATCTGAGTGTGCCTTTCTTGCAAGGTGCAGTGACAGTCTAGTAGCACTCACCTGTCCAACTGCTTGTAGGTTATAGCAGATGATGTCCTTATTTGCTACTGAAGCTCCATAGAGAAGTGTCTCTGTGAGCCAGCAAAGTCCCAGGAGCAGGTCACAGAAGCTCAGGCAAAAAAGTGCTCTTATCTGTAAAAGTAACAAAATCCTCATTTCATAGGTGATGTAGGTAGAAGAATGTTAACAATGTAATAATTCTTACATGTTATGTTTCTACTATAAAACTGGGCATCATTTTTCTGGGGCCTCTGCCATTAGCTGATTGTGGGAAATGCAAAGGAAGACTACAGATAGGAAGGAATCTGTAACCACTATAACCACAGTTATCCCAACTGTCCTGGAATCAGAGTACTCATGGATAGATTAGCACTGGACCTTCTTACTCATCGGGACACTCCTATATCAGGAATAGTGTGAAAAAAAAAAAAAAAGAGTACAAAGATGGGAGAAATTTTGCAGTGGAGATGCACCACAAGGAGACAGTTAAGAATGCTTTAGCTGCTCAGGCAACATCTTCTAAAATAAGAAATAAGGTAATCTGCTAAGTGTTTAGGGATGTGGCTGAGGACTTAAAGACAATGCAAACATATACAAGTAATAAAAAGTAAACAAATAATAAAAAGTCAGAGTAAAAAGTCAGTAATACTGAAAAATGTCAGAATGAACTATATATGTCGCCTTTGAATTTCTGGCTACACTGGGTGAAAATTGTCTCCTTTTTATCCTCCTCTTGGCATCCCCATTTCCACTTATCTAAAAATTTTGGTCCTTCTATGAAGAAAATTATAAAACATTTATTGAGGGACTCCTAAAGAAGATCTAAAGTGAAGAAATATGTCATATGCTCATAGACTGGAAGATGCAATACTATAAAAATGTCAATTCTGCCTAAATTGGTCTATAGATTAAATGCAATCTCAATTAAATCTCAACCTATTTTCCTGTGGAACTTGACAAGCTGATTCTAAATCCAATGCAGAAATACAAAATATCACCCTGTGAGCCACAAACTTTCCAAGGGAGTGGCTGGGTGTTCACCATCTTAGGGAGAAGTTCTCATCCATGGCACACCTGGCATGGGTTAACTCCTTCAATGCACCACACCTGCAGTTGGTGGACGATGGCCTCACGGACCTCCATAGCAGCACCACAAGACCCAGAGGCCTGCCCCACTGCTCTCTTAACCTGGCAGCTGCTGCCTTGGAAAAGTATAGTTGTGAATATGGCTCCACAAAGTATTATGCACCGTGTGGCTCTGGTGAGGTCTTAGGTTGTAGTCTGACACACACTGCCATCATTCTCCTGGGGTTTAGAGAAATGCCATATGCAGGTAGACCCCCAAAAGTACAAGGGCATATTAAATGGATTCTCAGTTGCACTAAGGACGATGGTGTTCACTGTTTGGCTAAAGGTTGGGCTCTGACTTTCATTGGTCACTCCATGCTGGACTCTGCAAGTTTGGCTTTTATGAAGTCTTTAAAGTCTCGTATAGCAATATGCTCCCAGAACATGTTATCTCTGGCGCATATCACTATATTTGGCTACCTCTGCAAGTGCTAAATTCTTTGCTGTAATTGCCTTATGGAAGCTGCTAAGGTTCAAATTCAAACCCAACCAGGTTACACCAACACTTTGAGGGATGCAGCTCCCAAAATGTATAAGGAAGAAGGCCTAACAACATGCTACAAAGGGATTACTCCTCTCTGGATGAGGCAGCATACACCATGATGAAGTCTGTCTGCTTTGAAGATACTGTTGAAGCATCATACAAGTTTGTGGTTCCTAAGCCCCCACAGTGAATGTTCAAAGGCAGAGGAGCTGGTTGTAACAGTTATAGCAGGTTATATACCTGGAGTGTTTTCTGCAATTGTTTCTCACCCTGCTGATTCTGTGGTATCTGTGTTGAATAAAGAAACAGGTAGCAGTGCTTCTCAGGTCCTCCAGACACTTGGCTTTAAAGGTGTATGGAAGGGACTGTTTGCTTGTATCGTTATGACTGGTACTCTGACTGCACTATAGTAGTTTATGTATGATTCTGTGAAGGCCTGCTTCAGGCTCCCTTGCCCTCCCCCACCCAAGATGCCAGAATCTCTGAAGAAGCAATTCAGGTTAACTCAGTAGCTAGATCAAAGCAAATGTGGACTGACTCTGCTTGTTGATCAGTGTTGAAGAAAGTACAAAAGGAACTTTTATATATTTGACAGTGTAGGAAATTGTCTATTCCTGACATAATTACTATAGTACTCTTGCTTAAGGCAAGGGTTTCAAATTTGCCATTGAAATAAACCCAACTCTTCAGGAAAAAAAAAAGAAATACAAAACAATAAGATAAGAAACCAAGACAATCTTAAAAAAAAAGAAGGAAAACTTGCCCCACCTCATCTTAAGACTAACATAGACCTAGAGTGCAGATACTGTGCTACTAGCACAGAGATGGACAAATAGGTGAACAGAATGAAAATCGCCCAAATTAAACCCAGCAATATATATATAGATATCTGATGTATGGTAAAAGTGGCTTTTTTAATCAGTGGAAAAGGGATAGTCTTTTCAAAATATAAAGCTAGAACAATTGGATATCCATACAGAAAAAAAATGAAGGTAGGCCCCTACTTTGTATCTCATACTACACTCAAAAAATCAGTCAGAGGCGGGGCACATGGCTCACACCTGTAATCCCAGCATTTGGGAGGCCAAGGTGGTTGGATCACCTGAGGTCAGGAGTTCAAAACCAGCTTGGCCAACATGGCAAAACCCCATCTCTACTAAAAATACAAAAATTATCTGGGCATGATGGCAGGCACCTGTAATCCCAGCTATTCAGGGGGCTGAGGCAGGAGAATCACTTGAACCCAGGAGGCGGAGGATGCAGTGAGCCGAGACTCCATGTAATTAGTTCCAGGCCAGGTGCAGTGGATTATGATTGTAATTTTAACACTTTGGGAGGCCGAGGCAGGAGAACTGCTTGGGCCCAGGAGTTCAAGACCAGACTGGGCAACATGGTGAGACTCCATCTCTACAA
>NW_016107323.1:9007300-9009735 GCF_001604975.1 Cebus imitator
GCGCCCGGCACATACATACATTTCTGGTAAACTGTACATAAGAGCAAAAAAACACCTTATCACAAAAATCTGGATACTGATTATCTCTAGAGGTGAAGGGGAGAGCTGTGATTGGGAAGAACCTCAGTAGGTATATGTCTGGAGGGACAGGTAATGTTCCAATTCTTGTCACTAGTGTTTGTTTATAATCATTTTTAAATAGGACACACAAGTTTCATGCATTCTAGCTCATGTCTGATATACCTCACAATAAAAAAATGCATTTACAAATTTTAAAGTCCTGGCCAAGTATGGTGGCTCATGCCTGTAATCCCAACACTTTGTGAGGCTGAGGCAGGAAGACTGAATAAAGCCAGGAGTTCCAGGCCAGCCTTGGCAACATAACGAGACCCCTGTCTCTATAAAATAAAAAATTTAAAAAATTGACTGGCTATGGTGGCGTACGCCTGTAGTCCCTGCTATTCAGGAAGCTGAGGTGGCAGGATCGCTTGGGCCTAGCAGTTTGAGGCTACAGTAGGCTATGATCCTGTACTATGGCCTCAGTGACACAGCAAAACCCTGTATCTAGAAAAAAAAAATTTAAGTCCTAGTCAGATATTACCTGATAGGAGAACTAATCTCCCCACATATACAAAAGAGGATTTTTCTCATCTCCTTCTCCTAAGCCCACCTGTAAAGGAGAATTTTTCTCTTTATTTTTTCTTTTCTGAGAATTTTTCTCATATATTTCTCCCAAACCAGAAAAATAAGTAAGATGCTAATTAATATCTTGCTAATAGGGTTAGAGGGTCAAGTTGGTTTGGCTAACAAAAACATAAACAAATGAAATAATATATAATAAAAACATTTAAAAGTGTAAAGTATTTCATAAATATCAGCTATTATGTTAACCAAATATGGCCTTTTCTCTGAATAAGCTTGCTAAAATTCCAGCTGGATGACATAGTCATAGATTCTACCGGCTTATGACCTATCACAAGTTGATAACGGTTAACAGAGTTAAAAAAAAACTAAGACTAAATATAAAATGTTGAAGTCAAGAAATATATAGAGATGGATCCCTAAATTTAAAATGTTTTACTTGGGAAGCAAGAATTGTATTTCAGGGCATACACACAGGCTGGGTGGTCTTAGACATGTGTGAAGAACAAAGGGATGACTGGGAGTTGTATTAAAAAGAGAAATAGTATATGTTGTTTTGAAAGCAAGCTCACTGGCACTAGAGAAAGTTTTGGGAGTTGGCAAACTCTGATTAGTGAGTGACCATGGTATGTAAAACTAGTCCTAAGAGTCATGGCAAGTCATTTCAGCAACTACAAGGTCAAACTGGTCTCAGGGTTACATTGGGTCATTTCAGTAGCTGTGCTTGTGAAAATGTTAATTATTGGAGCATGTGGTATGTGCTCTGAGAGCTTGTTCCCCCTAGCTTCTCAACTCTGATTTAGTTGGGTATGACAAGAATGATTCAATATGTATAATCAACTTTCACAAAAATAATCCCTGGAGAAGAAAAGTAACCATGCAGCTTTTATGAACAAGAACATAAGTCTGATCATTAATTCAAGAAACAACCCTATGAGGCCAAGCATAGTGGTTCACATCTGTAATCCCCAGCACTTTGGGAGGCCGAGGCAGGTGGATTACCTGAGGTCAGGAGTTTGAGACCAGCCTGATCAACATGGTAAAATCCCATCTCTAATAAAAATTCAAAAAAATTAGCCAGTCATGGTGGTGCACGCCTGTAGTTGCAGCTACTCAGAAGTCTGCGGCAGGAGAATCACTTGAACCTGGGAGATGGAGGTTGCAGTGAGCCAAGATCACACCACTGCACTCCAGCCTGAATGACAAAGTGAGACTCTGTAAAAAAAAGAAAGAGAGAGGGAGAAAGAGAAAGTAAGAAGGAAGGAAGGAAGGAAGGAAGCAAGAGAAAAGAAAGAGAAAGAGAGAAAGAAAGAAAAGAAAGAAAGAAAAAGAAAGAAAGAAAGAAAAGAAAAGGAAAAGAAAAGAAAAGAAAAGAGAAAAGAAAAGAAAGAAAGAAAGGGAAAAGAAAGAAAAGAGAGAAGAAAGAAAGAAAGAACAAACGAACCCCATGTATACGGGGATGTTAAAACATACCAAAAAGTCTTTGGCAGGGCAAAGGAGGATAAAAAGAGGTGAGGTTTGCTTGCACTCAATTCTAATGACAGGAGATAAAGTTCAATCAACTAAACAACAAAAATTAACTCAGTACCTAGTATTGAAATCAAGAAGTATTCCATCCCTCCTATGGATAAAAAGATATTATTTTGAAGGAAACACAAGGAAATGTATAATACAGCTCATGATCTTAAGAAAAATACAACCAGCATAGTGCCTGGTAATAAAGAAAACCCAAAAAAGCATAAGATATGGTCCTAAACATGAAAGCAAAAATTCTTAAAAAAAAAAAAAAAAAA
>NW_016107323.1:9012472-9019534 GCF_001604975.1 Cebus imitator
GCGCCATTGCACTCCAGCCTGGGTAACAAGAGGGAAACTCCGTCTCAAAAAAAAGAAAGAAAGAACAGTCTTATGTACTCTTTTAACAATCTCACAATGCATGAATCACTATCAACAGTGAGCAAATAATCCAGTCCTGCAGAGTTACTGCCTCTCATTATCTGATTTTTTTTTCTTTTTTCTTTTTTTTCTTTTTGAGATAGGGTCTCACTTTGTCACCCAGACTGGAGTGCAGGAGCCCAATCTCAGTTTACTGCAGTTTCAACCTCCCAGGCTCAAGTGATCCTCCCACCTCAGCCTTTTCTCCAATAATGACCCAAATAATAACTTCTGCTGGCATGTCTTCTGAGTCTCCATTTCCTCCACAGATATTCATCCAAATAATAAAAGTAACACAATTACAATGGAGTTTACCATTATTAATGGCATTCTCATCACAGTTGTTACAGATCAAATACGGTTCATTAGCTGAGATTTAATTCCTGGCTCCTCCCCGAATACACCAATTCCCTGGTCTGTTCTCCAGCCTATGTTCTTGAGGAACTCTCCTTGTGCAGCATGGCAATGGCGCTGACTGATACAGAGTAGGGCTGCTTCCAGCAGTGAATACAGAGTAAAGGCCATGACCATTAAAGCTTCCCTGAGGTCCAACTGATTCCTCTCTGCTGCCACAAGGGACTTGGCACTGCCATTGCTGGCACTTTCCTCTGCATTTTTTTTATTTTTTTATTTTTAATGTTTTTTTAGAGATGGGGTTTCACCATGTTGCCCAGGCTGGTCATGAACTCCTGAGCTCAGGCAATCCACTCACCTCGGCCTCCCAAAGTGCTGGGATTACAGGCATGAGCCTGCATTTGTCTTTAATTTAAACCATGGGGGAGAATAAACCAAGAGCTCTCCCTACCCAAGAGAATCTCTATTTTGTTTTAATTATAATTTTTTTTTAAGTTACGTTCTAAGCCAAATTAGACCTTACACCTTATATCTTTATAAAGTTCTAACCCACTGTTATGCCAGAACATCACTTGGACATTAGTTTTCAAACAAGAACAATTTCATCCTGATCCCACCCTCACAGGGACATTCAGTATTTTTTTTTTTTAAGAGATAAGGTCTTGCTCTGTCACCTAGGCTGGAGTGCAGTGATATGATCATAGCTCGCTGCACCCTTGAACTCCTGTGCTCAAGCAATCCTCCCACCTCAGCCTCCTGGGTAGCTAGAATTATAGGCACCTGCCACTACATCTGGACCACTTGGCATTGTTTGAAGAAATTTTTGGTTGTCACAACTGAAGAAAGGAGGTTTTGCTACTAGTATCTAGCTGGTAAAGGCTGCCAAACTTCCTAATGTACAGGACAGCAAATAATTAGTCCCACATCACAATAATGCTGAGGCTGACAAACCCTGCTTTCAGAGATAAAGCTTAGCTCTATTGTGTAACTCATACTTGATTAACTTAATCACATCAGAACTCAAATTCCAGCAAAGGAAATAAACATTAGGAAAATTTGAATCTCAAGATGTTTGACTTAAAATTAATTTGGCAGGCAATGACAATACAGCATCAAAACTTCTCCTTTCTAGTTCGACTTACATAGTCACAATCTACCTCTGAAACTTCAAAATCCATTTTCATTCGACAGTATATTTTGGTGGTTTAAAAGTGTATGGGGGTGATTCTGGAAAAAGACAAGTCTGCATTCAAATTCCAGCTCTAACACTTGCTAGCTTTAAGTATTCAACCTTACCAGTATTCAATTTCCTTACCTATAATATCAGACTAATAACATCCGTCTCAAAGTTTTTTAAGGATTAAATGAAAAATACATTGAAAGCACTGGGCAAATGTATCTAGAATACAATAAATATTAAAAATTTATTTAATTTGAAGAGCAATTACAGTTAAAAGTATGGACTTTTAAAAATCCCTGCCCTATTGACCATGCCTAAAATATCTCAATGTATCATCATGACAAATTTAAAAGTAATTCATAGAATTATTTCACCATTTTTTTTTTTTTTTTTTGAGACAGAGTTTCACTCATGTTACCCAGGCTGGAGTGCAATGGTGCGATCTCGGCTCACCGCAACCTCCGCCTCCTGGGTTCAGGCAATTCTCCTGCCTCAGCCTCCTGAGTAGCTGGGATTACAGGCACGCACCACCATGCCCAGCTAATGTTTTGTATTTTTAGTAGAGACGGGGTTTCACCATGTTGACCAGGATGGTCTCGATCTCTTGACCTTGTGATCCACCCGTCTCGGCCTCCCAAAGTGCTGGGATTACAGGCTTGAGCCACCGCGCCCGGCCTGAATTATTTCACCATTTACAAGCAATATCTGTAATTTGTTTCAGAGACTAAGTCACTAAAAAGTTAAAATCCAACACAAAGAGAGATTACTCACCTCTGGAGATTTCTGTACATTCTGGAATACTGCATAGGCAATAAGTGAACTTGAACCTATAACACTGAGAGATTTAGCAGATGATTGATCATTAAGGCAGGACAATGAAGTACCATCATTTTTGTCATTTTGTTATTTTTACAGTTTTATTGGCATAATTGATATAAAATGAACTGCATTAATTATTTTTTTTATACTCAGGGTCCTGCTATGTCAGCCAGGCTAGAGTGCAGTGGTGCCATTATAGTTCAATGTAACCTTGAACTACTGAGCCCCAGTGATCCTCCTGTCTCAGCCTCCTGAGTAGCTAGGACTACAGGTGTACATCACCACATCTGGCTAATTATTTTATTTTTTGTAGAGGCAGGGTCTTGCTATGTTGCCCAGGCTGGTCTCAAACTCCTGACCTCATGTGATCCTCTCACCTTGGCCTCTCAAGCACTGAGATTACAAGTGTGAGCCACCATGCCCAGCCCTGCACATATTTTTTTTTATTTTTTTATTTTTAATTATATTATTTAGAGATAGGGTCCCCTTCTGTCACTCCAGGCTAGAGTGCAGTGGTACAATCACAGCTTACTGCAGCCTCCAACTCCTGGGCTAAAGTGATCCTCCTGCGTATGCCCCCTGAGTAGCTGGAACTACAGGCATGTGCTACCATGCCCTGCTAATTTAAAAAATTTTTTTGTACAGACAGGATCTCACTATGTTGCCCAGGCTGGTCTCAAACTCCTGGGCTCAGGCCATCCTCTTGCCTCAGCCTCCCAAAGTGCTGGGATTACAGGCATGGGCCACCACATCCAGCCAATATTTTTAAACAAATATAGAATGCTTCACAAATCTGCATGTTCTCCTTATGCAAGGCCATGTCAATCATTTTTTTTTTTTTTTTTTTGAGACAGGCTCTCACTCTGTCAACCAGGCTGGAGTACAGGGGCACAATTATGGTTCCTCCTGGGTAGCTGGAACTACAGAAACATGCTACCACGTCCAGCTACTTTTTTGTTTTGTTTTGTTTTGTTTTTTTGGAGGGACAGGGTTTCACCATGTTGTCCAGGATGGTCTCAAATTCCTGAGCTCAAGTGATCTGCCCACCTCAGCCTCCCAAAGTGTTAGGATTACAGGTGTGAGCTCAGCCCTACCAATATTCTCTATATCATTCTAATTTTTAGAATATGTGCTGCTTAAGTAAGCACTTTGCTATTGATTTTTGCAATTGATCCTGTTAATCAGGTTGTCCACTGATTTTCAGATGTTATCCTTTAATCAATTTTTTGTTGCTATTGTTAATATTGTCTTTTCATTAGTAAGAAAATATCAACATGATAAAGAATATCATTTCTCTTTGACTAAAGAGTAAAAGCAAATCCCTGAGGGAAAAATGTGGAAAACAACAGAATTGTTGAATTTTGCTTATACTGGTTTAGTTTTATGCAATTAAATAAACATACCTCAGAGTAGCCATGACAAATTGTATCCACTGTATTGCAGGTAAAATCTAAGTAAAACAAGGAAAAGAGAATAAAATTAAACCTTTTACATTGAATATTCAACCTAACTCTAAGTTCACTGTTTACTATCTGTACAGCATAAATTTTTCTTCAAAGCATAATCTCAAAACATACTACAAGCTGAAAATAAGTGAAAAGGCTGAACAGGCCCCTGGAAAGACAGGGTGATCCCTTTTTTCCTCTCTTATTTCTATTTCTCTGGGAAATGGTATGATT
This sequence comes from Cebus imitator, assembly GCF_001604975.1. Taxonomy (NCBI): domain Eukaryota; kingdom Metazoa; phylum Chordata; class Mammalia; order Primates; family Cebidae; genus Cebus; species Cebus imitator. Next base: position 9,016,604 of record NW_016107323.1, read on the forward strand.
TTTTCAAAAAATAGAGCAGTGGATTAAAAATGACTAAATGAAAAAGGAAGCTAGCCAGGCACTGTGGCTCATGCCTGTAATGCCAACACTTAGGAAGGCTGAAGTAAGAAGATCACCTGAGGCCAGGAGTTCAAGGAAAAAAAAAAGAAAAAAACTGGGTGAGAAAACTAATAAAAGAATAAAATGGAGAAGAGGTAGGAAAAGTTAAATGTTGAGAGAGAATACAGAGATGTGTGGAAATAATAGGTTACAGAAAAGACAAACACTAGAGTTCACTGATAGGTAGAAAGAGGAAAGATAGAATAGTAAAACAGAGAAACGGAAGAAAAGTTAGCAGTATGGAGAGATCATGAGTGAAAAATGCAGAACACGGAAGAAGAAAGGGAGAGCACAAAGGAAGAGAGGGAGAGCTTTCTGATCTTACCAAGTCCCAACTGTCCTCCAGAATGCTAGCCTCTAGCAGAAAGGCCATAGGGACTTCAGTCCTAGCTACCCTTGAGCAGCCGTTCCTTCCCAGTCAGCTTCTGAATCCTGAAGCAGTGAACAGGTGGCTCCACCCCTACCCCAGCTGGGCTCCTCCTATACCTAATCCTGCTCTGTACCTTGAGGGCAAGGAGAGGGGTGGTGACGAATGGAGAAGAAAGTCAAGCAGAAAGAACAAAAACAGAAAGACCAGGTGACAGGGAAACAAGTTTTAAGTGGCATTAAGAATTAAAAGAGGCAAGAGGCAGGAGTAATAAAAAGCAGACAAATACAGAAGGGGCAGGATTGAGAATAAAAGAATGAGTTATAGTAAAAAGATAAATAAAGCTGCAATAGAGAAATGGAACCAAAAAAAGGGGTGGGGGAGAAATAAAAGGGACAGAAAAGAGTTGTCCCTAAAATTTGCCCTTGTTTAGAGACAGAAGCCTGTGATAGAAAAGAGAGATTGCATATTCACTCAATTAATAAAGTGAAAAGCTGAGGTTATTAATCTTCATCATAAATTATTCATTAATACATTAATGTTTAAATATCAACTTTGTGTAAAGCAATATGTTATGGAAGATATAAAGAGAAATAAGATACAGACCCAGCCTTCTAACAGCTTATAATATAGTAGGAAAAATGGCCTGAATACCAAAAACTCAAATGAGCTGCACACAGCAAGAATATGCCTATACAAAGTAGCATTCAAAGAGGATTTGGAAGAACTGATAAAATTTGGACAAAGACTGGAGGAAAAGGGAGAGCAGAAGGAAGATCATTCATTTATGTAACCATTTATCTTTAATCTAGCCATACTTTCATATAGTCTATAAATCCTTATTGATAACAAGTTAAATCACTTGCATGGCTAATTTAAATATACGACTAATTTATTCATATCAGGTTAAAATTACAGTCCAAAACAAAACAAACTACAGCTGAGTGTAATGTCATGCACCTGTGGTCTCAGTTACTTGGGAGGGGGAGGCCGAAGGGTCTCTTGAGGCTGCAGTGTGCTATGACTATTCCTGTAAATAGTCATTGTACTCCAATCTGGACAGCATAGCGAAACACTATCTCTAACACAAAATAAAACATGGCTGGGTGTGCTGGCCTACGCCTGTAATCCCAGCACTTTAGGAGGCCAAGGCGGGCGGATCACTTGAGGTCAGGAGTTTGAGACCAGCCTGGCCAACATGGCGAAACTTTGTCTCTACTAAAAATACAAATATTAGCCAGGTGGGTGGCATGCACCTGTAATCCCAGCTAGTTGGGAGGCTGAGGCATGAGAATCGCTTGAACTCAGGAGGCGGAAGTTGCAGTGACCTGAGATTACAACACTGTACTCCAGCCTGGACAACAGAGTGAGACTCCATCTCAAAATAAACAAAAATAAAAATGGAAACCAAACCAAACAAACAAAAAGATTATAGTCTGTAGTCGAAGTCCAGACATTGTTAAATAGATGTTGTTTTAATCACTTCACTTAAATTGTTAGGTAAACAAATAAATAAAAATACCAGGAAATTTCTGGATCAGAAATCCCCAGCATAAGGTCTTGAGAAGTGTTTTAAGGCCTCTACTCATACATCTTACCTAATAAAGATGAGGAGACTACTGACAATTTCACCAAGTGATAAGAAAATGCTTTTAGACAAAGGACTGTTGTTTTAGTCAAGAACAAATCTCAAGTTGTTCAGAAAACAGCCATGCCAAATTAGTCTGCTGCTCTTGATAGGATAATCAATGATGAATAACTTTTCTCTTTGGTGTTCTCTTCTAAAATGTATATACCATCTACCAACATTCGGGAATTTACTTTGCAGTTTTTCTATTGAAATTAATCCCTTGCTTGCTGTATATTCAGCACTTTGCCCCTTTGAAGTATCTTTGGAAACATGATCTTGCCATCTTCCTTTTCTTTTTCTTTTTTTTTTTTCCCATTTATTTATTTTATTGCATTTTAGGTTTTGGGGTACATGTGAAGAACATGCAAGATTGTTGCATAGGTATGAGAACACATGGACACAGGGAGGGGAGCCATCTTCCTTTTCTATAAAGGATAACCCAAGCTCAAATGACGAAGTAGGTGATATTTATTTTCAGTTTTCCTTTACCTCTTTTTAGCAAAAACCTCCTTGCATGCCTATGGTCCCAACTACTCAGCAGGCTGAGGCAGGAGGATCTCTTGAGGCTGAGAAGTCCAGACTGCAGTGAGCTGTGTTTGCACCACTGCACTCGCATTCCAGTCTGGGTGACAGAGTGAAACCCCATTTAAAAAAAAAAAAGAAAGAAAAAAGAATTACTAAAGAGAGTTTGATAAAAGGACTACTTACAAAGATGTCTTTTCCTCTTAAAATCAGGAACAAGACAAGGATGTCCATTTTTATTTAACATTGTACTGTAGGTTCTAGCTAGTGAAATAAGGCATCTAGATGGGAAAGGCAGAAATAAAAAAAAATA
>NW_016107323.1:9019709-9027931 GCF_001604975.1 Cebus imitator
AAGGTTGCAATGAGCCAAGATCGTGCCATTGCACTCCAACCTAGGCAACAAGAGCGAAACTCCGTCTCAAAAATAAAAAAGGTTTCTAGTAGCAACAGCTACCAATTATAAAGTGCTTTGGAATTGTATCTTAGTAAAATTATTGCCAATAAAATGAAGTTTGGGACAAAAGCAAGGCAGGAAATGCCCAGTGCTAGAATTCATGGTGTAATAATTAATGGATATGTTTCTGTCTTTCCCACTAAAAAGGATAATATTTAGAATATAAAGTATAAAACAAACATTGTAAGAGGGAACTGAAGATAAGATTGTAAGAGAGCACCTGACTACTCTAAATAAATCCACCACTCCTCTAAATAAATCCATCACTTCTGGCCTGAACAAATTACACTCCAGAATTTTGATAAAACTTGCCAGTTAACCCAATAAACCATTTGAGAGAAATCTGAGAGTTCATGTGAAAATGAGAAAGAAACTTGCTAGAAATCTGGTGATAGCTAAAATAAAGGTGAAAAGATGGTGAAATCTGCAAACGAAACCGTACATCAAGGATCTTAGTATTGATCCCAAATAGATCAACTGTCCAAAAGTTGTGTTTGCAAACAATTAGAACAAAAAGTAACTGCTAAGTCAGCATGGGTTTACTTAAAAAAAAAAAAAAAAAAAAAAAAGGCTGGGTACAGTGCCTCATACCTGTAATCTCAACATTTTGGGAGGCCAAGGCAGGAAGGATTACTTGAGCCCTAGAGGTCAAGATCAGCCCATACAATATGACAAAACCCCATCTCTACAAAAAATACAAAAATTAGTCAGGCATGGTGGTGCACACCTATAGTCCCAGCAACTATGGAGGCTGAGATGGGAGAACTGCTTGAGCCCAGAAGTTTGAGGCTGCAGTGAACCATGATTGTACCCCGGCACTTCAGGCTGGACAAAAAGAGTAAGAACCTGTCTCAAAAAAATAACAACAAAAAGCCAGACTAACTCATTCTCTTTTTAGATAGAATTACTAAACATATATCTGAAATTCTGACAAAGCATTTGGTGAGAAATTTCACGCTATAAAAATTAGAAAATAGGCCAGGTGCGGTGGCTCATACCTGTAATCCCAGCACTTTGGGAGGCTGAGGCAAGTGGATCATCTGAGGTCAGGAGTTCAAGATCAGCCTGGCCAACATGGTGAAACCTCGCCTCTACTAAAAATAGAAAAATTAGTTGGGCATGGTGGCACATGCCTGTAGTCCCAGCTACTCGAGAGGTTGAGGCAGGAGAATCACTTGAACGCGGGAGGTGGAGGTTGCAGTGAGTCAAGATTGCACCACTGCACTCCAGCCTAGAGACAGAGCAAGACTCTGTTTCAAAAAAACAAGAAAATATAGGCTGGATGCGATGACCCATGCCTGTAATCATAGCTACTCAGGAGACTGAGGTGGGAGGATCACTTGAGCCCAGGAGTCCGAGGCTTCAGTGAGTTACCATCATACCACGGCACTCTAGCCTAGGCAACACAGCCAGATCCTGTCTCTACAAAAAAATAAAGTAAAAAATTACCCACGTATGGTGGCACATGCCTGTAGTCCTAGCAACACGGGAGGCTGAGGCGGGAGGATAACTTCACTTTGAGGTTACAAAGAGCTATGATCACACTACATAATGAGACCCTGTCTCTTAAAAAAAAAAAAAAGAAAAAAGAAAAAAATATAAAAACCAAGTGGAAGCATAATTAAGGTCATTTACTGCACAAATAAACCTAAGGGAATGCTAAATAATTGATCAGTATTAACAATGACTTCTATTGAGATGAACAAGCATTCTGACTTGGCACTGTTCTGTAAAACACTTCCATCAATGACTTGAAATAAAACATAGTGGGCATATTTATCAAATATTGCTTATCTATTGTTGCATAACAATTTTCTACAAATTTGGTGGCTTAAAATACACATTTATTATCTCACAGTTTCTGTGGGTCAGAAGTTCACAGCATGGCTTAACTGGATCCTCTGCTTCAGGGTCTCTCAAAAGGCTATAATCAAGATACTGGCCACATGTAGAGTATCTCTCATTTGAAGGTTCAAATAGGGAAGAATTTGGTCCCAAGCAGATGTCATTGCTGTAATTCAGTTCTATGAGGGCTATTAGACTTAGGGCCTCAGTTCCTAGCTGTTACCCAAAGGCTTCAGTCAGTTCCTTGCCATGTGGACTTCTGCAAGATGTTCTCCTAGAAAGAAGGAAGTTACAATCTTATGTAACCAAATCACTTAAGCGAGATCCCATTGCCTTTCTCATGTTCTTTGGGTCATAGATCTTACCAAGGGATTATACAAAAACACGAATATCCAGAGGTGGAATCACTGGAGGCCATCTTAGAGTCTGCCTACCACTGTGTATCCCTCCAACATGTCAAGCATTTTTGCACTTCTCATCATTTGCAATAGTTGTTTCCTCTGTCTTGAGTACTTTTCCCTAATCACAATGGGCTCCTTCTCATCCTTCAAATATCAGCTCAAATATCATCTCTGAAATGTAACATTCATCAAATTTCCAAGTATCTTGGTTATATTTTTGTTCTCTGATTCTCCCAATATACAATAACTTCCTTGAGGGTAGGTAACAAGCATTCTAAATAAAATGCTATTTATAATAATACCTGCAGTTGTCGAGCTTTTGAAATGTGGCCAATCTAAGTTGAGACATGTTTTAAGTGTAAATATCCACTGAACTTCAAAGTATAAAAATAGGGATGTAAAATATCTCAATGCCATATTTATATTGATTGTATGTTGCAAGGATAACATTTTGGATATTATTTAATTTTTTGTTTGAGACAGAGTCTCACTCTGTTGCCCAGGCTGGAGTGCAGTGGTGTAATCTCAACTCACTGCAACCCCCTCCTCCCAGGTTCAAGCAATTCTACTGTGTCAGCCTCCTGAGTAGCTGGAACTACAGGCACCTGCCACCACGCCTGGCTAATTTTTGGATTTTTAGTAAAGGTTTTACCATGTTGGCCAGGCTGGTCTCAAACTCCTGACCTCACGTGATCCAACTGCCTTGGCCTCCCAAAGTGCTGGGATTACAGGCATGAGCCACCACACCCAGCCTATTATCTAAATTTTTACAGAAGATTGTTTTGGATATCTGGAGATCCGATATCTCCAGTACCTAAAGCAGTGCTCAGAATAGGCACTATTTGTTGAATATTCATTCAACAATGTACTGAAGTTGTGAGGAATGACAGACTTAAGATCTAAATACTTCAGAATAATGAGTTTTATTAAATAGAAGTTAATAGCTTGGCACAGTGGCTCATGCCTGTAATACCAGCACTTTGGGAGGCTAAGGCGGGTGGATCACGAGGTCAGAACACCTTTTGTCCCAGTTACTCAGGAAACTGAGGCAGGAGAATCACTTGAACCTGGGAGGCAGAGTTTGCAGTGAGCAGAGATCATACCACTGCACTCCAGCCTGGGCAACAGAGTGAGACTCCATCTCAAAAAAAAAAAAAGTTGATAGAAATAAATGTAAGTATATTGTACTTGAGTCTAAAAAACCAACAGGGCAGAGATTAAGATAAAGAATATAACAATTATTTTAAAAATCTCAAGTGGTACTATCCAATAGAAATATAACGTGAGTCACATATGGAATCTTAAATTTTCTAAAAGCAAAATAAAAAGGCAAAAATAGGTGAAACTATTTTTTTTTAAGACAGGGTCTCACTCTCTTAAGTATAATGGTGCGATCATAGCTCATTGCAGCCTCGAAGTCCTGGGCTCAGGAGATCCTCCTGCCTCTGCCTCCCAAGTAGCCAGGAAGGCAGGTGCCTGCCACCAGACTCAGCTGATATTTAAATTCTTTGTAGAGATGAGGTCTTACTGTGTTGACCAGGCTGGTCTCAAGTCATCCTCCAGCCTTGGCCTCCCAAAGTGTTGGGATTACAGGCGTGAGCCACCGCACCTGGCAGAAATTAATTTTAACAATACATTTTATTGGGTGGGTAGGGTGGCTCACACCTGTAGTCCCAGCACTTTGTGAGGCCAAGGCAAGCAAATTGCTTGAGCTCGGGAGTTCAAGATCAGACTGGGCAACATGGTGAAATCCCATTTCTACAAAAAAAATATATAAAAATGAGCTGGGCTTGTTGGCACACGCCTTTAGTCTTAGCTACACAGGAGGCTGAGGCGGGAGGATCACTTGACGCCGGAGGTGGGGATGGGAGTGAGGCAAAGGCTGCACTGAGCCAAGATTGGGTACACTGCATGCCAACCTGGGTGACAGTGAGACCCTGTCTCAAAAAATAATAGTACATTTTATTTAACTCAAGTATCCAAATTATCATCACTGCAATGTGTAATCAATGTAAGTATGTCATCGAGATATTTTACATCTTTAATTTTGTAGTTTGAAATTTGGTGGGTATTTACACTTACATGTCTCAACTTGGATTGGCTACATTTCAAAAGTTCACCAGCTACATGTATTATTATAAATGGCATTTCTATTTAGACTGCTTTTACAACTAGATTATGGAAGCTGTTGCATTTGAATTTTATCCTGCAGAAGTGCCATTACAAATTCCTGAGCATTATAAAGGCTTTAGTGAGTATATACTATATGCCAGGCACCACTCTTAGTGCTTCATATGTATTACCTAATTTCATCTATTCACAACCCTATGAAGCAAGTATTATTATCCTCATTTTACATGATAAAACTGTGAGTATTAAAATGATGGCAGTGTACAGGACAGACTAAAAGATGAGACTGACAAGAGTTAGGTTATTTTTATTTACTTATTTATATCCCTCTTTGACCTAGATAAAATTCCAGGGCATTAACAAAAGTACATAAACAAGACAAAATAACATGAGTTGAAAGTGGCACAAAAAAAGGAACATTTCTGCTGATGTGACTTCATTCCTGGATGTTAAACTCTGAGTTTTTAAATGTTATTTTATTGCAACAAAAAATATTAACATAATAGAAATCCAAAGTAAAGTTTCCTGTATTCCCATTATCTTGCCAAAACAATGATTTAATTCTTGCCTATATACATATTCCATTTTTACATATTTGCAGTAATTGCATAGCTAGTATTTTACATTCTATACTTTTTTCTCAGCATTATGTCATATTTTTTTCCTTTATGAGAGTCTTATGTGCTTACTCTCTACTCCCTCAGACTGTAACTAATGTTTAATCCTAATGTATTTCTTCATACTTTTCCCTATGCTCATCAATATGCATCCAAATATATACACACATATATGGCAAGGGGCGTTGTTGAGGTGGCAGGGTTTTAAAAAATGGGATCATATGTTTCTGTACACACTGCTTTTCACACTTTCACAGACATCTTTCTGCTTTAATATAGTTCTAACCCATTTTGGTTGCTACATAATATTCCACATAAAATCATTCATCCAACAATTCCTCTAATAATGGGCATGTAGATTGTCTTTCTCTTCTGCAAACAATGCTGCAATAAACATCCCAACACATATAACCACCTTCTGTGCTGATTTTTTTTCTTTTTTTAGAGACAAGGTCTCATTATGTTGCCCAGGCTGGTCTCATACTCCTTAAGGGATCCTCCCACATCAGCCTCCTGAGTAGATGGGACCACAGGCATGTGCCACCACGTTTAGTTAAATTTTTTTTAATTGCTTGTAGAGATGGGGTCTCCCTATGTTGCCCAAACTGGTCTTGATCTCCGGGGCTCAAGTGTCTTCCTGCCTCAGCCTCCTAAAGTGCTGGGATTACAGGTGTGAATCACTGCACCTGGCCTTAATCCCATTTTTCCATGAGCTTTTTGAAGTCCCCTTGCATGTGGTCCAAGAATGGAATATAAAATACATATATACACGTATACCTGTATATATGTCTATATATATACATATATACAGGTATACGTGTATATATATCTACATATATAAGTTATTTGAAGAAATATATAATGTTTAATGTATATATATACACATATGTATATATATATATACATGTGTATATATGTATATATACACACACACATGCATGCACACACACACACGTTTGTATGCTTGTAAAATTATGTGGATGATATAGGTTATTAATTCTAGCATCGTTTGTAATGCTATTGAGACTTATCCATGTTATCGCATGTATCAGCACTCATTTCTTTTTCTTGCTGAATGGTATTCCATTATAAAGAGGTTTATCCATTATTTTTTCATGTTTATCCACAATCTGTTTATTCATTTCACAATAGACGGATGTTTGTTTTTCCCAGACGTTGTCTATTATGAATAAATATTCTCCTCTAGCTCTTTATGGTGTTTTGATTTCTCTCAATTGCCTTCTTATTCGCTTGTGAGGGTTCTTTCCATATCCCATATACGTGTCCTTCATCAGGTATGTGGTTTGGAAATATTTACTTCCAGTCTGGGGTTTTCTTCTTTTCCTTTTCTTTTGAAATGATGTCTCACTCTGTTGCCCACGCTGGAGTGCAGTGGGCAATCTCAGCTCGCTGCAAACTCCGCCTCCTGGATTCGAGGGATTCCTCTGCCTCAGTCTCCTGAGTAGCTGGAAGTACAGGCTCAGGCGACCCCCCCAGCTAATTTTTGTAGTTTTAGTAGACACGGGGTTTCACCATGTTGGCCAAGATGGTCTCGATCTCCTTACCTTGTAATCCACCTGCTTCGACCTCCCAAAGTGCTGGGACTACAGGCGTGAGCCACGGTGCCAGGCCTTTTTCTTTCTTCCTTTCCTTTCTTCCCCTCCCCTCCCCTCCTTTCCCCTTTTTCCCTTTTTTCCCCTTTCCCCTTTCTTCTTTTCTTTTGACGGAATTTTGCTCTTGTTGCCCAGGCTGGAGCTCAGTGGCGTGATCTCGGCTCACTGTAACCTCCGCCTCCTGGGTTCAAGCGATTCTCCTGTCTCAGCCTCCCAAGTAGCTGGGATTACCGGAATGTGCCACCATGCCCGGCTATTTTTTTTTTTTTTTCTTTTTCATNGACCAAAAAAAAAAAAAAAGGAATCCAGCCCTCATAGGAAACAGATAATAAGCAAAAGTAAACTAAGCAAATTATATAGTCTGTTATAAGTTGAAGAATACTATGGAGAAAAAAAAATAACAAGGGGAAAGGAGATGGAAAGCCGGGCAGTCAGGGAGAAGCAATTTTTACAAGATGGTCAGGATAGATTTCAGTAGGAGGTTGAGATTTGAGCAAAGATTTGAGGGAAGTCAAGGAGTCAGCCATGTGGATATTCTGGAAGGAGAACATACAAAGGCCTTGAGGTAGGGACATACCTTGTGTAAACTGGGAAAAGCAAAGAGGTCAGTGAAACTGGGGCTTCACTGACCTAAGGACTGAAAAATGGGAGTTTATATATAAATTGCCTTAAGTGATCATGCTATTTTTCTTTCTCTTCACTCCAGTTGCTACACGGAGTCACATGGACATTCATGTAACATGTCCCCTCCTCTTCACCTCCATACAACACCCAGGGTGATCATTTTGATTTTCCACATCAGTGTCAACTGTGGGATTTTATGACTTCCAAAATATGCCAGAACTATACTCAGTTTATTTTTGTAGATCATCATCAGGGTCTTGAAGCCAAAAATCTAATTATTATTTTTTTGAGACGGAGTTTAGCTCTTGTTGCCCAGGCTGGAGAACAATGGCACAATCTCAGCTCACTGCAACCTCTGCCTCCCGGGTTCAAGCATCTCTCCTGTCTCAGCCTCCTCAGTAGCTGGGATTACAGGCGCCTGCCACCAACACCTAGCTAATTTTTAAAAATTTTTTATTTATTTTTCTTATTTTATTTTTTTTTACTGGCTGATATTTGTATTTTTAGTAGAGATAGGGTTTCACCATGTTGGCCAGGCTGGTCTCGAACTCCTGACCTCAGGTGATCCACGGCCTCAACCTCTCAAAGTGCTGGGATTATTGGCATGAGTCACTGCACCCAGCCCAAAAATCTAATTATATCTTAAGAAAACTGACTTGGATCAGGGCACTATTCAAAGAAAGGATTGGGACATGCACCATATAGCAAAAGTGCCAATTTTTCCTTTCTCTATCCAACCAATCCACTTCCTTCCCTTCTATAAAACCTATTTCTAGGCCGGGCGCGGTGGCTCACGCCTGTAATCCCAGCACTTTGGGAGGCCGAGGCGGGTGGATCACGAGGTCAAGAGATCGAGACCATCCTGGTCAACATGGTGAAACCCCGTCTCT
>NW_016107323.1:9028291-9072445 GCF_001604975.1 Cebus imitator
AAAAAAAAGGGGGCCAGGCATCATGGCTCATGCCTGTAATCTTAGCACTTTGGGAGGCTAAGGTGGCCTGATCACAAGGTCAGGAGATCGAGACCATCCTGGCTAAAACGGTGAAACCCCATCTCTACTAAAAATGCAAAAAAATTAGCTGGGCATGGTTGCATGTGCCTGTAGTCCCAGCTACTTGGGAAGCTGAGGCAGAAGAATCGCTTGAACCCGGGAGGTGGAGGTTGCAGTAAGCCAAGATTGTACCACTACACTCCAGACTGGACAACAGAGCGAGACTTTGTCTCAGAAAAAAAAAAAAAGTTAGATGGGTGTGGTGGCAGGCACCTGTAATCCCAGCTACTCAGGAGGCTGAGGCAGGAAAATCACTTGAACCCGTGAGATGGAGGTTGCAGTGAGCTGAGATCATGCCTCTGAACTCCAGCCTGAGTGACAGAGTGACTCTGTCTCAAAAAACAAAAATAAAAAAATTAAACCTACTTCTAACCATGACAAGAAAGTCACTGCTAATGAATTCTACTAACTAGGTATAATCAAAGTTATTTATACTGAGAAGTAAGTAATTTTAGAAGTTTAAATGTTTTATAAAGAAAATTTTTTTTTTTGAGACGGAGTTTTACTTGTTGCCCAGGCAGGAGTCCAATGGTGCAATCTCAGCTCACTGCAACCTCTGCCTCCTGGGTTCAAGCAATTCTCCTGCCTCAGCCTCCCAAGTAGCCAGGATTACAGGCACCCACCACCATGCCCAGCTAATTTTTGTATTTTTAGTAGAAACAAGGTTTCACCATGTTGGTCAGGCTAGTCTCAAACTCCTGACCTCAGGTGATCCATCCGCCTCAGCCTCCCAAAGTGCTGGGATTACAGGCATGAGCCACTGTGCCTAGCCTATAAAGAAATTTTAAAACTCTTAATACCTCCATATAGACTACAGAACAGAAAATTCTTAGTCTGACTTCAAAATTCTACCCAATCTGGGCTTAAAACTGTTCTACTATCTCCTGTTTTGAGAACTCCCTCCAGGCAAGCCAGTCATTCTCCCAAAGCATCACTTTCATTCCGACATCTGCTCCTTTTCTACTTGTTCTCTATCTCAAATGTTCTTTTATCCAAGGCTTAACTCTATTTCCACCAATTACATAAAGTCTTGTTTCACCACCTCAGTTCATAGTTTTCTCCTCTTCTAATTTCTATCACTTGTCTTGTAGCTCATAGTGTTACGGGATCTTTGGGGTGTCAATTTTCTGGCCGGAAACCTCTGTGGCCACAGTGCCTTTGCCTAAGTTCTTGTCCTGCATCCAGGAAGAATGAAGTCCATGGACAAGTAAAGGGTGAACAAGACAAAGATGAGTTTTACTGAGTGTTACAACAGCTCAGAGGAGAACTGCAGTGGGTAGTTCCTCTCTGTGGGCAGGTCATCCATTGAGTATTCAGTTCTCAGCACAGAAGAGGCCCTGGAGACGGTAGCTCCTCTTTGCACCTGGTGGTTCCAATGTCTGCAGCTCTCAACAGAGAGGAGACCCTGAAGAGGGTGGCTCCTCTCTGCCCGCAGGTTGTCATCTGCAGCTCTCAGCAGAGAGGGTAGGTCCTCTCTGCAACTGGTTGATCTGTAGTTCTCTGCCCTCTTGGTTCTCTGGCAGTCCTCTGCCCTGCTCTGGCTAAGCCCAGGGCTTTTACGGACCTCAGAGGGAAGGAAGTGCATGCCAAATGGTCCATGGGCAGCCATGGGCAGGCCAGAAGAGGCATCATGAGTCCCTACTCCAGTCTGCAGGACTGGCAACCTGGACTCCAGTCTTCAGGTCCTCCCTGGCCTGAATGTGGGGCCTTACTGGGGACTCTCCCCCTTCCACCCAGGAATTAATCTGCCTCCCGTTGCCATTCATGACCCCTAGGGCTTGGCCCCAAGTTTGCTCTGAGATTGGAGCAGAGCCTGGGAGCAGAGAGAGGCCAGGTGGTGGGAGCAGACACCCCTGAGCCTGCAGGGATTGCGGTAGGGTGTATTTCTGGTCCCCCAAGGGTGCAGGCTGCAGAGATGCCCAGGTCCTGCAGCCACAACAGCACCAGGGGGTTCCTGCCTCAACTCAGATGGGGTGGGGCTCCCACAGACTCCATGGAGTGTGCAGCCCCAGCCACCCCTTCCTGTTGCAGCTGGCTGCCATAAATAGGGCAAACTCAAAATAAATTTTTCTGAACTTCCCCAAACACCCCGCCCCCCCGCCCACGCCACACACACACACACACGAGTCTTTCAAAATTTCTACGCAATCAAACTGGTTGTCCATGATTGGATCCTGTTATCACTGATGGCTATTTATACACACACATTTTGGACACATACAGTGGTTAATTATAGCAGTAAGTCCCTTACAATGCATTGTATATATTCTCTTACTCTTACATGCATTTGTTCATCAAATCTTGTGAATTCTACCCTTAAAAAGTTTGTCAATTCCATCCATACTTCTTCAGCCGTATTATGTCCTACTGCATGACCTTAACCTCTTCCACCTAGACTACTACCATAGTCTAATTAATTGGCCACCCTGCCTTCAGTCTTCTCACCTCCAATCCATTCCCTTCACTCCTGAGTAATGTTGTTTTTGTTTTGAGACAGGGTCTCACTCTGTTGCCAGACTGAAGTGCAGCGGCAGCAATCAGGGCACTCACTACAGCCTCCACCTCTCTGGTCCAAGTGATCCTGCTGCCTCAGCCTCCCAAGTGCCTGGGACCACAGGCACACACCACCACAACTGGTTAATTTTTCTACTTACTGTAGAGATGAGGTTTCACAACGTTGCCCAGGCTGACCTGAATGATGTTTCTCCACACAAATGTAAAATCACTCTCCTAGTTAAAACTTCTGATGACTCCAAACCTTTTAGCTTGGTGAGACCCTTTTGAATCTGCTCCACAGAAGCTCAGTAGTATTAAAAAAAAAAAAAAAAGAAAAAAGGGTGGCAGCAGCTGCTGCCCCAGTTCACCTTTACACAGATTCATCTCAACCAGTTCCCCAACATGCCTGTGCATGATTTTCCCGTTGCTAAAAATGTCCTGTTTCTCTTTGCCTCATGCATGCCCCCTCTTCTTTCAAGATCCAACTTAAAAAGTCACCTCCTTTCTACAACTTCCTCTGACACTCCTGATCGGGGCTGGCTACCTCTGCGTCTTTACAATAAGCAAATAATTTTTTTTTTTTTTTTTTTCCAGACTAAGTCTCACTGTCACCCAGGCCGGAGTGCAGTGGCGCAATTGCAATCTCTGCTCACCCCAACCTCCGTCTCCTGGGTTCATGCAATTCTCCTGCCTCAGCCTCCCAAGTAGCTGAGATTACAGGCACGCACCGCCACGCTCAGCTAATTTTTGTATTTTTAGTAGAGATGGGGTATCACCATGTTGGCCAGGCTGGGCTCGAACTCCTGACCTCGGGTGACCCACTGGACTCGGCCTCCCAAAGTGTTGGGATTACAGGTGTGAGTCACTGCGCCCGGCCAGAATAACTGCTGTATTTTACAGCAATTACAGTGCACTGCTTAGATCATTATTCCTATGCCGCCTCCTCCCCCAAGACAGTTCAGCACCGAACTGTCTTGTTTCTCTCCATTCCGTAGGCCCGCAGGCAAAGCGAGGGTCTGGCACAAGCCAAGCACGGAGTGAGTATCTGCATAGCAGAATTACTAGAATTGCTTATGGGTTCCTGGGGGGGGGGGGGGGCCTTGGCTGAGCGGATCCCTGTTTTTGTAGGAGCCTGGCGTCTCCCAGCGGAGGCGCTCACCTCAGAGTCGGCCTGAGAGGGCCCTGCCTGCCAAACTGACCGCCGAGCCTGGCCAAGCAGCTCAGGGAAGCCGCGGAGCCACTGCCCGCCTGGGTCAAGGCAGTGACAGAGTCCGACTCAGAATACGGGCTGAACTTGACGAACAGACTGACCGAAGGTAGGAGCGGGTCCCAACCGATGCCTGACAGCCCAAAGGCCGGAAGAAAGGATGGTAGGCCTTGTCATCTTCGAAGGAGAGGAAGGGCAGCAACGCAATTGCTGCCGCGTCTCCTCACGCACTTCGCTCCTCTCCTCACGCGGAGCAGAAACGGAACAAGACCGGTCCGCAGCGACTCGGCGACTGCGCGTACGAAGCCGCCCATTTTCCCGCCCCCAACGGGGCCCCGCCCTTTTACCCCCGGCCTACGCAAGCTTCGCCGAGTACGCGTGCGCGGCAGTTTTCCCCGCCCCTCACGAGGCCCCACCTTCTCACCCTACAACGACGGGAGCCTCCAGGGGTGTCCGCGTGAGCGCGCGCGAGCCCGCTCAACCCCCCTCGGTCACGTGACCGCTGACTCGGGGCGTTCTTCACTACAGATTACCTACCTCCCCCCTCGCGGAACCCGGCGATATGGCTGCCGCCCTACGCCGCGCAGCGTCTCTCTCCCCGCTGCTTCCCCTTCTCCTGGGCTTCCTGCTCCTTTCCGCTCCGCATGGCGGCAGCGGCCTGCACACCAAGGGCGCCCTTCCCCTGGATACAGTCACTTTCTACAAGGTAAAAGGGGCGGAGGACATCGTGCGCCGGTGCCGCCTGGGCGCCCGGAAGAGCGCGCGCCCGTGGGGAGACGCTGGACACCTGGAGCTGGCGAGAGGTTGTCTGTAGCGACGGTCCCGGGGCTTCCCGGCGTCCTATAGGCCTGGGGAACTCTGAGCGGGGGGAATATTATGACCACCGGGCATGCACGTTCCAGGGCCCCGGCGCATCCGTGCTTTTGTAGCATTTATACTTGCGTCCTCCCTTGCAAAGATGTAGCCGAAGGAACTGGGTGCCCCTTCCCTTCTCCTACGGGGAGAGGGCGGTGCCTGGGGAGATCCATTCCTCGAGTCCCTAGTGGGAGAACCGGAGGGCCGTGCGAGGTCGACGCCACCCTGCTCCTGGCTGTGGTAAGGGGGAGGGATTGGCAGGGAGAAATGCTGGCGCGTTAGCCTGCTTGTTCGCGCCCCTCTTCTCCAGGGGTGGATTGCAGCCTGCTTTGCAGTATGCAAACAATGATCAGATATGCCTCTCCTTGAATAGTGCAAGCGTGAAGGGTAAGCTTCAGTTTAGTCACCCTGTAAGGCAGGGGTCCCCAACTCCCAGGCCCATCGGTGCCCTGTTAGGAACGGGGCTGCAAGCAGGTGGTGAGCTGCGGGCGAGCGAGCATTACAGCCTGAGCTCCGCCTCCCGTCACATCAACTGCAGCTCACAGGAGCTAGATTAGATTCTCATAGGAGCACGACCTTTATCGTGAACTGCTCATG
This sequence comes from Cebus imitator, assembly GCF_001604975.1. Lineage (NCBI taxonomy): Eukaryota > Metazoa > Chordata > Mammalia > Primates > Cebidae > Cebus > Cebus imitator. Next base: position 9,033,567 of record NW_016107323.1, read on the forward strand.
TGAGGGATCCAGGTTGCGCGCTTCTTAAGAGAATCTAATGCCTGATGATCTGAGGTGGAACAGTTTTATGTTGAAACCACCCAACCTCCCCCACCCCCTTGGAAAAGTTGTCTTCCATGAAAGCAATACTTGGTGCCAAAAAGTGTGGGGACCGCTGCTGTAGGAAACATCTTGGGTTTGGCAACAAAATGAATAAAACTGTGAAAGCATGGAAGAATTTGCCACTACCTCCGCCCCTCCCCCCTTCCATTTTTGCAGAATTAGGGATCCTGGCCTGGGTAAATGGATGGTTGGAAATGTTGGAGGCTGAATGCAACACCACAGTCCCAGTCCCTTCCTCTTGCACCTGCCTTCACCCGCTAACAGCTTTTAACTTCCTCTGTAGGAGATGGGCAAGCTTGGTATTGCGAGAGAGCCAGTCGTTTCATTTTAAGGTCTTATACTCATTGTGGGGAAGTGAAACCACGAAGTAGTTGTCTCAGTGGTTGAAGTCTTCCTATTTTCAAAAGTGTTCCCTGTCTTGGACTTGGCACTTGTAGCTCATTCAAGGCAAAGTTTCAAAAATTAAAAAGTGTAGACCAGGTGCAGTGGCTCATGCCTGTAATCCCAGCACTTTGGGAGGCCAAGGCGGCTGGATCACCTGGGGTTTGGAGTTTGAGACCAGCCTGGCCAACGTGGTGAAACCCTGTCTCTACTAAAAGTACAAAAATTAGCTGGGCATGGTGGCAGGCACCTGTAATCCTAGCTACTTGGGAGGCTGAGGCAGGAGAATTGCTTGAACCTGGGAGGCGGAGGTTGCAGTGAGCCGAGATTACGCCATTGCACTCCAGCCAGGGTGGCAAGAGTGAAACTCTGTCTCAAAAAAAAAAAAAAGTAATAATAAAGTGTAGATATGGTTGGTTGGTTTCAGGCACACTCAGACACACCCCACAGCACCCGATGCTTTGGGGGCCTTTATTGACAAAGTGACACCCCTACACCACCCTGCTCCATGGGAATGAGGTAATATCACAGAACAAGTGTGACTCAAAGGGAAACTTTGCATCATAAAGTTAATAGTGTTTCCTGTCACCACCCTAGTCTAGGTCAACATTACAATAGCCTCTTCTCTGGTCTCCCTGCGTCCACTCTTGAGTCTCCACACAGTCCTACAACCTGACTCCTGGCTTCTCTCTTATCTCCCAACCATTATCCTCCTCTGTCTTTTGAATCTTCCTTGCTCTTCACTGCCTTAGGATGTGTTGCACCAGTTTTTCCTTGTGACCTGAATATTTTCTGCCCAATCTTTGAAAGGCTAGTTATGTCTCATCATTTAGGCTTAGGTTAAATGTTTCCTCCTTCCTTATCTTCCCCCCAGTCTAAAGTACCAGTCACATTACCCTGTTTTATTTCTCCGTACAGCACTCATCAATGATTTTTTTAAAAATCTTTCTCTCACACTGGAATATTATGGGCTCGTTAAGAAGTTCCTTGTCTCTTTTGTTCCTGATCATCTGCACTGCATAGATTACCTGTCTCATAGAAGGTGCACAATAACTAATTTATTGCATGAATGAACAAATATTTTCTCCCGTCTCGTCTCGTTTCAAATCTTCTATCACCATTGAACCAAAGAGAAATGTGCTAGTGTTTTGTCTGGCAGCCTTGTTCCATGCTTTGCCTTTCAGTGATTTCCAGTATCTTTACTTGTTGTTTCTTGCCCTTCACCATCACTAGAATGTTAGCTCCCTGAGCTAAGAGATCCCGTTTTGTTCCCTGCTGTGCTCACTTAGTATGGTGCCTGGCACATGATAGGCCCTTAGTAACTTTTTACTCAATGAACGAATGGATGAATGATGAACTTATCCATATTTTAAAGAAGTGAGTTGCCTGATTATAGGTAATGGTAGAGCTGATTCCTACCAGCCCACTGGACACCAAGGGCTGGTAGGAAGTAGATGAGGAAAATAGATTTCTAGAGCTATCACTAAGAGATAACAGACTAAGATAACAAGAGAAAATTCTTGATGCAAATGTTTGCCATTCAAAACCATTCTGCCTTACCCTGTAACTAAGTAAAAGGTGGAGATCTCTCAATTCTATTTTAATGTTAGACCACTGTATGATTATTAATATTATTCCTTAATACAAGTGCAGGCTCCTTGAAGGTAGGTATCCTATGTTGTGCTTTTTAAATATTCTCCCCTTCCCTTACATGTAGCATCTGCTACCAAAACCTGCCAGAGTATTGTTCATTCATCAATTATTTTCAGAGCATCTGCCACATGCCAGGCACTGTTGGGCACTAGGGATACAGCAGAAAACAGGCAGACAAGGTCCTTATTTTCAAAAATGTATATTCGAGCAGAGAGGATGGAAAACAAGCAAATAATTGCATAGATGAGTAATGCACTGAAGAAAATACAGCAGGGTAATGATACCAGAGTATGATGGAAATGAAATCATATTAGATGGTCTGATTGGAGGAGTCCCCAGTAGCAGGGGACGTTTGAACTGAGCCTTGAATGATAAAGAGATAACCATGAAAAGAACTGGGGAAAGGACATTGCAGCCAGCAGAGAGCAAATGAAAAAGCTCTGAGTGGGAGTAAGTTTCATGTGCTGAACTGAAATAAGGCCAGTTGGGCCTGAGGGATGTGATCTCATTTGTATTTTAAGTCTTTCCTGCTTTTAGGCCCCCAGAGCTCAGGCTTTTTGGCATTTAAAGATGACCTGTTCTGGTGTCTTCTCCCTCCTTTAATATTTAAGATTTAAAAAAATTAAAATTTAATATTTAAAAAGTGTTAAATATTTTTAAAAACCAAGAGGACATCAGTATACAGTAAAGGACAAAGACTAACAAAAACATTGTATCTTTGCCTTCAGCTGGAATTATGTCAGCTTGACATAATTTTTTGTTTGTTTGTTTTACAGAGAGAGAGAGTGAGCGATGGGGTCTCTCTGTTACCCAGGTTGAATTACAGTGCAATCATAGTTCACTATACTCCTAGGCTCAAGTGATCCTTCCACCTCAGTCTCCTGAGTAACTTAGCTGGGACTACAGGTGTGTGCCACCATGCCTGGCTAATTTTTTTTTTTTAAAGCCAGCTATGTTGCCCAGGCTGGTCTTGAACTTCTGGCCTCAAGTGATCCTCCCACTTTAGCCCCACAAAATGTTGAGATTACAGGTGTGAGCCACCATGCTCAGCCTAGAAGTGATTATTTACAGTGATTCCCTGTGATGAAAAAACTTGATGATAGGGATCACTTGGATTAGGAAAACAAAAAGTTGATGGGAGTGAGGAAGGCAGTGTTACCCTAAAGGTGGCTTGTTAGATAATACTTGTACATTGAGAGAAACCATCAAAAGAAGTCCTTGGCTTCCTCAGTAAGTTAAATGTAGACTTAGCATATGACCTCCACAGTTCCACTTGTAGTTATATACCCAAAAGAGTGGAATACAGGTATTCAAACAAATGTGTTGTATGAATGTGCATGGCAGCACTATTGACAGTATCCAAAAGGTGGAAACAACCCAAACATTCAGCTGATGAGTGAATAAACAAAATGTGGTTTATCCGTACAGTATAATATTTATTTGGCCATAAAAGTAATAATGATCCAATACGTGGTACAACATGGACAAACCTTGAAAACATGCTAAGTGAAAAAAAGCCAGACACAAAAGGCCACATATTGTACATTTCCATCAGAATAGACAAATCTATAGAGACAGAAAATAGATTAGTAGTTGCTGGGGCTGGAAGGAGGAGGACTGGGGAGTGACTGTTTAATAGGTATGGGGTTTCCTTTTGGAGTGATGAAAATGTTCCGGCACTAGATAGTAGTGATGGTTGCACATTCTTAATGCACTGAATGTACACCTTTAAATGGTTACAGTGGCAAATATTATGTGAATTTTACTATAATTAAAAGCCCTGGCCCTAACAGTTTAAAACCCAGAGGTCTAGCCAGAGGGAAGTGGTCTAGGGAGAGGACATTGTCTTAAACCTGGCCTCTCACCAACTTACCTGCCCTGAAATTGTTGAGTTCAAACCCTGGCCTATCTTGCCAAAGCATCCTCCATGATGCCAACTCCTTTGTAGGTGGCTTTGTTTATTTTTATCAAATTTCTTCTTCAGGGTTTGCTGAGAAAGGCATCCTGGAATGATGAGCATAACAGGGGCTTGATATAGTGTGCAAAGAGTCTCCTTCACTTAACAAAGGACTGCTGCAGGTGAAGGCCTTAGTATGTCAGCAGCCTTGTTTATTCTGGACAGGGTTGTGTATATCTTTGATTAGTGTGAACAAGTACTAATGGGGTGCCCTGCATGTAGCTGGCACTCACTAAATTGTAAAATGAGTCAATGGATGTGTGAATAAATACTCGTTTTTGAGAGCTTGTCTCCCTTGTGGGCTTGTTTCCACTCTGTTTCTTAAATTGGGGCCCCTTGGGAAGGGGAATTAGCCCCTAAAGTCCCTGGAACACCCACTTGCTCAGCTCTATACGCCCTCAGGTCATTCCCAAAAGCAAGTTCGTCTTGGTGAAGTTCGACACCCAGTACCCCTACGGTGAGAAGCAGGATGAGTTCAAGCGTCTTGCTGAAAACTCGGCTTCCAGCGATGATCTCTTGGTGGCAGAGGTGGGGATCTCAGGTATGGACAAGTACAAGACGGCTGGGGTGGGCAGAGAGGGAGGAAGCTAGGAATCATTTCCCTACTTGGAACAGGAATACCCAGCACCTTTCCTTCTGAGCCACCTTCAAGGAGTGTAAGTAAACAGGTTCATAGCCTCTAAAGGAATCTGGCATCCATGGTAGGCTTAGCCTGAGCAGATTCTGGGACCATGGAATCTCAGCTCAGCTGTGCAGGTGCCTGAAGGGAAGGAAACCCCTCTTCTTCACCTTCCACCCCTCTCTGACATTAAACTGTGAGAACTCTGAGCTTTCCTTGCAGGGGACACTGGGCAGACAGGGTGCTATGTCCCTTAAGAGACAGCATAGTCAGTTCTTCTGTCTTTATTTCAGCTTCTGTACCAAAACTGTTGGGTTTCGGCTTAGCTCAAATGCACTGATGCCACCACTAATCCAAGGGCACCTATCAGCCACAGTGACAGCTTTAATAGTCACCAGCATTTAGTGGTTGACAGGGTAAAGATCTGCACCCCCATTGCATTGCAAATCTTCACTTGAACTCTGCCTGAGAAGCACGATATGTTATCTCTGTGTTATACTTGAGAAAAAAAACTGAAGCTCAAACTTAAAGGACTGTGGGCTATGGAGTGGCTCATCCAGAACTCCACCTAAGTGTTTAGTCCCAGGCAGGAGCTTGCTTATATCACTTCCGTCCCAGCTTGGATGCCTCCATCCTGCAGTAAGCTGGGAACTTAGTAGAAAGTCTGGTCCTTGGTAGAGATAGCTGGCACACCTCTCCAGGACAGTCAGTTTTGACTCAACTTCAGGTAACTCCTTTGATGCTTGTATTAGAATAATAATAATAGCTAACATTTATCAGATGTTTACTGTGTGCCAGGCCACTGTGTTGGGTGTTTTATATGTGTTTCATCCTTGCAAGAGGTCTATGAAGGAAGTCTCATGTGGTACTATTACTTCCAATTTTTCAAATGAAGAAATGGATGCTTAGAGTAACTTGCTCAAGATAGTGGAACTGTTAAGTGGCAGAACTAGGTTTGGAACCCCATTACCACCAGTAGTGGTTGGTCTTAGCCGTTCCTTCTTGGCAAAGTGTAAGCAACCAGTTGTCACGGCTTCAGCCTTTGGGGCTACTTCTGCCTATTAGGAAGGATGTTGCAGATACTAACAGCAACTACCACACATTTAACCCTGCTAAGTACCACGCACATATTCCCTCATCCGGTCCTCCCAACAGCCCCCATGTAGCAGGGACTTTGTTCCTTCCCTACCACATGCTCCCTTTCTCATCCAGCTCCAACCAGACTGGCCTTTGTAATCCTGAAATCTCCCGAGCTCAGTCCTGCCTCAGAGCTTTTGCATTTGCAGTCCTTTCTGTGTGAGACACTCCTCCCAGATCTTCCCATGGCTGGCTCCAGGACATTCAGGTCCCTTAGCTGATGTCACCTTCACAGGGAGGCCTTCCATGACCACTGGAAGTGGGCTTTCTTACCCATTCACTTTGTTGCATCACACTGTTTTGTTTTCCCCATGGCAGTCATCACCTATGTTCATTATTATGTCTCTTCTCTCCTTTGGAACAATATGAGCTTAATACTCTTAATCACAACTAGACCCCCAACACCTAGAACAGCATCCAACACATAGTGGGCATAGAATAACTATGCAGAAGAGTCTCCATTTTTTCAGATGAAGAACAGTTCAGAGAGTTTAAATGATTTGCCTAGTACTACATGGCTAGGAAATGGCAGAGGAGGAATTCAAACCCAGGTCTGTATGGTTGGTCTTCACTTTGAACCATTACACAGCCAAGAAAATTCTTCTTCCCCTCAGTTTAGATAGGTCCCATAGCAATTTCCTGCCCTGAATTCCTTATGGTCTTGCTCTTTGTGTCTGGTTTCTGCTCACAGATTATGGTGACAAGCTGAACATGGAGCTGAGTGAGAAATACAAGCTGGATAAAGAGAGCTACCCCGTCTTCTACCTCTTCCGGGATGGGGACTTTGAGAACCCAGTCCCATATACTGGGGCAATTAAGGTTGGAGCCATCCAGCGCTGGCTGAAGGGCCAAGGGGTATACCTAGGTATGCCTGGTTGCCTGCCAGCATACGACGCTCTAGCTGGGGAGTTCATCAGGGCCTCTGGCGTGGAGGCCCGCCAGGCCCTCTTGAAGCGGGGGCAGGATAACCTTTCAAGTGTGAAGGAGACTGAGAAGAAGTGGGCTGAGCAATACCTAAAGATCATGGGGAAGATCTTAGACCAAGGGGAGGACTTCCCAGTATCAGAGATGACACGGATCGCCAGGCTGATTGAGAAGAACAAGATGAGTGACGGGAAGAAGGAGGAGCTCCAGAAGAGCTTAAACATCCTGACTGCCTTCCAGAAGAAGGGGGCCGAGAAAGAGGAGCTGTAAAAAGGCTCTCTATGCTTTTCCATGGTTTGGTGGGGTTGGGGAGGGACAGTTAACCTGCTAGCTTTGAGTCCCTTGTGGAATATAAGGGGGTGGTGGGAAAAGTGGTACTAACCCACAGTTCTGAGCCCTGCTTCTGCCTGGACATTGATGCTGATATGACCATACTTAGGATGTCTCTCGCTGGTCTGGGGAGAGCTGGAGCACTTACTCAGGTGGCAGGTGAATTGACCCCTCAGAAGGAATTGGTGCTATAGAGAAGAGAGAGGAATACGGCCCAGGTCTTTTGACAGGTGTAATTCTGATTCAATTAAAGTTTCAGTGTTTTGGTTAAGTGGACCTGCAGCCATTCTGTTGTCTTTTCAAATTATACTTTGGTCTATGACCTGCTTTCCTCTTTGAATCTAAGCTGGTATGGCCTTTACTCTCCCAGGGTAACAAACTATCCTCATAACATTGTGGAAACTGGCATATGTTTGTTATTTTCCAGTGATATTCAGACTGACATGGACTGACTGATAATGGTAAAGTGTGTTGTCCATTTTCCAGTCCTTAAAACTTAACAGGAATACTGATGAACACTTTGAACCAACACTTGAGGGACCATGGTGTAATTTTTTTCCATGCTCTGTAAGATACATATAGCAAATTCTTAGTTTTACCGAGTAACTTGGATTTTTACAGCTAAATGATACAGTCCAGTCCAATAAAAAATATTTTCCATCTAAATCACTGTCACTAAATAAATACCAACTTCTTGTGCCAACATTGAAATCACTATCTGCAATAGTGCGTTTCACGACAGCCCTACTTTCGTATTTAACCATTTGAAAATGTCATCAGACCATAGCTCCTGAAATAACTCTAATTGTACCCACACAAAGCAATTTAAGTTGAATGGTGTTGGCAAATAAGACCTTGCATTATTTTCCTCCATTTTATCCAGGTTGGTATATATTTAGTTACTGGAAACAAAAATAGAGGAAATCCATGTTTTGAATTAGATGGGACAAAAAACTGTAGCTTAGGCTAACAATTCAAACCAAGTAAGTAAAAGATGTTTAAACCTAAACATCCACCTGCTAACAGCTTATGTACTCTAATATGATGAAAGAATATATTTAGTATAATTTCTATATTTTCCCTTCTCATTATTTCAGTTCTCACTGAAACTTTTGAAAGATCTTTTTGGATGCTTCTAACTGGTAAACTTGTTTTGGCTGTTCCAGTGTGTTCCATGTAAACAGGATCTCTGTTGCCCAGGCTGTAGTGCATGATCTTGGCTCACTGAAACCTCCCCCTCCCAAGGTTCAAGCGATTCTCCTGCCTCAGACTCCCAGGTAGCTGGGATTACAGGTGCCTGCCACCGTGCCTGGCTAATTATTTTGTAGTTTTTAGTAGAGACGGAGTTTCACCATCTTGGCCAGGCTGGTCTTGAACTCCTGAGCTTGTGATCCACTCGCCTCAGCCTCCCAAAGTGCAGGGATTACAGGCGTGAGCCACTGCGCCAGGCCAGTAAACAGAATCACTTCTAAAGGGCAAAGTATTCACTGTTTTATGGAAATTAGAAGAAGATGACAAATGGCAGGCAGGGAAAGGACTCCGATACTAAATGCATCCAGAGTCCCTGAATGAAGACTAATCTTGACTCAATTGTGAGAAGCAGGAAGATGATGACAATACCTCTATGGGCATGGCACTGGATGGGTTCTGGCTGGGTATCATTATTATTTACAACCCCAGGGCATCAAGTTGAAGAAACCTGAGCTATTGGGCAGAACTACATTATTTTTGTCAGAGGCCCTTTGTTATCCAGTAGTTTTAATTAAAAATGGACCCTGTTTCTAGTTTTAGAGTCTGAAGTGATTTGCACGTCACATAAAATCCAGTCTTCACTCACCCAAGTCAAATGGATTCCTTTCCTCTACCTCTTAGCATCTATTAATATTGTGGCTCAAGTGCTGCTATTCAGATTCTAATGAAGGCTATGGACTGGCCTCACAGAATCAATCAAATATTTAAAGAGATGGGGGTCTTCCTATGTTGCCCAGGCTAGACTTGAATTCCTAGGCTCAAGTGATCCTTCTACCTCAGCTTTCTGAGTAGCTGGGGAGTACAGGTGCATGCCACTGCACCTGGTTAAGTATTTTCAGTTTTAAGGAAATTTCCTGATAACGTGAAGCAGACACTAGATCCAACATGAATTGTGTTTAAGGAACTTGCAAGTTCTCTCAAATGATGCCAAAAGTAATTTTAATTTGCAAATAGTTGTTGGTAATTGGCACCACAAAAAATGTTGGAGTTGGAACTGCATCAGGAGAGATGGCACATAAAGAACTAATCTGGGAATATGAACATGGCCAACAAGACTAAGAATGTGAGATGGTGAGGGGGATCTGGATTTTAGCTCATTTCCCCCAGTGCTTAAGAGAGGTTGAATTGTTTGCTGCAGTTAGGTAATTTCAATACTAAACAGTAGTCTTACCTGCAACAACTACTTTTTGCATTTTTAAAATAGTACAGTATCTGAGGCCTAAATTTACTGGGCTCTATGGAAGCTGGAGTTTGCAGAAAAGCTCTGTAAACTGCTGTAGGAACCCCACAAATTGTATAAGCATTTGGTTCATGGTGGCTTACCCTCCAGTCATACTATTAAATACATGTCTGCATCAAGGCAGGGACAACATCTATAAAAAACGGTACGTAAAGCATAAACCTGAGCCCATCTCTGGAGAAAAGAATGGCAGTGAGGTCTACCCAAGTACCTACCTTTTGCTAAAGAAAAACCTTGAGAGGCCGAGGTGGGGCGATCATGAGGGCAGGAGACCAAGACCATGCTGGCCAACATTGTGAATCCCCATCTCTACTACAAATACAAAAATTAGCTGGGTGTGGTGGCATGCTGTAATCCCAGCTACTCGGGAGGCTGAGGCAGGAGAATCGCTTGAACCTGGGAGGTGGAGATTGCAGTGGGCCGAGATCCCATAACTAGCTACCGAGCAAGACTCCGTCTCCAAAAAAAAAAAAACACCACCTTGGGATGGAGTTATTCATAACTGAAGAAGCAGGCAAAAACTGACTCTATGGGGCTCATACAAAGAGACAATACCACAGAACAGAAAGTAAAATCGAGAAAAAAACAGTTCCTACTTCCACTGTATTGTTAATGGACCTGAGTAAGTTCTGAATCCCAGCTTGTGTGGGTTTGAGTACCCTTGGATAAATCATGTCATTAGCCTCCCTGAAATCCTCCAGTAACTTCACACTAAATCTAGAATAAAATCTCATTCCTTCCCCTGACTACAAAGTGCTGATGGATTTCATCCCGCTCTACTTTCTCTCAATCCTACCCCTTTGATTAAGTCCCAGCCACTTGAACATTTTCACTTCCTGGAACCAGCTCAGCAGTTTCCTGCCTTGGGGCATTTGCATGTATGTTCCTTTTTTTCCTAAGACTTCATCATTCAGATCAGAGGTCACCACTTGGGAGGTCCTCCTGTGACGCAGTCTGAAGTGACCCTTGAGACACAATCACATACTGTGATTACTTCATTAAGCAGGACTTAATTACAAACTATTTTTATTGCCTCTTCCCCACCTCAGAGCCACTAACTAGGATATAGGTTACTCATTTACTAACTAGGACATAGGGTCTCAGCAGAGCCTAAAGTGGAATCTGCTATATGCTAAGTAAGTGTTCAATACATATATTTTGAACAAGTATAGAAGGTACTAACTTTTGAGGCAAAAAGACTAGCTGACTTGGAATTAAAATTCTAAATTCTCAAATATTAAATATATGCTGGGGATATAGCACTAAATACACAGTTGAGATGAATTACACCATTTAGAAGGTTGTGGCTTCTAAGAATTTGAACAAAAAGGAACCAGGCAGAAATGCCAACTTAAAATGAAAATGTTTATATAAATTAACCCATCCAGTTTAAAGTAGATTTGCTATGCTTCACTTACTTAAGAAGGAAGAATATATACTTCCTATAATAAATCACATCATATAAGTAGGAAGTTTCAATAACAAGCCTGTAGATACATTGAAACCCCTTTTTATATTAAAAGTTAAAATGAAAGACAAATCCAGATTGAACATAGTGATTGCAAAATATAATGCAATTTTGAACAATTAAAATTATGAAAATATACAAAATTGATGGGCAACGCAACTAGGCATTTGTACATTTTCCATTATGTGGAGAACACTAAAAGTTTCTCTACCTTTTATCCACATCAGATAAATGATTTAAACCAAATGTTTGCTTTGGAGAGTCTTAACTTAGGTTCTCAGTAGTATAAAAAGCAATAATTTTTCAGTCTGTAAACAGTAGTCGTGTTTTTTCTCCTTTTTAAAATATCAATTTACCACACAAAAACAAAACAAAACAAAACAAAAACCCCATACAAATCAAAAACAGCAGCAGCAGCAGCAGTGGGTTATTTGGGAATTCTCTTCAAATACCAATGACATATGATTGCTGGGAGAGGGTGCTTTTAACTCACGTAAGAATATATATATATATATATATTTTTTTTTTAACTGTACACAATTTATAGTGCATGAGGGTTTTCAAAAGAACAGATTGATAAGAGATATTGGTCATTTCTGCATAATTTCATTCTTTTTACAATTATCTCAAAATGTGAAAGTTGGATCTAATTGAAATGCTACATTTAGTAGGAAACTCAGCAAATAACAAAGGAGGCATAACCTCAACATAACATTATTTGTCATTAAAACCAGTAGAGGTCCCAGATACCTTCAGGCAAGAGACTGGTTAGGAAGACCATTAGAGTCACGAACTGTCCCTGAGGACCAAGGCTAGCCCACTGCACATACATATGATCATGGTCAGTTGATAGACTTTATCAAAGAGCATTTCTACAGTACAGTACTTTTTTGGATATTCAAAGAGACATTTCAAGAACACATGCCATACACACGTACCCCACCCTCCCCAGCAGACACACACAAAGTTCCAACTTAAACAGGCCATAGTTTTATGAAAGAATATGTTGTCATTACATGAAATTCAGAATTAATCAGAATTTTCCATTCATCTTGTTCAAAACAGTTCTTCCTTTTGAGATGGGGTATATGACAGCTGTAGCTACTCATATCAAAAATAAATTTTTGAAATCACTTGATGGACAAGGATTTCCAACAAGTCTTATTTTTAACAGGTAATGTAATTGTTTAAAATTTCCTTGTAAGTTTAAGCACTCTATCAAATTATGAACCTAAGAAAGTAAAAATGAAGGGACAAAATGCAATTACTTTGCATACACAGATATTCCCAGCTCTCTTGGTTGCTTTTAAAAGAAAAAAGTATCACATTTCACTGGAGCAGTGCAGGTTGGAAAGGACCTTTAAGGTATTCAAGGCCAATGCTCCACTGGATGCTTCATTTCCTCATGAAATTCATTTCTTTGCTCTCATAGAATTACTAACTTGAACTATATTTAGGTAACAGATCAAAAACAGCAGCAGGGATTCAAACAGAAAAATATTATCAAAGAAACTGTATAAACTGTATGACATTTTCAAGAGCAATTTTTACCTCTATCAGACCAGCCTCTGAAGCTATTGCCTTGGGGACCTCCTGGCAAACAAAGTAAACACCATCCTGGTATAATTCTCCAAGTTTGAAGAAAGTATCCAAACCTCAAACCCACTCAATAACATGTCTTTTGCCAGCCTAAAACTTAATGCCTATGGTTAAATCCATAATATTACATTCCTTCCTTCCCAAACCCCCCACTTAAAAACATTAAGTATTAAATCTTAATTTTCAAGTCATATATATATATGACTCACAAAACCACTGAAATAAGTACCAGACTTGCCTGCATAAATTATGTACACCTCTCTTCTTTATAACAGTGATGCCCATCTTTCCCAAATGTATGAAAGACAGAAAAATAGTCCTCAGCGGGCTTAATAAGTGGTCTGTACTGCTTTCCTCTCTAAACAGTTGTAAATTAACAAAGCCTTCCTTGCCTCCCTACCTGAGATTTTAACTCTCACAGAAGCTAGGAAGGGGATGTCTTAACTATCAGACAAAAACTAAGCCAAAAAGTGAGCGCCTGTGGTCATCCAAGTGATGCCCTTCAATGGTGGGTATGCATGCCAGATCTCATCTGTGGCCCTTTGTGTACCTGCCTTGGGTTCTGTAGGTGCCAAGTAGCTGAGCAAACCTCAAAACAAACCTGCTGCTGTGGAAAGAGGGCCTGTTCCCAGGCATGGTCCCTCCACTTCTTGTGGCTCAAGGACCAGACCAAAAACTCTTACTGCTATTTATAATGGAAGGGCCATTGAGTTGCTACGAGGTTGGTGCTTTATGCTTAATTTCTATTGCTGTTTTTATAGACCCCCCCTGCTCCCCTGACAAGATGTGTCTGGTGATGGGAAGAAGAAAAGTAGGGTTCTCTCTTTGCTGCTGTATGCATATGAACATGTATAAAAAGTGGTCAAACCCAGATGAGGGTCCTGCTTCTGGTTTATATACAATAATTTAGTCAGTTGTATATATTTAACATCTAAAAAAATTCACAATCAAAGTCCTTCATGCATTTTATGAGGAAGTTCTGGATTAAAATCACGGTCAACCAGATGTTGCTTTTGCCTGGGAAGATGGTGTCATTTTCTGCTGCAGAGTCATCAGTGCCCATGGTTGATACTTTCTTAAATTTTTAGTTTCTTTGTGGTCTCAAGTCTTTTTTTCAGCAGCTCCCCCATTTCCAGAAGTGAATGCAGATAACTGCTCTGTACCTTCCCTTGCACAGTCTTTGAAAATTTTCTTTCTTCCTATAAAGGAGGAGACAAGAGTAATTAGTCTTGCCTAAAAACCATCCCCCCAGATTCTAGTTCTCAGATAAAAGTTAAAGTTGCCATTACCTTTGGTCTCAATGTAAGCTCCATTAGAACACGGGGTCATTTTCAATTGCATAAAATGCAAAGAAGGCTAACGCTCATCACAAATGGGTATTTTTTCATGGGATTCTTCATGGAAACCTTATTGTTTTAGTGTCATTACTCTTTCAAGCACCCTTTGTTGTAAGTTATATAAGGTAGAAAAACGGCCAGGCACAATGGCTCACACCTGTAATCACAGCACTTTAGGAGGCTGAGGCAGGTGGATCACTTGAGCCCAGGAGTTCAAGACCAGCCTGGCCAACATGGTGAAAGTTCATCTCTACTAAAATAACAAAAATTAGCTGGGCATAGTGGCACACACCTGTAATCCCAGCTACTTGGGAGGCTGAGGCAAGAGAATTGCTTGAACTTGAGAGGTGGAGGTTGTAGTGAGCTTAGATCATGCCACTACACACCAGCCTGCGTGACAGAGTGAGCCTGTCTCAAAAAAGAAAAAAAAGAGAAAAACTGAGATTTCTGATTACTACTTTTTAATCAATAAAAATAGAAAATTATGGGCCGGGTGCACTGGCTCACACCTGTAATCCTAGCACTTTGGGAGGCCAAGGCAGGTGGATCACCTGAGGTCTGGAGTTCAGGACCAGCCTGACCAACGTGGAGAAACCTCGTCTCTACTAAAAATACAAAACTAGCATGTAATCCCAGCTACTCAGGAGGCTGAGGCAGGAGAATCGCTTGAAGCCAGGAGTCGGAGGTTGCGGTGAGCCAAGATCCCGCCACTGCACTCCAGCCTGGGGAACAAGAGCTAAACTCCGCCTCAAAAGAAAAAAAAAATTATGACTAGTTTGGACATAAAATACCTACTATTTTGTTATAAGCTGTACAAAGTGGAAATTTTGAGATTTCTGATTGTTTTCATCAGAAGAAAGTAGAAATTTATTACTAATTTGTACATCATCATAGCTACTTTTAATTACAGCCTCAACTTTACTAACTCCATCATTTCCAGTTACAACATTAACAAGCCTGGCTCCATACTGACAAAGCCCCTGAGTTCAAGAGACCAAATATATATTCTTCAATATGAGTTATTATTTTCCGGCAAATGTTTGCTTTAGTAGAGCTTACAAAAAACAAAGGGGAATGAGTAAGTTCTCACAGAGAAAGAAGGTTGGCTGAAGACTGATTAGTTTTACATGAAGTTGAGTGCTGCAGAGCCCAGGAATATACTTTCTCACCCAACAATACTAGTACTTCAGATCTAATTTACCTTAGAAATATAAATATGCATAGAAACGTGGGCACAAATACGTTTCATTCAGTACCATATGTAAAAGCAAATATAAAGAAACAACCTAAAATGTCCAATGGCAGTGGTGCATTTGTATTCTGAATACTCTGCAGCTGTTTATTGAACAAGATTGATCCACAGGCATTAGCTTGAATAGATCTCTTGAAAATAAAATTGAATTTAAAATACTTTTTTTTTTTTTTTAAAGTAGAGGCACAGTCTCACTAAGCTGCCCAGGCTCATCTTGAACTCCTGAGCTCAAATAATCCCCCAGCCTTGGCCTCCCAAAGTGCTGGGATTATAGTCATGAGCCACTACACTGGCCAAATTTACCTTTTTTGAAGTACAAAATAATACAATAATACTGTATATATTCTCTATGAATATAAATATACACAAAAACGTCCTAACACACAACCAGTTTCACTAGGATACCCCATAGGAAGTAAGAAAGGGAATCAGGACTAGAGGTCATAGTCTAGAGGCCTTATTCACAATGTTTCAAGTTTAGAAAGAAAAGGAGGAAAGCAAGCAGAGGAGCCTAATGAAGAGATTTTTACCTTTAAAGGACAAGTAGCCAGCACTTTATGCATCAGGTATTTGGTGGCTGGTACTGCTCAGTAACTATATGAAATATGACTTTAACAAAAGTAGGCAATATAAGGCCCATTATTGCTTTGTTTAATCCTTTCTACAATCCTATGAAATAGACATTATTATCACTCCCATTTACAGATAAACAGACTGAAGCTTAGGAGAGGTTAAGTAACTTTCCCAAGGTCAAAAGACAAGAACAGAAGCTAGGGCTTGAAAAATCTAGACAGTATGGCCAAGTTAAGGATAACCTCTAGAACTCTGAAAACGAGAATTCTTGCTCATCATTTCAGGATGCAGACAAATCTTTTAACATAAACAACCACTAGACAGTCACAGCAGGGCTACTGTGCCTATCACCATCATAATCTAACAGTCCTTCCCATATACCATAAGCTCTAGCCCTACCATCTGTGTTAAACTACCCCACACAATTGACTTTCCTGTCCTTGTGCTTTTATCTGTACCTCTTTCTGCTTGGGATCCTTTTCATACATTTCTTCCTACCTCGTAAAAACCAATTAATCTCCCTCAAATGTCCCCACTCTTGATTAAAGAAAGCAGACATGTTCATATTGAACAAAGTGACTTTTTCACTCACTCCATTCAGTATGAACACATCTGCTTTTTAAAATCACTCTTTGGTCATGTGAACTGCTCTGAGTCCTTTCCCACAGTAAGCATCTTGTTCAAAGTCTAAAGTTTTTATACTTTACAAAAGAGGGGCTTACAATCTTTTAAGGCTGGTGTGCTAAGGAAAATTCTATTCATTCTCTTCCCTATGAAGCTCTGGAGCTATGATGATGGCTGCCCTCAGATTACTGGATAAATTCCATCGTCGGCAGTTTAGCTCAGACAAACTCCTGCAGAGAAGCATTTTCTTAAGATCAGTTTCATCACTGGAGCAACCAGCTAGAAACAGATGACTCCACCACTGTCCTTTTGGCCCCTACCAAAAATCCTAAACCTACTGCAGCCTGGTGAATTAACACTTACAAAAAAAAATTCTTAAGGGCAAAGGCTTTATAAGGATTTTGCTAACGACTAGAATTTGAAAAGACCTAAAATAGTATCAGAAGACATTTGATGATGGTAACTTTTGATT
Organism: Cebus imitator; assembly: GCF_001604975.1. NCBI lineage: Eukaryota > Metazoa > Chordata > Mammalia > Primates > Cebidae > Cebus > Cebus imitator. The sequence continues at coordinate 9,050,486 of NW_016107323.1, forward strand.
CCATACTTGGTTTCATTTCTTTTTGGGCTGGCTTGCTCCAGCCTAATTATTACTGACATAATTACTTCTGATGTCCAGCATTTCTCCTTTCTCACGTGATAACTGCTGGGGTGGCAAGGAAGACAACCAACTCAGCAGCAGGTAAATTCTATTCAAGAAGATTGTCCCTGGATCTCAAAATATGGCTGACTCTGTGATTCTCAAAATGCTGGTATTAGTTTTATAGTAAAAGAACAACCCCAAAAATGTATAGAAAGGAGGAGGTATGGGAAGAAATGAAGAGGGAGGAAAAACCTACCACCATCAACACAACAAGAAACTACTGCCAAGCACCTTCTAGTCACAAGTCTTATAAAAAGAAAATAATAAATTGAAGTTTAACTTGTCCGTGTGATAAAGATGAGAGAGAGAGAGAGAGAGAGAGTGTGTGTGTGTGTGTGTGTGTGTGTGTGTGTAGAAAACATTGCTGATTGTCTATAATCTCTTACCGGTGACAGAGAAGTGTCTTCTAAAATAAGTTCTTCAAGTTTAAGTGCAATTAGATGTGTTTCAAGCCCTTTAATATGATCCACAACATTGGAAATTAAAGTCTGAAGCCCAGTAACATAGTCTTGGAAACTGGTAAAAACAGGTGGCTGGGAAAAAGATTAAAAAAGAATTGAAACATTATTAAACATATTACCCATATGTATATCACATAAGCTACTGAAATATATGAGAGAATTTAAATAGTGGCATTACAAACCAGTGGTTTCAAGTAAATGAATGGCACTAAAATGACCAGCTAGACATTTGGAGATACAAAATAAATAACACAGTAATATTCAAATGTCAGACAGATTAAATACTTAAATAAAAAAAATTTATCAACACAGTGGAAAAAAATTAGGTAACAACTTCTGTAATCATGACACTGACAGTTGAAAAAGCCTTTCTAAACGTCACACTAAGCTAGAAACCATTAAAGAGATCATCCTTGTTTTTAAAAATATTACTACATTGGCCAAAAAAAAAAAAATCACTCAAAAGACAAATGACAAAAGACAAATTAGATATATCTATATTTACTGACACGAAAAGATATCCAAGATACCCTGTTATATGAAAACAAAAAAGCAAGTTATAGAACCTTCTATATAGCAGATTTGTTTACCATGAAAATCATTGCGGTAGTTATTACTGAAATTATATAAAAATTTACGCAGTAGGTATATGGATGATCTTCACTTTATTCACACCTTTATGGGTTACTCTGATAATCAGAAAAACCATTCTCATTTTTAGAAACCAGAAAAAAACACTACAAAAGGCAATTTGCAAAAAGCTATTTGACATGTTCTAGAGTTGTAAGCTTTCATCAGGAGAGCAACAAAGCCAGTCTGACGTATGCTTTCAAACTTTGTCTTCTTTTTTTTTTTTTTCCCCCTTTTTGTTGAGAACGAGATCTTGCTATGTTGCCCAGTCTGGTATTGAACTCCTGCGCTCAAGCCACCCTCTCTGCCTTTGCCTCTTTAAGTCCTGTGATTACAAGCATGAGCCGCCAGTGTCCAGCCTCAAACTTTGTACTCTTGATCAGTTAAATTATCTTTGTTTCTGGTCTTGTTTGTTAAATTCTCTTGACTAGAGCGAAGGAAAGAAGCAACCTCATTCATATCTAAGAACCCTTTGTTTTTGAATGAACAGTAACACTCAGTAGAGCATCCAATCTAAAGAACAATTCAATAAAATTGAAAGTCAATTTACAACTGAAACATCAACTTTCTTTCTTTTCTTTTTTTTTTTTTTTTGACAGGGTCTTGCTTTGTTGTCCAGCCTTGAGTGCAGTGGTGCAATCACAGCTCATAGCAGCCTCGATTTCCCAGGCTCTAGTGATCTTCCTGCCTCAGCCTCCTAAGTGGCTGAGACTGACTACAGGCATGTGCCACCATGACCAGCTAATTTCTAAAATTTTTTTTGTTTAGACAGAATCTCATTATGTTGCCTAGGCTGGTGTCAAACTCCTAGGCTCAAGCAATCTCCCTGTCTTGGCCTCCCAAAGTGCTGGGATTATGGACATGGCCCACAGCACCCAGCCAACATTTTCAATTGATAATGATTATTATAATGCTATATAGTGAACAAAAATCCCCCACTGATAACAGCATAAATTCAAACGTTAATAAAAGAGCACATCATGAGCTGTAATAAGCACTAAATTATTTTCCTGTGAAATGGAAAAAAATGTTACTGTTTTTCACATTCAAAAATTAAATCCATAAAGATGGGGGGAACCCTAAAACTGAATACAAATGGAAAAAAATTTATATCATATTAGTAAAAGTAATCTCAGTTTTTAATTCCAGTGATTTCACAGAGTATCTTAACTGTCGATAGTCAGTGGAACATATTCTAAGGACAAAAATAACTGCAAAACATTTAAACTTTAATGAGTTTGTTATTGGAACTAGTAGTGGAACTGATGTATGATTTCCCAAAACTATTTAGTATTTATTGTGAAACAACAAATGAATAAATATGTTGAGGTATTTGGATCAGGGTTCTCACTCTCTGATGCTGGCTTGAAACTGAAGGTATCGCTAAAAATTAAATATGTAGGCCAGGTGTGGTGGCTCACACCTGTAATCCCAGCACTCTGAGAGGCCGACGCAGGTGGATCACCTGAGGTCAGAGTTTGAGACCAGCCTGGGCAACATAGCAAAACCCTGTCTCTACTAAAAATACAAAAAGTAGTTGGGAGAGTGGCACCTGCCTGCAATCCCAGCTACTCAGGAGGCTGAGGCAGGAGAATCGCTTGAACCTGCAAAGTGAAGGTTGCAGTGATTACGCATTGCACTCCAGCCTGGGTGAGAGAGCAAGATTCCATCAGAGAGAGAGAGAGAGAGAGAGAGAGAGAGAGAGAGAGAGAGAGAGAGAGAGAGAGAGAGAGAGTGTGTGTGTGTGTGTGTGTGTGCGCGCGTGCACGCACGCACATAAAAACAGTGCTTAGGTCTTATCACAGAAATCAACTAGAAGCAATGAAACCCCAATAGCAATGAGCACACTAACACCTAGATCTTGGTTTTGAAATTCATTCCCCATAAAGGAATCAGGGCTCTTGGGAAAATGTCTGATTTCAGTTCAGTAGGAAAATACCAAGTATGTGGAGTCTTTATGCTATTCCAGAAAGGGCCCCCAAACTGACGAGAACATGTTAAAGGACAGAAACCAGCTTAAAGGAGCTAGCCAAATTTGGAACAATTTGAGCAGCCAAATGAAAATGATGATAATGCATTATAATAAAGTGAATTTTTTTTTAAAAAAGAGAGTCCATGGTGATACTCAAATAGTGATATTTTAAAAAATATATACACACATTCAAATATATATGAATGGGGTGGGACATCTCTATTTTATAGAATAATAGCAGCTGATAAATAATGGGAGAATTTTTAAAAATCACCATTTGGGATACATCAATGTAATAACTGATTCAGGTGTTGAACTAACAACGGATGCTAAAACCAGTGGGTGAAGGGCCATTGGGAAATAGGATAGTCACAGACACAAAGCATTATCCCACAGCTTACTTACTAATTACAGAGGGAAAAAGGCATCTTTATAATGAAAAAATCTGGTAGATACATCCTTAATCATATGATGAAATGTGAAATCACTAATAATGGGACACAACAACATTAATCTCACTAGTGCCCCATTATTGGTGATTTTAGATTTCATTATTTGATTAATGGGACACAACATTAGTGACTCCTGATTTAACTCACTAAAAAGAACACCATGTCTATATTTAACCTCAATATAAGCAATTAGTTTACATTTAGCAATTAGCTAAACCCAGACTGTGGGACATTCTACCAAAAACCTAGATAGTGTCTTCAACAATAAAAACAAAACAAAAGGTTAAGGAAGCGTTCAAGATTAAAGAAGGGTAAAGAGACATGACAAATAAAGGTCATGTCAGATCCCTAACAGCATTCTAGTATTTTGAAAAAGGATATAAAAGACATAACTGGAATAAGTGGAAAACTTTGAATATGGACTTTCTGAGACGGAGTCTTACTCCAGTCCAGGCTGGAGTTCGGTGGCGCAATCTCAGCTCACTGCTACCTCTGCCTCCAGGGTTGAAGCCATTCTAGTGCCTCAGCCTCCCAAGTACTTGGGATTACAGGTGCTCACCACCACAACCAGCTAATTTTTGTATTTTTAGTAGAGATGAGGTTTCACCATGTTGGTCAAGCCGATCCCGAACTCCTGACCTCAAGTGATCTGCCCCACTAGGCCTGCCAAAGTGCTGGGATTACAGGTGCGAGCCACCCTACCCAGCCTGAATATAGACTTTATTAGATAATATTATTGTATCAATACTAAATTTTGTGAGTTTGAAATTTTCTTGAGTATTATGGTTTTGCAGATACCTGCCCTTGTTCTATCCTGATGTGTTACGTGTCACAAGTCTGTATTTTGCTTTTGTATGGTTCAACAAATAAGAGAGAAAGATCAATCAAATGTGATAGTCAACAATTGATAATCCAGGTAAATATCTTTACAGGTGTCATATTCATCTTTCAACTTTTCTGTAGGTGTGTAATTTAATTTTTTTAAAGTTATGGTAGAAAAACAATACATATGCAGGGGTGTCGAATCTTTTGGCTTCCCTGGGCCAGGTTGGAAGAATTGTCTTGAGCCACACATAAAATACACTAATGTTGGCCAGGCGCAGTGGCTCACACCTGTAATTCCAGCATTTTGGGAGGCCAAGGTGGGCAGATCACCTGAGTTCAGGAGTTTGAGATCACCTGGCCAACATGGTGAAACCCCATCTCTACTAAAAATACAAAAATTAGCCAGCCATGATGGTGGGCGCCTGTAATCCCAGCTGCTCAAGAGGCTGAGGGAGGAGAATCGCTTGAACCCAGGAGGTGGAAGTTGAAGTGAGCCAAGATTGCGCCATAACATGCACTCCAGCCTGGGCGACAGAGTGAGATTCCATCTAAAAAAAAAAAAAAAAAAAAACCCCACTAACAATAGCTGATGAGCTTTAAAAAAATCTCATTTATTAAGAAAGTTTACAGATTTTTACAGATTTGCTTGGGCCTCATTCAAAGCCATCCTGGACTGCAGGTTGGATAAGCTTCTCATACAGGATCCTAAGGACTCAACATGGAGGAAAACTGTGAAAAGAAAAAGTAGCTTGTGGTCAGACTGTTACTTGTATATCACTTGAGTTACTGTTATTACCATGATGATGCTGGTTTCTTTTTTCTTCTTTTTCTTTTTCTGTAAATTTAGTTTGTATGGTCGCAGGACACTCTCACAGTAACTGGAGACCCAAAGGATAATAGAAATAGTCTGAAAGGAAAAATTGCAAATTCACCAATAAGGATTACATTAAAGATACCTATCAGGCAATTAGAGGCAATGGATTCAACAAATTCTAACGCAGTTATTCTATGCAAATCCTTTCAAGTTCTCAGGTGAATCTTCACTCTACTTTCAACAATCACTCTACTGATCCAGGCCTTAATCAGCCCCTGCTCAGAATACTACAATGGCCTAACTCTTCATCCTTCCTACTGGCTCTCCCAGCTCTAAATCCAAACTCCACTTCACTCCAATATTCTGTCACTTCCCTGGAGAAGTGGGGATTGATTAACATCCTTGTCACTCAGGGAAGAGTCCAAATTCCTAGGCATGGGATCCAAAGGTTCTTCACATTATACCCCTCCCATCTCTCCTGGCAGGTTAAGATACCACCTCACCTGCAAACCTTAACTTATGTATGTATGGAGAAATCTACCCAGTTGATCAGCACATATCCTGCACTGTATTAAATTAGCTGTTTGTTTTCTCCTATACTACAATGTGTGCATGTACATATATGTACACTATTACTCATTCGTTTAATAAAAATCTCTAAGGCATTAACAATTTGCAAGTCACCAGAACAGTGTACACTCCGCACACAGAGTAGTAAGGGGAGAAAACAAATATGTGACAGAAATAAAAGATAATAGATTATGAGTGTTTGCAATCCTCCTCTCTGGCAAAAAAAAGAGGGGGGGTTTTCCTGTATCAGTCCCTGGACACTGTCATAATACATAATATCTCAGAAATTAATAAATGACAACAAATAAAAGAAGCTGGAGGAATTAAACTACATAATAAAGTGAGTCAGAAAGGAGAATGAAAACAGCTACATTTGGGGTGAATCTGGGGAAGCTTAGAACTGAGTAAAGCAAATTTCAAGAAGTTTTACCTAAGTATTATGAATGAAATCATCTTAGGATTCTTGGAAGGAAATGGTTTAGAAAATTATTTAAATTAACATTTTATATGCCTCTCCCTTCACATCTCTCCAAGCTTTTCAATTAACAAAAACAAAGATAGGGGGTTAAGTTGCAGGTATAAGGTGCCTATTACCTGTTGACTGTTAAAAAATGAATCCTGTAGAACATTAAAAACAACAATGTCTTTTAGGAAGGAACAAACACCTACCTCAACAAAGAAGACTAGATTTTCTAAAAGAGTAGAATGTGTTTTCAAATTACCATCTTTAACTTCTAAGAGGTCACCTTTACATTTACTGAAGACATCTGAAAACAAAAATATTTTAGTTTTATTCAGCTTTTGTTTCAATGCTATTTTAAGGTATACAATACAAAATCAAATAAAGAATAAACAAAAACTTAATCTAGAAAGCTATTTTTTTTCCATTTTCCATAATGAACCAAACTCTAAAGGACAGACTATCCATTCTAAGTTCTTTAAAAAGACAGCTGGGCATGGTGGCTCACACCTGTAATCCCGGGACTTTAGGTGGATCATGAGGTCCGAAGTTCAAGACCAGCCTGGCCAAGTTGGTGAAACCCTGTCTCTACTAAAAACACAAAACTTAGCAGGGCACAGTGGCAGGCACCTATAATCCTAGCTACTTGAGAGGCTGAGGCAGGAGAATTGCTTGAACCTGGGCAGCAGAGGTTGTAGTAAGCGAAGATCGCGCCACTGTACTCCAGCCTGGGTGATAGAGTGAGACTCCATCTCAAGAAATAAAATAAACATAAATAAATAAAAAGCCATGCTGACTATTGCTCTATGTCTTCAAAAGATAAAAAGTATCCTTATAAATTATATATTCTAGGGTTGATAACACCAGTGAAGCCTTTTCAGACAGGCCAAGAGCACAATAAGACAAGACTCTACGTGAATGATTCAGAAGGACTTGTACCATTATGGACTGAAAGACCAAAAAGGTACACTGTAAAAATCCATCTTCATAACAGATAATACATTTTATTCTCATAAACTTAATCATTAAATTTTCAGACAGTCTTCATCTGGGCAATAAATATAAGACCAAGCCAGGCTCAGTGGCAAACGCCTGTAGTCCCAGCTACTCAGGAGGGTAAGGCAGGAGGATTGCTTGAGCCAAGGAGTTACCCGAGTTCACCCTGGGCAACATAATAAGACCTCATCTCTTAAAAAAAAAATCATTTAGGGTCCTAAAAAGACTCTTATAGATATAAGATACTTATATGTAAGTCGGGTGCAGTGGCTTACGCCTATAATCCCAGCACTTTGGGAGGCCGAGGTGGGCAAATCACAAGGTCAAGAGATCAAGATCATCCTGGCCAACATGGTGAAACCCTGTCTCTACTAAAAATACAAAAATTAGCTGGGTGTGGGGGTGCAAGCCTGCAGTCCCAGCTACTTGGGAGGCTGAGGCAAGAGAATTGCTTGAATCTGGGAGGTGGAGGTTGCAGTGAGCCGAGATGGGGCCAGTGCCACTGCACTCCACCCTGGGTGACAGAGTGAGACTGCGTCTCGAAATAAATAAATAAATACATACATACAAACATACATATACGTGACCTTTAACAATTCTATTCCTAGGAATTTAATCCCAAGGAAGTACTCAAATAATACCCTAACAATTTGTCCCAAGATATTCATTTTAGCATTGTTAGAAGAAATAACTCATATACGTAATATGTCACCAATTGGGGAGTACATAAACTCAGGATATTAATATAATACTATAGAATATGATGCAGTCTTGAATAAATGGGATATATATAACTGACATGGAAAGGTATCCAAATAACAAAAAAAATTAAAGTCAAAAAAGCATGTATTACACCATTTTCTATGTTTAAAAATTACTTTTTATCTGTATTTTCATACACACACATATACGTGTTTACGTGGCATCTAGCAGTATTTACTCCAAAGTGTTAACACTACTTACTTATCTCTGGATGACTGGGCTTGGGAAAGGGGGAAAAGAACTTCCGAGCTATTACCATACAACCAGAAACAAATACAGAAATCTACAATAGGAAAACTTACCTTTTAACTGTTCTAGTAAAGACTTAAGACTATTTTCTATTCGTTCCTGGATCTCCATTGTATCCTCTAAAATTGAAAAATAAAAAATGAAAAACTTTCAATTCCATTTTTAGTAAGATAAAGAAGCAAAATAAATACCTGCAAGAAGTTCATGGGCAAGGACACTTTTTTTTTCTCTAAAGACCCCTATGCACCTAAATTTCATTATTTTGAGACAAAAAGAAAAAGATAATGAAAGGAAAAGGAAGAAGAAAAGGAAAGGCATTAATTACCTCTCTGCCAAAGGTTATTACCTAAAATCCTTTAAGAGGGCTTGAAATCTATGTGCTTCAAACACTCTTAAATTGTAAGATCTACTAACCTTACGATTTTTTTTTTTTTTTTAAAAAAAAAAAAAAAAAAAAAAAAAAAAAGGGTGGTGAAGTTGGGGTCTTTTTCCGTGGTTTGGATTTTTTTAAAAATTTTTTTTTTTAAAAATTTTTGTTCTTTTTTTTTTTTTTTTTTTTTTTGAGACAAAGTCTCACTCTGTCACCCAAGCTGGCATGCTATCTTGGCTCACTGCAACCTACACCTCCCAGGTTCAAGCAATTCTCCTGCCTTAGCACCACCCCCCCCTCCCCGAGTAGCTGGAATTACAGGTGCTCGCCACCACAGCCAGCTAATTTTTGTATTTTTAGTAAACACAGGGTTTCCCCATGTTGGCCAGGCTGGTCTCAAACTCCTGACCCCAGGTGATCTGCCCACCTCGACCTCCCAAAGTGCTGGGATTAAGGTGTAAATCACTGTGCCTGGCCTAGTGCTTCATTTTTAAAATCCAACAGCCTTTCAACAAATTAAGAATTTCAAGGCCGGGCGCGGTGGCTGAAGCCTGTAATCCCAGCACTTTGGGAGGCGGAGGCGGGTGGATCACGAGGTCAAGAGATTGAGACCATCCTGGTCAACAAGGTGAAAACTTGTCTCTACTAAAAATACAAAAATTAGCTGGGCATGATGGTGCATGCCTGTAGTCCCAGCTACTCGGGAGGCTGAGGCCAGAGAATTGCTTGAACCCAGGAGGCGGAGGTTGCGGTGAGCCGAGATCGCGCCATTGCACTCCAACCTGGGCAACAACAGCAAAACTCCGTCTCAAAAAAAAAAAAAAAATTCAACTTTCTAAACCTAAAAAGTGATTTTAAATATGGAATGGACTTAAGCTTCTAAAACATTACTTTGTAACCTATGACTGTACCCTCTTGTATACTAAACCAGAAATTTCCAGAACAGCTTCCATGCACTCTAAAATTTTCCAAATATGGACGGGTACAGTGGCTCACACCTTTAATCCCAACACTTTGGGTGGATCCTGAGGTTAGGAGTTAAAGATCAGCCTGGCCAAGATGGTGAAACCCGATCTCTACTAAAAATACGGAAAATCAGCCAGGCGTGGTGGTAGGCGCCTATAATCCGAGCTACTGGGGAGGCTGAAGCACAGATCGGCTTAGACCCAGGAAGCGGAGGTTGCAATGAGCTGAGACGGCGCCACTGCACTCCAGCCTGGGCGACAGAGCAAGACTCCATCTCAATTTAAAAAAAAATCCAAATGTGAGGTTACAGACATTTTATTACATGTACTATGTTTTCTATTACAAAGACTCTATAAACACACAGTGTACACTTACCTAAACCACTGGTATCCAGCTCATAAATATCATTGACAAGATAAAAAGAGCTTATCTGGCACTGAGAACAGCCAGAATTAAAGAATCCACCCATTCTGGTAGGCACAGGACCCAGGAAAGGATACTGGAAAAAAGGGGAAAAAATAATGCCCTTTTAAATCCATTTAATTCATACAAAATAAGAAAAACAGGTAACTAGTGGATAAAAACCTGTCTCAGTGATTCAGCTAAAGCCACTAATCAGCAAACTAATAACTGAATCATTATGGTAAAAACAGAAAATCTATATTAATTTGTTGCTGGCTATTAAAAACTTACCATCACAAAAAAAGAGTTATTTTGCTTTCTCCCTCACTATCTAGGATGGATACTGAGGAAGCCTCTACAATTCCCTCTGAGTCTAAAATATTCCTCTTTCTCCTACAGAAGCCATAAACTGGGACAAAACACAATTCCTTACTACTCACCCACCCCAAACTCCTATTTATAAAACAGTCATAAATATAATATTGCAACTGTGATAGCAAATACGTATTGATAGTACCTGAATATCCTTCTCAATAAATCGCTTTCCTGTCTCCAGGGCTGCCTCCAGCTGCTGAAGGAGCAAACGAAGAATATCAATCCGGGAGGATACCCCATTCTCGGCAGTCTTCTCTGAGTTCTTTGGCTCCACAGGGTGGTTGAGACTTGTAAGTCCACTGATCAGCCTCAATGTTAAGGATCGGATTCTTAACCACAAGGTCTCCTCCTCTAAGGAAAGTTTCTTATGTTCTTCAGAAACATCCCTTAAACAGAAACATCCCCAAATTATCTAAGTTACTCAATCTGTTGCTTTCAAATCTTTTAAAGTTAACTTTCGTCAGTTAAGGTATCTTTGAATGGTTCCAGATTTCATTTACTAGCTGAAAGACCTAAGACAAGCCAAAATCTTCTCAAACCCCATTTCACTATCAACAAGATGGGAATAACAACCTATTTAACAGGTCATTTTCCCTGTAAGTTAGACTTTGTTCTCTGATTATAAAAATAATACTTGAAGACAGTTGTGGTGGCTCACACCTGTAATCCCAGCACTTTGGGAAGCTGAGGTGAGGGACTGCTTGAGGCCAGGAATTGGAGACCAGACTAGCAAACATACCAAGACTCAGTCTCTAGAAAAAAAATACAAAAATTAGCTAGACATGGTGGCACACACCTGTAGTCCCAGCTACTAGGGAGGCTGAGATTGGAGGACTGCTTGAGCCCAGGAGTTCAAGGCCACGGTGAGATATGATCATGCCATTATACTCCAACCTGCGTAAGATCCTGTCTCTAATAATAATAATAATACATGATATAAAAATTTCAAATGATAGAAAAAAAGTAAAAAGTAGAAAGAAAAGGTGTCCTGATAAACCAATAGCCACAGTATTATCAAGTTTGGTATAGATCTTTTTAGACTTTTGTAATGCAGATGTATAAAAATCTAACTAAAAATAGGGGCTGGGTGCAGTAGCTCACGCCTGTAATCCCAGCACTTTGGGAGGCCCAGGTGGGCAGATCAGCTGAGGTCAGGAGTTTGAGACCAGCCTGACCAACACGGCAAAATCCCATCTCTACTAAAAATACAAAAATCAGCCAGGTGTGGTGGCAGGCACCTGTAATCCCAGCTACTCGGGAGGCTGAGGCAGGAGAACTGCTTGAACCCAGGAGGTAGAGGTTGCAGTGAACCAAGATCACACCACTGCACTCCAGCCTGGGCAACAGAGAAAGACTCCATCTCAAAAAAAAGTAACTAAAAATATTATTCATACAACTTAAAAATTTTAAACAAATTGGTTACAGTATGCAACAGAGGCTCTAGCCCCTCAAAAAAGTAACTAAAAATATTTATACAACTTAACAATTTTAAACAAATTGGTTACAGTATTTATATTATTTTGCAAACTTCATCTTTTAATGACAGTGTGTGCAAAAAAGAGTTAACACAGCAGGCCTGCAGCTATTATCGTTAGAAGGGCCTGCTTACAAGGTTGGCCCTTGGCTGATGTCTGGGAACTTTGCACTCCAGCTGTTCCCTAAATGCTAAGAGTGGTTCACTGTGCCTAGACTGTTTCTACAAACCATGTTATTTATCGTGAATGCCTGCTTTCTTTCCACTCATGATGGACAGAGTGCACCTACATAACTAACAATGAAACCTAAACACCAAGTCACTAATGGGCTTCCCTGGGCAGAAACATTCCACCTTATGTTACTGCAATTTTTCCTGCTGGAGAAAGGAGCATGCTCAGTGTTTCCCCTCAGAGGAGGGAGAAAGCACTGGAAGTCTGAGTTCTCCAGACTCTGCCTGTGCCTTTTTTCCCTTCTGGATTCTGTCATGTGCCCTTTCACTATAACGTACCTTAGCCGTTGAGTGCAACTATATGCTCAGCCCTGTGAGTCTTTCTGGGACTCAAAAATCCTAATCACTGAATGAGGCCGTGGCAACCCATAAATCACAGAATTTTCAAAACTACTTCATATATACATCTTAGAATTTTTCTGCATTAATTTCCTTAGGTTCTACCTTCCTAGAAACAGATCTGCTGAATTAAATAGAGTGTGGCATTTTAAATCTTGATACGTATCACTAAAATACCCCACAGGAAGGTTGTATAAAATTTATTCCTGTGTAAATGCATAGTAGGTATTTTCCACACAGCCTTGCTTAACCACAAGTATTCATCTTTTTTGCTAGAAACAATCTTTATTGCTATACAGTTTGTTTCTTTGAAGTTCTTGTTAAGCCCTTTGCTCAGTTTCTTATTTGCTTACTGATTTATTAAGAGTTCTCTCTATATATGAAGGATATTTACATAAAGAAATTTACTATAAATCTTTAGAACTTAACAAATTTATCATTTCTATTTACAGAAGTTATATCCTTTATGGTTCCAGATTTGATATAATGCTAAGAAAGGCTTTCCTCACCTATTTAAAACTATTTTCTATTATTTTCTTCTAGCATTTCTAAGGAATCTAGAATTTAGTATTTAATCTGTCTGGCATCTTCATATATGCTGTGAAGTAGATCTAACTTTTAGATTAACCAGCAGTCCCAGCATAGGAGTGAGTTATACTTGCTTCATTTGGCTTGCCTATATTTTCTGATTCCTACAACAAACACATTATGTTATTTCATATTTGCTAATTTTGTATTTTTAATAGAGGCGGGGTTTCACCATGTTGGCTAGGATTGTCTCAATCTCTTGACCCCGTGATCCGCCCACCTCGGCCTCCCAAAGTGCTAGAATTACAGGGGTGAGCCACGGCACCCAGCCTTTTTTTTTTTTTTTTTTTTTTTTTTTTTTTTGAGATGAAGTTTTGCTCTTGTTGCCCAGGCTGAAGTGCAATGGTGTAATCTCGGCTCACTGCAACCTCCGCCTCCTAGATTCAAGCAGTTCTCCTGCCTCAGCCTCCCGAGTAGCTGGGGTTACAGGCAAATGCTGCCACGCCCAGCTAATTTTTATAATTTTTTTTTTTGAGATGAAGTTTAGCTCTTGTTGCCCAGGCTGGAGTGCAATGGCGCGATCTCAGCTCACCGCAACCTCCGCCTCCTGGGTTCAGGCAATTCTCCTGCCTCAGCCTCCTGAGTAGCTGGGATTACAGGCACGCGCCACCATGCCCAGCTGATTTTTTGTATTTTTAGTAAAGACAGGGTTTCACCATGTTGGCCAGGCTGGTCTCAAACTCTGGACCTCAAGTGATCTGCCCACCTTGGCCTCCCAAAGTGCTGGGATTATAGGTGTGAGCCTCCATGCCCGTCCCATCCTAATTCTTTAAAAATAAATGGCTTTACCCAGGAGTTCGAGGCTGCAGTGAGCTATGATCTCGGTCTCTTTAAAAGACCTTGTCTCTCAAAAAAAAAAAAAAAAATGTTAAAATTGCTTGGGGTTTAAATTCTAATTACCTGTCTTTTGGATCCCAGCTGAAAAAAACATTTAAGTCTCTGTTGTCTCGCAAATCTTCCCATGGAATGTCATCTTCTTCTGGCCTAAGGTTCATTGACTTTATACTTTCTGCTAAGCTGGTTGAGCTGTGATAAAGAAAAATGCATGTATTATTTTAATAGTAAAATAACCAGAAAATATTAACTAGGACTTCCTGTTTTACTAGACAGGAAGGGAAAGAGGAAGGAAGGATTTACCATAAAGGGCTCATATAATGTGAAATAGAACCAAGCACAGATCAAGCTGGCTTGTTACACGGCAAGAAAAAGGTTCTGGAAGCCCATAGAAAACAAAGGGGATCAGAATTCCTGAAGTCCCTTGATTGTAGGGAGGAAGGAACCTTTGTAAGTACAGTATGGACCAGGGGTTGATGACCATGACCTAACTGGCTTTTGTAATGGTCCTAAGATGTTGCTGGCAGTACTCTATCATTCCCCATGACATATATCAGGTTCTGTTTCCCCACTTTCTCTTTCCTTTTTTCCCCCCTATTTTACCTTAAGGGTGCTAATAACACCCATGAGCCCATTAACGGCTCTTAGCAACTGATCTGATCCCTTAGTTCCTTTATAGCTCTTACGCAATACTTACATATTTGCTTCAAGTAGAAGGTCTAACAGCATCCGTTCAGTACGGACTTGTGCAAAATGAAGAGAATTATTCAGCCTGTTCCTAAAAGCGATAAACTCTGGGATCTTCTCAAATGCACCATATTTGTAAGCTTGAATAATATATTCTGAGGTCTGAGAAGGAAAAACACACCTTGGTATAAATAGTTCACAAGTCAGGCAATGTAAGTAAACCTTGCCAGCCAAAACAAAATGCTCAAACTAAAATTAAGTTTTAAATCTAATCTTTAAAGGTCTTGGTCACCAAGTAGAATATTAGCTTTTTAAAATGTTATTTTTCTTCCTTCTTATATTTTAGACAAATGTCTCCTTTACTAATATTACTAATTGTAATAACCAGCCTCTGCCACCAGTACATAAGCCTTCTCTTGGCAGTCATGTCTTTCAAGTCAATAAGAACTGAGGGTTTTTTTTTTTTGCCACATCAGTCAAAAATTTGGTTAGTGCCATTCTGGAAGGGATATTACTCCATGTTTTTCTGCATCTAAGATAAGCTGTGTTTCAAACAAAGGTTCCAAAAGCACCAGAATAATAGAACAACCTGCCCCCCACCCCGAATAAAAACCACTCTCCTTCAGAAAAACACAGGCTGCTCCTTGGTTTTGTTTATTTTTGAATACTGTATCAGAAACATAGGGCATATGAGTATTACATCAGGATAGAAGACACCAAACAAAAGACCTATAAAAATTCACATTATAATCTATTCTGAGGACAAAGACTTCAAGAATCAAGTTTCTTGTCCATCTGCATAGACTTCTGCTGGAAATTTCCTTAAACAAGTACGTGAAGGGATCACTCACCACATGTTGCTTTAATTGTAGCTTAATACATATACAGAGATCAAACATTACAGAACAGAGGCAAGATAAAGAATTCTAAACAGAAATTCTGGCACAATAGAGTCTCAGGGAAGAACATTTCATGGGTGTGGGTCTATGCCATCAGGACCAGAAGCCAGGAGATCACCCCTTTGGGCCAAAGAAAGTATTATGCTCAAAGCTGATGTCTGCCCCCAAAAAAGATCCTTTCTAGAAAAGCCAGTCTTTTTTACATAGCCTCAGTTAATCAGCTCTGCCCCCATCTCCATTACGTCTGAATAATTTGCCCAGTAGGAAAATAGGCCAGTAGTCAACAACATACCCTCTGATATACAGCCTTGCAGGGTTCATTTCAGGCCGCGGGATTGCGCCACGGGCGCTAATTCAACTGCATTCGATGCGGCTTTTAAACCCCCATGGGACACCTCGGCGAGCTGTTTGCCTGCAGTATCTGGAGAAATTAGAGACGGACGGACACAAGAAAATTAAAAAGATTACTTGTGATCCTGCAGGTTTCAAGAAGGACTACCTGAAAAAGCTCAACTATACCTTCTAGCTTGATTAAAGGACAGTGATACACCCTATCAAGAGGAGGCCAGGATATTCTAAACACATATACCTATCCTAAGGCCCCTTGGCTTAGAAAACATAGCAAGGTTTACTATATGCCCTTGTAACAGAACTTACAGCTGCGGGGGAGAAAAAAACAACAACAAAAAAAAAACCCCCAGCTGGTTAGGAACACATGATTCAGCAATTAAAAAGAAAATATGACTTCAGTAACTCCCATCAGGGCTATAATTACAGTTCCAAAGTATGCTATGATTAAAGGAGGGAACCCAGCCTTACCAAGTGTAGGGGCAGTTTTAATTCCTAAGTGGTCTGTGGAACACCACTTTATTTTAATTTTTTTTTTTTTTTACAAAAAGGGGCAATCGACTTTCAAAGAGAAAAATAAGGGGCAACAAAAAGAGTATAGTTTTTAACAAACTAAGAAGGTAGCTATAGTTCTCCAGCTTATCTTTTTTAGATAGTCCTTCTATAACACTGCAGTAAAGTACCACTGCAGAGCTAGACAAGTGTCTGGGATGCAACCAGTAGGACCAAGGCTGTGGAAGTATTACTATGTAAAGAAACAATCCCCTACTGGAACTGCAGGCAAAACTGAAAGCCACAGGCACTTTAAAGACTTTTGAATGTCAAAGTATGTTGTCCGTACCTATTTCTACTCATTTATGCACCAATGAGGCTATTTAGATCCCGAATGGATTCCTGAAATGAACCCTGGTCACTGTAAAAATTAGTAAAATATATGGACATAAAACCCCTGAATAATTGATCTTTGTGAAAACCTAAAATAGACATTTTTCTTTTTTTTTTTTTTTTGAGACAGAGTCTCACTGTAACCCAAGCTGGAGTGCAGTGGTGCAATCTCAGCTCACTGCAACCTCCGCCTCCCAGATTCAAGCAATTCTCCTGCCTCAGCCTCCCAAGTAGCTGGGATTAAAGGCGCTCGCCACCACACCTAGCTAATTTTTGTGAAAAACAGAGATATTAAAGGGAAATTTTAAAGAAGTAAAAACACATAAGTGACTTTTAGAGATATGAAAATCTAGTGCTTATTCTGATATTTTTAAAAATCTATACCAAAGTAAGATGACAACAGAAAATAACCTTGCTAGGAAGAAAATCCCTGTGCAGGTCTCGCAAATACAAGTTTCAATCCCATAGCACAAAATGTTACTAAGCAGAACACTAGATTTTCCATTTAAGTAAAAGTGTTCTTTTAAAGACCTAGGTGGGAATTGAAATGCATCAGTCACCCAAGGAAAAAGCATCAGGGGATCCCAAAAACTATCAAGAATAAAAGATGCAGAATATAGAGCTCAGGCTTTGAAGAGAAATTTCTAACACTCTGAGGAGAAAGTTGAACACATATAGTAAGACACTACAGTCATAACCTTTCTTAACCTTAGATTTCTTTAGGAAACAATACACACCATAGTCTCAACATTAAGGTCAAGGCACATGTTCCTTGCTGTACTGTAGTTTTCTTTTTTGAGGAGGGGGGGCGGGTACAGAGTCTCTCTCTTATCACCTAGGCTAGAGTACAATGGTGCAATCTCAACTCACTGCAACCTCTACCTCCCGAGTCAAGTGATTCTCCTCCACAGCCTCCTGAGTAGCTGGGATTACAGGCGCCTGCCACCATGCCCGGCTAATTTTTATATTTTTAGTAGAGACTCGGTTTCACCATGTTGGCCAGATTGGTCTCGAACTCCTGACCTCAGGTGATCCACCCACCTTAGCCTCCCAAAGTGCCTGGATTACAGGCGTGGGCCACTGTGCCCAGCCTGTACTGTATTTTTCTTTTGCCTCTAGGACTCCTCAAGATTATGTCCTGTCAGGAGATTAAATAAGCTCCATCTTCTTGGTAGTAATCAAAATATATTTCAAGTATCCTAGTCTCTGATCAATAAAATGCTATAATTTTATCAGGTTCAACATTATATACATTCAGATGAATTAGTCACTTTTGCCATACACAACCATCAGTAAAACATCAGATATATTAAAAAAAAAAGAAAAAAAAGAAAAAAAAAAAAGAAAAAAAAAACACTGAGGATGACACATCCCCTCAAATTGCCCCTAGGTGTTTCCTTTGCCTATATTACAATACTCTTATAATTTTAGAGTTTTTTTTCTTTCAAAACAACTATTCAATTTGTGGGAAGAAAAAAAGTAAAGCCTAATTCTGATGTATGTAAAATAATGTGTCTTTACTGACCACATCTTAATGAGTACTATAGTTGTTCTAGAATGCTAGATGATTAAAAGCTACAGGAAACCAGCCACTAGGCTGGAATTAATCCCTTATTTACTCCCACTACCTCAAAGCTATTTGAAAAACAAATCTTTGAAAAGGAATCTTCAGTTAAATGTTTCTTTAATCTCTCTTATAAATACAGAAATAAGAGCATAAATACTGAGATTTGAGGAAACCAATTCTTCCAATTTTGTTGTTGTTTTTAGTGACACTTCTTGAAAACAGGAGGGCAAGCACAGATACTTGAACACACAATGAAAATTCATAAGTTTATAGCTCATGCATGCTAGGAGATTTTAGAAACCCAACATCCTAGAGACGACCTTCTGACCTCTAAGCCAGGCCAGCACCTTCTGAGCAACATGATCAGATGCTGATACTCATTGTCCTCTCGCCCTGATCAGAAGCTGTGCCACAAAATGAAGTCTGAAGGGAATACCAATCACTGGGGGAGCAAGGGAGCCACTCTGCGGAGGGATACAGGACTAAGAACCAACTAATGGTACACAGCTCATGATCTAAGCACAAGAGGCTGCTTTCTACCTACTCAGAGCTGTCCTTTGCTACTTCAGCCCTCTAGGCCACTCCCTGAAACCTGTCAGAACATAATTATCATAAACTGAAAACAACAAACCTATATCCCATGTCCAGAAATGCTTCTGCCCTGCCTTCTATTTAATATACCCTTAAAGAATTAGATAAAAGATAGATTAGTCATCCTGTTATAGTAACAAAAAGGTTTAAAAAAAAATCCTCATGAGTGTTTGCCAAGAAGAACCCCAGAAACTAGCTTCCTTGCCAGTTCCTTAATTGCTCATAGACCATGAGAATGGAATGCTATGGGCAGATAGCTGGCACGGCCAATTTCAGGCGATAAGGCTTAGAAGTCTGTGAAAACCAAGTAGGTAGTGATCACCCTGAAGACATTCCTTTTCTCCACATTCACTGTTGGGCAGTTTTTCACAATTGGTCGACTGAGTACAGACCGTATAGTTTTCCTACAAAAACTTCTGCTTAACCAACAAGTAGAGCTCAAGTCTGCTTGCAGTGAAAAATATGGTGCAAATCCCATCCTTTCATTATGGCACAGAGAAGCTCTATTTTATTTGCTACTTCTTTTAAAAACATATTATTCATCTACGTTTCTTGGAATGCCTTTTAATTTTCTAAGAAAATATAAGTACATTCGCCGTTGGCAAAGAGCACAATGAATATAAATTTCAGAATTAAATAAAAGTAACAGTAGCTGCTATTGTAAAATGTTATATGGTATCCCAGGCTATGAACGCTTATGGGCTGTTTCTTATACACTTGGAAAAGTCTCTTAGAGATCAAAAGATAGGTCTAAGAGGAATAACACTTCCTAGTCAGTTAAGTACCAGTTTTAAATGCAACTTTCTAAGAATGCTATTAAACACACTCATTCTAACAAACACAAATAACTCTCTACCTCTTCCTACCAGCCTTGGACAGTAAGCTGTGGTCTAAGGGCACTTGCTAGTTCAGTATGTGCACCTTAACGTGTACTTGTGACATGAGGTGACACACTCCTCATTCATGTGCAGTCAGCAGGCAAGGTCACAGCTGAAAAATGGTTTTTCACTTACATCTTTCTGGTTGGAGTGAAAAAACCTGAGTGCGAAGTTACAGGATTGGGACGCAGCAGCATACTGACCTAGGGATTCAGCATATCGGGTCAAAAGATAACTAGATAAAAAGGAAAGAAAAAAACAAAAGACATGTTATACTTACTTACCTACCTCAGTAACAAATATTACACTTCAAATTACTTGGCAAAAAAACAGCAAGGCATAAGAAAAAGCTAAAACATACTGCCAAATAAATTATCTAATTCACAAGATAAATTTTTTTAAAAAACCACAAAAAGTTAACTCAGTTTTGTGGGAGACCCAAAGTTCTATACTATGCTTTCTTACACTCTGATGATTAATGGCACATAAAAGTTCTAAGACAACATAATGCTATCTTCCTCAAACAGCACCATAGAGAACAGAGAAAATGCCATTAAGTAATAATAGCAAAATAATAAAAAGTAGTCTAAATACAAATCTAAAATACAAATTCAAGCTCTGTTGGGGTCAATAAATAAAGTACATGTGTCAACTTTAACTACAAAGCAGAAATGAACACTTCAGAATAATGCTTGCTAAGAATACGGGTTCAAAATACATAGCTATTTGCTATCTCTGGAGAAAACTCACATTTCTAAATTGTGTACATTTTCAAATTACCACAAAATGCTAGGAGATATAAAAATCTTTCTGCTTTGCAATGGATCATAACAGGTTATTATTTAATTGAAAAGACTTAATGTCAGGATCAACTTTAAAATCTAAGTTAGAGTCCTGGATACCCCACACTGGTGTAGCCAGCTGCTCATTATTCAGAGTATATACTACCAACCCAATGGTATCATGCTGGATATGCTTAGCATCAAGGCTGGAGTAAAGATCCACCACTGGTTCAAATGCACCCAGCATACAGTAGATTCGAACAAGCAGCAATTTGAACTGAGCATTGGAAGGGCTATGGGTTAATCCCTCTTCCAGCAGAGTCAGGGCCTGCCACACAGCGCTCTCATCACCTAGAACCAAAATATAGCATTATCCACTGATCCTGACAGCATATGAAGGCTTCCCAAAAATAATAAACAAAACCTTAGTGATATCATCACCCCCCCATAAATGAAGTTAAATGACAGCAAATTTTAGATATGTATCTATAACCAAAATAAAGAATTTCCCCTAAACAGAGAGTCCTTCAATAGTTAAGTCTATTCTTAAACATGCCCACTGCAAAAATGATGCATATTTAAAGTGCCCAGGATTCCAGGAAGAGTTGGACTTTCAAGGGAAATTGGAGTTCATCACTTTGTCCCTGCAGGATTTCCTCTATAAGACCCCAGACAGATGTTCTCTATAGACATCATTTTTCCTCCACATGTAATTTTACTAACAGAATGGCAAATAGGATGTTTGAAAATATTTACTCATTAATAATCAAACTAAAATGCCTTAGTTTGATATTTTTTTTTTTTTGGTCCATGAAATTTCAAAAGGTACATGTATCTGTAGTCTTCAAGATTAAGTAACTTATTCTTTGGGATCCATCTAAAGAAAATACTATGAAATACAGATAAAGATTTATATACAAAAATAGTTGTCGTACTATCTAATGATGTAACGATGGGAGAATGATTAGGTAAATTACTGTGACTTCCACACATGGAAACGTCATATAACTACTTGACATTAATAACGAGTTTTTAATTACAAAGAAAAATGTTTGTGCAAGAATGTTCGGTAAACACACATACAAAGAGAACATTCAAGTTAGTACAAAGATTTGACTTCAACTATTAAAATACGTGCAAAGAGAAAAGAAAACAAACAAATATGCTAGCTGGGCATGGTGGCTCATGCCTACAATCCCAGCACTTTGGGAAGCTAAGGTGGGAGGATCACTTGAGCCCAGAAGTTCAAGACCAGCCTGAACAACATAGCTAGACCACATCTCTATTAAAAATATTTTTTAAAAAATTAGCCAGATGTGGTGGTGCACACTGCCTATGGTGCCAGCTACTCAGGAGGCTAAGGTTGGGAGGCTTGCTTGAGCCTAGGAGGTTGAGGCTGCAGTGAGCTGTGATCATGCCACTGCACTCCAACCTGGGCAGCAGAGTACAAT
>NW_016107323.1:9073980-9082575 GCF_001604975.1 Cebus imitator
AAAAAAAAAAAAATATATATATATATATAAAATGTTTAAATTAATTTGTATAAAGTGCTTTCATATGCCTGATGATCAACTGTCCGTTGTTACTATAATCATATGGTCACATATCTTGCTCAAAATACTAATATAGAGACTAGCAAAGCCATAATCACTACTGGTGAGAACAGTGCTAGGCATAAGTAAGAAAGGCTAACTGTGTGGGGACCAAATTACTAAGTGACCAACTCATTCATGTTTTTATGTTTAAATGACTTTTGCTGCCCTATGCAGCCTCATGAATCTAGGGGCTCAAATAACAAGGTAGCTGATGACAAGGATTTAATTCTTCTCCCTGGTACAATATAGTGCAACAAGTACTACCTGCTGGGCGTAGTACTTGGGATTACACACCTGTAATCCCAGCAAGCACTTTGGGAGGCGGAAGCTAAAAATACAAAAATTTGCCAGGCATGGTGGCATGTGCCTGTAATTTCAGCTACTCTGGAGGCGGAGGCATGAGGAATCACTTGAACTCAGGAGGCACAAGTTGCAATGAGCAGAGATCACACCACTGCACTCCAGCCTGGGCAACAAGGGCTAAACTTCATCTCAAAAAAAAGCAAACCTGAGTGCTCTGTGAAATGATCTATGAGGGCAGGGGTTGTGTTCATCTTGCTCAACACCGTCTCCTCGCCCTTTGTTTCTTCTATAGTTTATCCTCGTGAAATACACGCAATAAGGACCTATTTTTTTCTCCAAAATCACTAAGAGAAAATGCCAGGGGGTGGGACTTAAAGAAAAGGCAATCCCAATACCATTTGCTGAATCATCCTTCTCTTCCCAAATAATTCACAATGCTTCCTTTACCATGTCTTATATTTTTGTCTTAAATGAGACAAACTGTATTCCAGAAAGAATGCATTTTCCAAGATATAAAATTTTTTGAAGTGAATAAAAAAGGATATTCTGTTCATAGGCCTGTACATGCATTTTTTTTTTTTGAGACAGAGTCTCGGTCTGTCACCAGGCTCACTCCCACCACTACCTCCTGAGTTCAAGCAATTCTCATGCCTCAGCCTTCCAAGTAGCTGGGATTACAGGCATGGACCACCACATCCAGCTAATTTTTGTATTTTTAGCAGATATATACATGTAAAGGATGGGCACAGTGGTTCACGCCTGTAATCCCAGCATTTGGGGAGGCCGAGACAGGCAGATAACAAGGTCAGGAGATCGAGACCATCCTGGTCAACATGGTGAAACCCCACCTCTACTAAAAAAAAAAAAAAAAAAAAATTAGTCTGGCGTGGTGGCGTGCGCCTGTATTCCCAGCTACTTAGGAGGCTGAGGCAGGAGAATCACTTGAACCCAGGAGATGGAGGTTGCAGTGAGCCGAGATCGTGCCACTGCACTCCAGCCTGGCAACAGAGCAAGACTCCGTCTCAAAACAAACAAACAAACAAAGAAACAAACAAACGAAACAGACATCCATTCATTTAACATTATCCTGGTTACAAGGGGATAAACTGGAGACAGGTTTTTGTTTTATTTTTGAGATGGTGTCTTGCTCTGTCCCCCAGGCTGGAGTGCAGTGGCATGACCTCGGCTCACTACAACCTCCGCCTCCTGAGTTAAAGCTATTCTGCTGCCTCAGCCTCCTGAATAGCTGGGACTATAAGCATGTACCAAGACACCGGCTAACTTTTATATTTTTAGTAGAGATGACGTTTCGCCATGTTGGTCAGACTGGTTTTGAACTCCTGACCTCAGGTGACCCACCTGCCTCGGCCTTCCAAAGTGCTGGGATTACAGGCATGAGCCACTGCACCTGGCCAAGACAGGTTTTTCTAGAAGCACCCTAGAAATAGCAAGAAAAGTAGAACCTAAACGAATAAATCAAATTTGTGGACTGTATAATTAGTCTAAGGAAAGAATGTAGTACTTATAATCAAAAGAAGCAAAAAAGTAAAGTTGAACTGAAATCACTGTTACTTACCTGTTTCCCTCCATACATCAATAAGCACATGAACAGCAAGGAGACAGTAATAGTCAGAAAATTGCAATTCTGTTTTCAAACAGGTTTTCCCTATAGGGGGAAAAAAATCATATCTATTTTAACATTTGTTCAACTATTACTGATCCCAAAGGAGTTTTTAAAAGCAGGAAACTGACAGGAGGGAGAAGAGGAAAAGTAAAAGTAAGAATAAGTACCAGGAGAAAAATATAAGCCACGAATCAAATGGTTCAAAAGAAGGTGAGACCACACTCAACTGGAATAGAAGGTAGGGTTCCAGAGCAGAGGTGGTATCCATGATGATCCCAAAGGGAGAGAAGGAAAATTTGAAGGAGGTTGAGGTGAAGAAAGTAACATAAGCCAAATGCCATGTATAACTAAATTCACACTGTGCTCCTGACTTTATTTAATTCTTTGGACTATAGAGAAATACTGACATTTATAGTCAGGCAATTTATATGTTTATCACATATATCTAGCAAAGGCTACACCCATCTGATGATCTTCTATTTCTAAACTAAATATTTATCTTACAATTTACAATATTCCTTTTGTTCACTTACAGTATACATATTAAGAATATTTAGGCCTACAGGCAGAAAATGTGATAATTATCATAAACTATGCAATCTATATGGGCCCCAATCTAATAAAAAGTTAATTCATCAGATAAAGAACATAGACAACTGAAAGCCAATGAGAATTATTTAAAACTCCAGGCTTAAGAAAGGCTTTACATCATATTACTTAGATGGTCTTCCCAGACAAAATATTCTCCTTATAAAATTCATTAAAAGAGGGTGCTACAGGTGCTTAAAAAACTGACTTCTAAGTCTTAGTGTAGATCAGGGAACTACTGCACATTTTGAATGGTTGCTCACCAAATTCTAGTCCATGCTGGTACCTTAACATCAATTCTCTGACCACACTCAATTTCTGATTTTTATCCATGGTGTGGTACAAGCCAAGTAACCTCGTCAGCTGCACCACACACAAATGTTGCTGCAGAGCTCTGATGTCAGCAGGCAGTGCCAGCTTATCCTCTGTTGGTGTCGACAAAGGAACAACTCCAAGTAACTGATTAATAAACTGCAAAGTGGGGAAAAAAGGAGCAAAGGTCTCAAAACACAACTAGTCTTCAGTAGGCCATCATTAACAGAAATAGAAATGGTCTAGAAAAAGACATCAAGAAAAAATCGAAAACTAAAATTCCTTTCATATGCCATTTTCTATCTACCAAAATAGCTAAAATGAAAAAATTTATGACAGCACACAACACTGGTGAAGCTCCAATGAAACTGGTACACTCACTTATTACTGGCCAAAAGTATTTGTCAATACATGTACTACAGGCAGTGAAAGATTTTTAAAATTCCGAAAATGTTCAATAACTTATAGCATATTAATGTAATATATATTGTAGCAATGAAAACATTTTATTAGGAAGACTATACAAAAGAGCAGATTACCAAAAACTAAAAAAAAATTTAATCTTTAATTACACTGATAAATAAATTCTGAAAGGAAAGGTTATACATGGAAAGAAATTGTTTATCTCATATCAGTGACCCTAAATTTTTCTTAATTGAGCTTTTTACTATAATTATAGATTCACATTCAGCTATAAGAAATAACAGAGATCCATGTACCATTCATCCAGTTTCTCCCAAAGGTTATATCTTGCCTTAAAATGTTTTTCGTCCTTTAAATTTGGATAAAAATTAAAACCAAAAAACCCTGCATACCAGTTATAGTTATTTATTTCTTAAATACATGCTTATTTTTCTCTCACTTCTAAAATCCTATTAAGATGCCAGTAAGGAATAAAAAAAAGAATAGGCCAGGTGTGGTGACTCATGCCTGTAACTCCAGAACTTTGGAGCGCCAAGGCAAGCAGATCACTTGAGGCCAGGAGTTCAAGACCAGCTGAGACCACGTGGTGAAACTCCGTCTCTACTAAAAATACAAAAAAAAAAAAAAAATTTAGCCAGACATCGTGGCGTACACCTGTAATCCCAGCTACTTAGGATGCTGAGGCAGGAGAATCACCAAGAGGCAGAGGTTGCAGTGAGCCAAGATTACTCTACTGTACTCCAGGCCTGGGCAACAGAGAAAAGACTCCATCTCAGAAAAAAAAAAAAAATTAAAAAAGAAAAAGAATAAACTCAAGATCAAGAATATGTGAAGAGGCCAGGAGCGGTGGCTCAGGGCTATAATCCCACCACTCTGGGAGGCAGAGGTGGGAAGATCACTTGAGCTCAGGAGTTCAAGATCAGCCTGGGCACATAGCGAGACCTCATCTCTACTAAAAAAAAATATAGATATATACATGGATTAGATAGACAGAGATCACACGCACACACACACATGCACACGCACACACACACACACACAGCCAGGCATAGTGGTGCATGCCTGTAGTTCCGGCTACTAAAGAGGCTGGGGCAGGAGGATGACTTGAGCCCAGGAATTTGAGGCTGCAGTGAGCCATCACAGCACCATTACACTCCAGCCTGGGTGATACAGCAAGACCCTTTCTCAAAAGAAAAAAAGAATATGTGAAGAAATGAGAGATGACAGCAAAAAAAAGTCATCACCCGATTTCAAAAGATACAAGAATAGATGGTAAGAAATAACCAACTTACATTGTCAAGAACACTGAAATCTAATAGTATGCAATGAGGAGGACCTCAATAACCAGGAAGCACACTCCAGTCAAAGAATCTTGGAAGAGGCCAGGCGCAGTGGCTCACGCCTGTAATCCCAGCACTTCAGGAGGCTGAGGCAGGCGGATCACGAGGTCAAGAGATTGAGGCCATCCTGCCAACACAGTGAAACCCCGTCTCTACTAAAAATACAAAAAATTTAGCCGCGTGTGGTGGCACGCGCCTGTGGTCCCAGCTACTCGGGAGGCTGAGGCGGAAGAATCACTTGAACCCAGGAGGTGAAGGTTATAGTGAGCTGAGATTGTGCCACTGCGCTCCAGCCTGGTGACAGAGCAAGATTCCATCTCAAAAAAAAAAAAAAAAAAGACTCTTGGAAGAGTCAAGAAACTAAGGCACCAGGTGTCCCTAAAGGATAAGGTGCTGATGGGAATGAAATACAATATATTAATTTCTAAAACATTAGGCCCCTCCCAAAGTTCACAGATGGAATTCCTAAGCGTGAGCAGAAAGAACAGCCTGGGTTTTACAGCCATAAGAATCTGAACCAGAGATTCAGATTCAGAGACAGCAATCATAGCTGAAAACAGGGGAATAAATGAAATTTGCTTATTCAGTGATAATTCCAGCCTCCCACTCTATACTCCCAACCATATCCCAGAATGCTATCAGCCAAATGTATAAGTTCCTAAACAGATAGTGGCAAACAGGTTCTATGGAAAGCATTTCTTACACTGGTAAAGAAAGGGGTAGAAAGAACAGAATCTCATGCTTTATCCTAAGTATATAGGAAGGAAATTGAGATGTTATAAACAACTACTTGCCTCCACCAAAGGGCACCAAGAGATTAAGACTGTAACTGTAAAAATAAATTGTTAAATAAGCCAATAATTTAGAAATATGGAGGAAAATAAAATAATTTAGTTGAAAGTGATTTGCATCTGTTGAGCTGGAACACAAAGAGTGACTACTGCCTTTCAACATAAGCCTTGTGATACTATTTAGCTTTTTCAATTTTATACAGTACATGTATTTCTTCTTTTTTTTTGGGGGGGGGGGGTCTCACTATGCTGTCCAGCCTGGGCTCAAGCAATCCTCCTGCTTCAGCCTCCTGCGTAGCTGTGACTATAGGTGTGTCCCACTGCACTCAGCTCTAATACATGTAATTTTTTAATACAAATTTTTTAAAAATTGCTTTGAAGAATGTCATGAGAAAAAGAAAAAAAATTTTTTGAATTAAAATTAAATCTCACTCATCCTGCAATGTCACATCTAATTTGCCTCAATTTATCTATAAGCGTATTAATTTTAATCATTATGATCAGATATATATTCCATACTTTTAGCAAACTGCAGCACTGATTTTCATGTTTTTGTTGTTGTTTTTGAGATGGAGTCTCACTCTGTCACCCAGGCTGGAGTGTAGTGGTGCAATCTCGGCTGACTGCAACCTCTACCTCCCAGGTTCAAGCGATTCTTCACGTTGGTCAGGGTGGTCTCGAACTCCTGACCTCAAGTTGCCCACCTCAGCCTCCCAAAGTGCTGGGATTACAGACGTGAGCCACTGTGCCAGGCTATAATTTTCATGTTTTTTATTAAATGCCTGTATAGTTTCTACTACCAGTTCTTCTATTCTTGCAAGCCATTTTATGTGCTAGTTATGTTTACTGCTGCCTTCTTTAGTGAATGCTAAATAAAAATCTTCCTGATAGGTTTGTTACAAAACAATCTGCTCACTCTTTTAGTCTATACAGTTTTATTGCTGTGCAAAAAATTTCCTTAAAAACTAGAATCGGGGCCGGGCGCGGTGGCTCAAGCCTGTAATCCCAGCACTTTGGGAGGCCGAGGCGGGTGGATCACGAGGTCAAGAGATCGAGACCATCCTGGTCAACATGGTGAAACCCCGTCTCTACTAAAAATACAAAAAATTAGCTGGGCATGGTGGCACGTGCCTGTAATCCCAGCTACTCAGGAGGCTGAGGCAGGAGAATTGCCTGAACCCAGGAGGCGGAGGTTGCGGTGAGCCGAGATCGCGCCATTGCACTCCAGCCTGGGTAACAAGAGCGAAACTCCGTCCCAAAAAAAAAAACAACTAGAATCGGCTGGGCGCAGTGGCTTATGCTTGTAATCCCAGTACTTTGGGAGGACGAGGCGGGTGGATTACCTGAGGCCAAGAGTTTGAGACCAGCCTGCCCAACATGCTGACACCCCGTCTCTACTAAAAATACAAAAATTAGCCAGGTGTGGTGGCATACACCTGTAATCCCAGCTACTTGGGAGACTTAGGCAGGAGAATCGCTTGAACCTGGGAGGTGGAGGTTGCAGTGAGCCAAGATCATGCCACTATACTCCAGCCTGGGTGACAGAGAAAGATTCTGTCTCAAAAAAAAAAAAAAAAAAAACAGAATCATTTTATTGTTTAGCTAAAACCCCAAAGCAAAGGAAACAAAAGATTAGAACATCACCCAATGTAAGCCATTTCAGGATAACTGGACTCACTGGCTCACTCTTAGGGGCTAGTCAGACTTTAGAAAGATTTGGTTCATAGTTTTTTAGAACAATTCTCAGCTTGAACCCACTTGGACAGTTCATAATCCTCTGACAAACATACTTGCTGAGTGGCAGGCTATTTAGCTACTGAAGTAATCCTACAGTCAAAAAGTAGCAGCAAAATTACCTCTCTCAAGTAAAATTTACCTAGACTTGGACTATAAATTCAATGGAACAACAGCTTTAAATCCTTATTCTCACGGAACAGTGACTAGAGCTTATCACTGCTAGTATTTCAGTAGGGTTCATCTTAATAGAATATTCTCACTATGTGGGATCACATGAGATGACCTAAGATTTTCAAACATACCAATGAAGCAGAGTTGCACAGAAAAGGTTACTGGTACTAGATTGACAGTAGCAAACCTTTATGAACCTCAGCTAAAAGTAGCAAAGTGTTCCTTTAATGCAGCCCCACCATTTGATGCTTCAGCTAGCAAGATTGTAAGCACTGTGAGACAGGATCAGTTATTCCCTTCTCGTAGGGCTTAGCACACAATATGCTCAACAAACACTCAATGAATGAATCCCTCCCACATGGTTTATCTACATTCTGCTTCAATCCCTCC
The DNA here is from genome assembly GCF_001604975.1 of Cebus imitator. Taxonomy (NCBI): domain Eukaryota; kingdom Metazoa; phylum Chordata; class Mammalia; order Primates; family Cebidae; genus Cebus; species Cebus imitator. Next base: position 9,081,762 of record NW_016107323.1, read on the forward strand.
AGCAATGTGAAGCTTACACACAGTACTTGAAAGAATTGTCACTACCAAGAAAGATCTTTTTCTCAGTGAGCCAAATTCTGAGCTCCCTGTAGAACTTCTTGCTGGTGGTCCCTGTCTTCCTCCCTCTTCTAAAGACAGCTTTTCAAATAAGTGAACAGGAATATCACTTTGTCCTTAACAGAACAAACCTCTCCTCACTCAACCATTTTTCTCTCTCATATGCTTCCAAATCCTCCTAGAACCCATAACTCTCCTTTCTGGATGTGCTACAATTTATCCAGAAACTTCCAGGGTTGGTCTGAGCTGTGTAACCACAGCAACTCAAAGAGAGCTCTACTAAACCAGCGTGACAGGCGACAGTCATTTCAGAACCCCAGAGAGCACTGGTTACTTACCAGTTGGAGAATGCACTGATCCATCTGCCCAAATGTATAACCCCAAGTCTGCCAAAGTATTAAACCTTCATGGACTAAAACTGTGGTCATTAAAAAAACAGTCTAATTATATCCACTGTGCTCCCAATGCACTTCATTCATTTCACGTGGAGACAATGGAAGGCTTTCTGGGAGAATGGATGGTGGAAGCCCTGTCACAGAAAGACTTCCAATCTTCCCAACCTGGCCAACATGGTGAAACCCCATCTCTACTAAAAATACAAAAATTATACAGGCATGGTGGAACACCTATAATCCCAGCTGCCTGGGAGGTTGAGGCAGGAGAATCCCTTGAACCAGGAGGCAGAGGTTGCAGTGAGCAGAGATTACACCACCGCACTCCAGCCTGGGCAACAGAGCGAGAGCAAGACTGTATCTCC
>NW_016107323.1:9082900-9087782 GCF_001604975.1 Cebus imitator
GCGGAGGTTGCGGTGAGCTGAGATCGCGCCATTGCACTCCAGCCTGGGTAACAAGAGTGAAACTCCGTCTCAAAAAAAAAAAACGTAAACTTTGTGCTGCAGAATTGCATCAATAGGATGAAAGAACAAACTATAGACTGGGAGAATACATTTGAAACCACATATCTGAAAAAGAACTTGTATCTAGGATATATAAAGAACTCTGCAAACTCAACAGTAGGAAACACTTATTTATTTTATAGAACAAAGCATTGCCCAATTCTCAAAAATTAAAAAAAAAAAAAAAAAAAAAAAAAAAAAAGAACGATGAATGAAAAAAGGCCAGGCACAGTGGCTCACACCTATACTACCAGCAATTTGGGAGGCTGAGGCAGGTGGATCACTTGAGATCAGGCGAGTTCAAGACCAGCCTGGCAAACATGGCAAAACCCTGTCTCTAACTAAAAATACAAAAATTAGCCAGGCGTGGTGGTGTGTGCCTGTAGTCCCAGCTACTCAGGAGGCTGAGGCACAAGAATCACTGGAACCCAGGAGGCAGAGGTTGTAGTGAGCCTGGGCCAGAGAGTAAGACCCTGTCTCCAAAAAAAAAAGAAAAGAAAAGAAAAAAAATTTAATAAAAGGAATCATACTATGTGTAACTTCTGAGATTGGCTTATTTTACTCAGCATAAACGCCTGGAGAGTCATCCATCTGGTTGCTGCGATCTTGGCTCACTACAGCCTCTGTCTCCTGGATTCAAGTGATTATCTCGCCTCAGCCTCCCACATAGCTGGGAATATAGGTGCTCGCCACCATGCCTGGCTAATTATTTTGTATTGTTAGTAGAGACAAGGTTCCACCATATTGGCCAGGCTGGTCTGGAACTCCTGACCTCAAGTGATCCGCCAGCCTGGGCCTCCCAAAGTGCTGCGATTACAGGTGTAAGCCACTGTGCCCACACTCTTTTTTCCTTTTTTTTTTTTTTAAGAGATAAGAGTCTCACTGTGTCACCCAGGCTAGAATGCAGTGACATGATTATAGCTCACTGCAGCCTCAAACTCCTGGGCTCAAGCGATCCTGCCGCCTCAGTCTCCCAAGTAGCTGGGAACTACAGGCACACGCAATAGTACCTGGCTCTACTTCACATTCGTAAAATGACAAAATTATAAAGATGAAAAACATAGTGGCTGCCCAGTATACAGATGGGAGAGAGGGAGGTGGCTATTGTTATTAAAGGGTACAATGTGGGATTCTGGTGCTGGTGGGACTGGTTCTGTATCTTGACTATGGTAGTAATTGCACAAATCCATATGCGCCAAATACTGCACTAAATCCATACACACACACCCAACACACATAAAAGTCAGTGCATACAAAACTGGCAAAAACTGAGTAAGTTCAACAGATTAGAGCAATAGCAATTTCCTAATTATATGACACTGTAATTGTGCAAGATGTTGCCACTGGAACAAAACAGATGAAGAATATGAGATCTGTGTTATTTCCTCCAACTACAACTAAAACAGGCAAAAAAAGGAGAATCCATCATCTATTAGGGATTTACTCCCACTGTGATTTAACCAGAAACTATGCCTTCAATACAATAAAACACAGAGTACTTAGCTTGACAGGGCAGTTATCATTGAATCTCATGATCATCAATTCCACACATTTTAGAAAAGAAACCCAAACATTTAACCTCTGTGTTTCAATAAATAGAGGAACCCAACAAACTTCTAAACTGTACAGTACTTACTTTTGTACACTGTGTAGCAGGTAAGAGGTCAACAAACACCTTAAGGTCTGTAAAACAACAAGGTTTATCGCCAAACTTTTTAAAATACTGGAACATTAATTCTTCTGGATCACCTGCAGGATGCAGAACAAAATCACTCTACTATTCATGAACAGAAGCAATTTCTATTTAAGTGAGAATCTAATTTGAAAACATTCATTTCAATTAAAACAAATTTTGCTTGAGGCTAGTCCCAAGATAGTGGGTTATCTCAACTGCTTGTTCAGTTACTGACTGAACTCACTGTTCTACTCTTCCCCCCTTTGACCACCACTGCATCTCACTAATATTTAAAAAATAAAAAAATAAAATGGGCTGGATGGAGTGGCTCACAACTGTAATCCTAGCACTTTGGGAGGCCAAGGTGGACAATCACTTGAAGTCAGGAGTTCAAGACAAGCCTGGCAACATGGTAAAACCCATCTCTACTAAAAATACAAAAATTTGCCGGGTGTGGTAGCACATACATGCTTGTAATACCAGCTGCTCCAGAGGATAAGGCAAAGGATTGTTTGAACCCAGAAGGTGAAGATTGCAGTGAGCCAAGATGATGCCACTGCACTTCAGCCTAGGTAACAGAGCAAGATAAAATTAAATTAAAAATTATAAAATAGGCCAGGCACGGTGGCTCATGCCTGTAATTCCAGCACTTTGGGAGGCCAAGGCAGGAGGATCACCAGAGGTTAGGAGTTCAAGACCAGCCTGGCCAACATGGAGAAACTCCGTCTCTACTAAAAATATAAAAAATTAGCCAGGCGGGTGGCGCCCACCTGTAATCCCAGATGCTTAGAAGGCTAAGACAGGGGAATAAGCTTGAACCCAGGAGGCAGAGGTTGTAGTGAGGAGAGATTATGCCACTGCACTCCAGCCTGGGCGACAGACGAAGACTTCATCTCAAAAAAAAAAATAAAACTGTAAGCTAGGCCAGGTGCAGTGCATCATGCCTGTAATCCTAGCACTTCAAGAGGCTGAGGTAGGCAGATCACTTGAGGCCAGGGGTTCAAGGCCAGCCTGGGCAATATGGCAAAACCTCATCTCATCTGCCCAAAGCCACTGTGCCCAGCCTCTTTTTTTTCTTTTTTTTTAAGAGACAGGGTCCATTCATTCGCAAATATTTTCGGGCTATGAAGACATTTGTTTCCCAAACATGACTGAGTCACTGCAGTCTCAAATAATGAATATAGCATTTGGGCATAAAGGGCATTCTCCAAGCTTCCCAGATATCATATGGTTTCTTACCGAGTTTGTACTCATCATTACAACCTTGACTTCGTAAGCGCCTAATCAGCTCCAGTTTAGCTAGATGTGGTCCTCGGAGATGGCGAGAACTTTTAGATTCTTCCGTTATCCGATCTTCTATAAACTTCACAGCTTCTTCTGCAGAATAATGTACTTCTCCTTCTAAAGAGCTAAGGAGATGCACATGAAAAAGGTATTTTATTGCCTCTATTATCCTTCCCAAAGCTTAAAGTCAAGCCAAACTCATTTTAAAAAAAAAACAAAACAAAAAGAAAAACCACTTTGATAATTATAAAATAATACGAACAGGAATAATAGAGAACTATGAACATATTCTAACAGATAACATAAGATTACTCAGTTTTGGCATTTGATTACTGCAGCATAACTAACTACTTTACCTTTTTTTAAAAAAAAATGAAAAGCGTTATATATATAAAATATTGCCTGGCCGGGCATGGTGGCTCACATCTGTAATCCCAGCACTTCGGGAGGCTAAGACGGGCAGATGATTTGAGGTCAGGAGCTCGAGACCAGCCTGGCCAACACAGTGAAACCCCGTCTCTACTAAAAGTACAAAATATTAGCCGGGCGTGGTAGCACACACCTGTAGTCCCTGCTACTCAGGATGCTGAGGCAAGAGAATCGCTTGGACCCAGGAGGCAGAGGTTGCAGTGAGCCAAGAGCACACCATTGCACTCCAGCCTGGGTGACAGAGTGAGACTCCATCTCAAAAAAAAAAAGAAATATTGCCTAATAAAAATATAAGGTTGGGTGTGGTGGCTCACACCTGAAATACCAAGCACTTTGGGATGCTGAGGTAAGAGGACTGCTTGGGCCCACAAGGTTAAGACCAGCTTAGGCAATACATGGAGACTCCATCTCTACAAAAAATTTAAAAATTAGCCAAGTGTGGTGATGCACACCTGTACTCCCAGCTACTTGGGAGGATGATGTGAGATGATCACTTGAGCTTGGGAGGTGGAGATTACAGTCAGCCAAGGTCATGCCACTGCACTCCAGACTAGGTAACAGAGAAAAACCCCATCTCAAAAAAAAAAAGGTGGACACAGGGACTCAAACCTGTAATCCTAGCATTTTGGGAGGCCAAGGTGGGTGGATCACTTGAGCTCAGGAGTTCAAGACCAGCCTGGGTAATATGGTGAAACCCCATCTCTACAAAAAATACAAAAACTAGCCAGGTGGTGGTTCACGCCTATAGTCCCAACTACTCTGGGGGCTGAGGCAAGAGCATCGCTTAAGCCCAGAAGGCAGAGGTTGCAGTGAGCCAAGATCGCACCACTGCACTCCAGCTTAGGTGACAGAGTGAGACTGTCTCAAAAAAATACAAAAATTTAAAATTAAATATATACACACACATACACACACACATACACACACACACACACACAATTTTTGAGATGGGTCTTGTACATTTTATTTTATAGCTTGAAGAGTAAACGCTGAGCAAAATTAGGTAACCTAGTTAATATTATGAAGTAAGCATCAGCTCATAACTGTCATCTTGAATCTACTTCTGTATTGATATTTTAAAAGATCTCTTTTATTCATTTAACTCTAGATGCCTACTTAAAAAAAACATTTTTATTGTAGTACTTCCTACAATAGCCAATAACAAAAGGATAAAGGAAAAAAAGAGATCTTCAAAAATCCAAGTATCATCAATAGGGAAAAGGCTAAATGAATTATGGCACACTGGAGTACTCATAAGCCACTTTAAAAAAAAAAAGAGCCGGGCGCGGTGGCTCAAGCCTGTAATCCCAGCACTTTGGGAGGCCGAGGCGGGTGGATCACGAGGTCAAGAGATCGAGACCGTCCTGGTCAACATGGTGAAACCCCATCTCTACT
>NW_016107323.1:9089052-9100525 GCF_001604975.1 Cebus imitator
AAAAGTTCAAGACCAGGCTTGCCAACATGGTGAAACTCTGTTTCTACTAAAAATACAAAAATCAGCTGGGCATGGTGATGGGTGCCTGTAGTCCCAGCTACTCGGGAGGCTGAGACAGGAAAATTTCTTGAATCCAGAAGGCAGAGGTTGCAGTGAGCCAAGATTGTGCCACTGTACTTCAGCCTGGGTAACAAGAGCAAAACTCTGTCTCAAAAAAAAACAACAATTATCTTAGCATAAAGATGGAACTAAATCAGAAGGAAAGGCACCAAACTGTTAATAAGAGTTATTTCTGGAATGGCAGAATAAGTAGAAATTAGCTCACAACATATTTCGACACTAATAAGATTTTTAGAATGAATTCATGTATTTCATATTTTATAAAATGGGGGAAAAAAAATCCCCTAATTTTTTTTTTTTAGAGACGTGGTTTCTCCATGTTGGTCAGGCTGGTCTTGAACTCCTGACCTCAGGTGATCCACCCACCTCGGCCTCCCAAAGTGCTGGGATTACAAGCATGAGCCACCATGCCCAGCCCAAATCTCTTACAGACATAAAAAGGGAATTCAACTGGCTTATGAGGAAAGCCTTTCACTACCACATATTAAAAAGTGCCATTATAATTCAGGAAAGAAGACAACTTACTGTTCACCTTCAGCAGGAGGAGTCCAGGCCTCTTCAATCAGTCGAAAGACAGAATCGAAATAAGTCAGATAGAACTGCCAGTCATCTGAGCTAAAATCAGATTGAATGATGCACACAGGATTAAACCCAAGTTGTGACAGATCTGCCTTAGGAACCATGATATTCAAGTTATTTTCTAATTTATATTTTAGTTTGTAGTAAGTTGGCTCACCCCCACCCGTCCCATGTTTCCTTTACAACTCTAAAAGGGCATTTTCCAGAGGCATTTTCAAAGTAATACTACTTTGTATTTGTAAACAGTAATAAACTACTTTTTCCTTCAATAAAATGACCAAGTCTAGAAAACTAATATTCGTAGCAGAAAAGTCCCTACATAAACACCTCCGAAATGAAGAGAAGGGGAGAGAAGTGTTCTAGCAAAGAATGAAGACTCTTTTAGGAGAATATTGAATTTGAGAAATTAATGATTTTCAGTGTTCATTCTTAAGCCCTAACTAAATTTCAGCACCATGGTGCCACAAGTACCATTTTTTTTTTTTTTTTGAGACAAGAGTCTCACTCTGTCACCCAGGCTGAAGTGCAGTGGTGCAATCTCAGCTCACTACAACCTCTGCCTCCTGGGTTCAAGCCATTCTTGTGCCTCAGGTGCCCAAACAGCTGGGACTACAGATGTGGGCTACCACACCTAGCTAATTTTTGTATTTTTAGTAGAGACAGGATTTTGCCATGTTGGCGGGGCTGGCCTCAAACTCCTGACCTCAAGTGATCTGCCCGCCTCGGCCTCCCCAAGTGCTGGGATTACAGGCATGAGCCACCATGCCCGGCCTACAAGTACCATTATAATACTCTACTGAAAGATTAAACCTCCTTAAAAATGTTACAAACATGCAGGACATAACTACTATAAGAAAACTTTAAGTCTAGAAACTTCAAAACACAGACACCAAGAAAATCAATAGTGAAGTCTTAAAGCCTCACTAGTCAAATGGTAGAAAAGAAATCTTTGACTCACTTTTTTAGTAAGAGGCGCCGGGAAAGGGCATTGCACTCTGGCCACCTGCTCAGCTTCTTGTACATAGCCATGCATTTGTTTTCCCGACTCTGAATCTCACTTGTCAACTTCTCTAAAATTAGAAGTTGTAAAAGTTGGTAAGCTGGTTTCGTTTCTGCTCAATAACCAGAATAGAATCCAACCACAAGAAGAAAAATGTCACATTTTCTTTTGTCTTTTTTTTGAGACGGAATTTTGCTCTTGTTGCCCAGGTGGGAGTGCAATGGCGAGATCTCTGCTCACAGCCATCTCCACCTCCTGGTTTCAAGCAATTCTCCTATCTCTCAGCCTCCCGAGTAGCTGGGATTACAGACATGTGCCACCATGCCAGGATAATTTTATAGTTTTAGTAGACACAGGGTTTCTCCATGTTGGTCAGGCTGGTCTTGAACTACCAATCTCTGGTGATCCGCCTGCTTCAGCCTCCCAAAGTGCTGGGATTACAGGCGTGAGCCACCACACCCAGACTTTTTTTTTTGAGACGGAGTTTCGCTCTTGTCGTCCAGGCTAGAGTACGGTGGCATAATCTCGGCCCACTGCAACCTCCGCCTCCTGGGTTCAAGCGATTCTCCTGTCTCAGCCTCCCAAGTAGCTGGGATTACAGGTACCTGCCACCACATCTGGCTAATTTTTGTATTTTTAGTAAAGATGGGGTTTCATCATGTTGGCCAGGCTGGTCTGGAACTCCTGACCTCAGGTGATTACAGGCATGAGCTACCAGGCCCAGGCTAAATGTCACATTTTCCTACTCACTCTCTTAGAAAATGGGACCACTATTACATACAAACTACTGCTACCTTACTAAAGATTGTTTTATTGCCAGAAAAAAGTACATTACTGACACTACACTTTTTTAACCATTTTCTTTGTAAAATGATAGGATCCACGATGTAATGGATTGAAGATCTATTAACAGTACATGGGATATACTTATAAAATCCCAACAGCATCTAGGGCCAAGTAAATTTAGTCCATAGGCTGCCCATCCATACAGTTCCAAAACATCAAATAGGGCTGGGCTAACATGAGGTGAGAAAGGTGAGATGCTGGAAGAAGACGAAAGCAGAGATGAATCCAGCTCTTTCCAAACAACTGCAAACTAAAAAACTAGGATGATAGTTCTGACCAAATTAGATTTGCCCAACGGTTTAGCAGATTAAGGATACCAACAATTACATTATGAATGTCTTGTTGAGAATCTAAATTTTAACTATTGATAAAACTATAATCTAGTTTTAAAAAAAAGAAAAGAAAAGAAAAAGGCCGGGTCTGATGGGTCGCACCTGTAGTAATGCCAGCACTTTGGGAGGTTGAAGCACGCAGATCGCTTGAGCCTAGGAGTTCAAGACCAACCTGGGCAACATAGTGAGTCCGCGTCTCTACAAAAACTACAAAAATTAGCCAGGTATGGTGGCACACACCTGGAGTCCTAGCTATTTAGGAGGCTGCGGTGAGAGAATCACTTAAACCTAGGAGGTCAAGGCTACAGTGAGCTGGGATGGTGCTACTGCATTCCAGCCTGGGTAACAGAGCAAGGCCCTATCTCAAAAAAAAAAAAAAAAAAAGTTTATTGTGAGTAGTCTAAATATCCATCAAGAACTGGTTAAGTAAATTATCTACATTCACACTGTGGAACACTGGACAGTCATTAAAGAGAGTGACGTAGTGAACTTTATCTCTAGAAAATACTATTATAATAATAAAATATTGGAGGCTGGGTATGGTGGCTTATGCCTATAATCCCAGCACATTGGGAGGCTGAGGAGGGCTGACCATGAGGTCAAGAGATAGAGATCGGGCCGGGCGCGGTGGCTCATGCCTGTAATCCCAGCACTTTGGGAGGCCAAGGCGGGTGGATCACGAGGTCAAGAGATCGAGACCATCCTGGTCAACATGGTGAAACCCCGTCTCTACTAAAAATACAAAAATTCAGCTGGGCATGGTGGCACATGCCTGTAATCCCAGCTACTCAGGAGGCTGAGGCAGGAGAATTGCCTGAACCCGGGAGGCAGAGGTTGCGGTGAGCCAAGATCGCGCCATTGCACTCCAGCCTGGGTAACAAGAGCGAAACTCCGTCTCAAAAAAAAAAAAAAAAGAGATAGAGATCATCCTGGCCAATATGGTGAAAACCCGTCTCTACTAAAAACACAAAAATTAGCTAGGCATGGTGGCATGTGCCTGTAGTCCCAGCTACTCGGGAGGCTTGAGGCAGGAGAATGGCTTGAACCTGGGAGGCAGAGGTTACAGTGAGCTCAGATTGTGCCACTGCACTCCAGCCTAGCGAAAGAGCGAGACTCTGTCTCAAAAAATGAAAGAAATAATGGAGCCAGTGTGGTGGTGCATGCCCATAGTCCTAGCTAGTTGGGAGGCTAAGGCAGGAGAATCACTTGAGCCCAGGGGTTCAAGTCCAGCCTGTGCAACACAGTGAGACCTCATCTCTTTAAAATAAATAAATAATAAAAATAAATAATGGGTATAAGAGCAGAGGTCACAAACTCAAATGCCTTCATAAGACAGACAGGTAAATACAGAAGGAATGTTTGTTATATCTACAGAGTATGAATCCTGACTAGAGGGGTATTAATTAATTTAAAATTTTTAAAGAAAATAATTTTTTTTAATAAAAACATTGTGTAACTGAATAAGATTATTCTATGAGCCAGGTACACTGTTTTCACTTGTTTTAAAAAAAAAAAAAAAAGTGGGGAAAATAAATATTTAGAAGAATATAAAGGATAACTGCAAGAAAACCTAGAGGAAGAGGGCTAGAGATCTGGAGCATAATCTTTCACACTCCTTTAAGTTTCTGAATCTGTTAATTATTTTCAAGTAAAAATTTTTAAAAATAAATTTATTTTCGATCTACTACTAAAAAAATTAATTTATTATGTACAGAAAAGTCTGGAAAAATATAACAAAATATCAAAGGTGTTTTTTTATGTCTTTATGTCCTTATGTGGAAATTTTCTACAATAAACATTTTTCATGATTAAATAGGAAAAAAAAAAAAGCTTCAAGAAAAATTTTTTTAATCACCTCCTAATTTCCCTCTGATGACATCCAAGGCCTCCTGGTACTTTCCCAAACGTTCCAGGATCATATAATAAAGTTCAACCTTACAAGGAAGAAAAACAAGAAGTGTAATGTCTGAAACTTTTCAGTAATAAAAAGACAGTCATTTACAGGTTTTTAAATAGTCATTTAATAGAGCATATCTTCAAATGAGATGAAACTGACAGTAAGAAGCAGGTAACAGGGTCTTCTCCATCTAAATCTCTCCCGTCTATACACATCTCAGCCTACAGAACTTGATGCAAACAGCTCAGTGATCATTAGACCTAAGCTGACCGCTTCATATTTACCTGAAGGCCAAGAGTGAGGACCCAGCTATCAAACTGGAACAAAACAACAGTTTATAATATCGTAACATACTATTGTAGCACTAGAAAAAAAAAAAATGAAAACACAAAACTCGGGCTTAAAATACGCACTTCAGCCTCGGCTTCTATCTTGTCCTCTTTCACCATTTTTTCTACCATTCTCTCAGCAAGGGGCAGAAACATTGTTTTTGAGAGGTTTTCATCCTGTGCCGATATAGACTGAAAGAAGAAAAATAACATTTCATTCTAATTTCTCCCTTGCTTGCACTATTTAATATTAACATGCAGACCATTACTGTGACTTGAGCACATAATTATCAATCCACCATGTCAAATATCAGACCCAATCTGAATTCCCTGCCAAGGAGGTACATTAGACAGTGGTTTGCTTTATAAAAGATTTCCTTACTCCAGATTCATTATCCTATGTGTTCTTGAAATACTGAGCTTCCTACAATACAACCTAGCATTTAAGTAGGTTATTTATACATTTTTCTAGAAGTATGTAAGGAGGGAGCATGCCTGTACTGTTTATTATACATAATGAGTATTATCAGGTATTTGAAGAGGAAAGCATTCCAGGTATGTTTAAGATGTTCACATTAGAAAAAGAGAAATGCCAATTCCTTCTATTACACAGTTTACTAGTAGCTGGTTACCTTAAATTGGTAACTAAAATTAACAGATGAAATTAATAAAGTTAATAACACCAGATTCTGCTCACAACTCACTTAATCCTTGTAAAAAAACAAAAAAAAAAAACAAAAAAAAACAACCTTTCAAGGTATTATGCTTATTATGCTTATTTTATAAGGAAACTAAGGTTAGGCTAGGCGTGGTGGCTCATGTCTGTAATCTTAGAACTCTGGGAGGCTGAGACAGGTGGATACCTTGAGGCCAGGAGTTTGAGAACAGCCTGGCCAACACAGCAAAACCCCCATGTCTACTGAAGAAGAAAAAAAAATTAGCTGGGTGTGTGTGGTGGTGCATGCTTGTAATTCTAGCTACTCAGGAGGCTGAGGCATTAGAATCGCTTGAACACAGGAGGTACAGTAAGATGAGTGCACTCTAGCTTGGACAAAAGAAAAAAAAAAAAAAATTAAGGCTAAGAGTTACTCAGGAGGCTGAGGCATGAGAATCACTTGAACCCAGGAAGTATAGTAAGCTGAGTTCACTGCACTCTAGCTTGGACAACAGGAAAAAAAAAAAATGAAATTAAGGCTAAGAGTTTCCTCCAACAGCTCTCTTTAAGACATGTGGTAAAGCTAGTGTATGAAGGCAGACCCCATAACATCCGTTCTTAATCACTACTTTTAATTACTTCCCCCTCATCTTCTCCTATATAGAATCTCTCGGTCCCTGGGAGAGAACTGTCTCCTTTCTGCAAAACAGCAAACTGAGGCTCAGAAAGGAGAAGCAATAAAAGAAGGCCACCCAGTTCAATGAGCCTTCACTAACCAACAATATTGTCTTAAAGGCAAACCACAAGTTGTAATATCAAACATTTCAAGGCTCATGCTTGAAACAGATCAGAGATTCAAGGGAAATACAGTCCATGCTGCACAAATAAACTAATATACCAACTCATAAATACTCAAAATCCCTAACTTAACTGACAACACATAAAGTCTCTGTTTGACATGCTGCAACACATTACACAAAATGTTCACAGCCAGATGCAGAGGCTCATGCCTGTAATCCCAGCACTTTGGGAGGTTAAGGCAGGAGGACTACTTGAACCCAGGAATTCAAGACCAGCCTGGTCAAAAGAGCAAGACCCTGCATCTATTAAAAAAAAAGTAGCTTTTTTTTTAATTAGGCAGGTGAGGTGGTATGCACATGTAGTCCCAGCTATTTGGAAGGGTGAGGTAGAGGGATCGCTTAAGCCCAGGTCAAGGCAGCAGTGAGCTATGACTGCACCATTGCACGCCTGCCTGGCTGACATACAGAGCAGGATCTTGTCTAAAATAAGTTCAGAAGGCACACTGAGGACAATGACTATATAAAACATAAAAGCAAACCTCAATCCCATTCTGAATGCCATACTCACTTGCATAATTAAGCTCATCACAGACCAAAAGTAGTAGGGATTTTTGGGGACAATCTTATATAGAGCCATGCCAGCCTGAAAGAGAACCATAAATATTTTATTTAGAAAACACCATACGGAGGGCAATTAATGATCTAGATACATGGCAGAAAGTTTCTTAGGAGGACAGAAAGGTATTTACATATCCCAGTCAGTGTAAATGCCTAGTGACTTGATGGCTAGAGTAATAGCAGTAATCACAAAGGTGAATTTTCATATTATGAGGGATATTTCACTTTCTGAACCAGATCCTTCTAAACTTAAAGTCCAATATTTCTAGAATTCCCTGCAATCCACTATAGTTCTAGAAGACTACAAAGCAAACAAAACATTTGCCTCGTAATTGTACATCGATAAACTTTACTAAAAACACCATACTAACCAGTTATTAGTAAAAACAAATAAACAAGCCCAGAGAATACACTTAAACTTCAATCAGAAAATATTACCATGTCATAATTCAAAAATTCTTCCTTAGGTTAGGAAAATAAGGTTTCCTCAAGATTCCAGTAATTAGAACTGAAATCTTTCATTATGAAATGTATAAAACACAAATGCTTAAAAGCAGAAACACTTTTAAAAAGGAATAAAGTGGACCTATTCAAGCATGATTGGGATTCTGTCTTAAATCAGCCAACTAGTAACTGATGCCAAGAACTCCATCCGCTAATTTTTATATGTTTTTTAATCTTTTGCCTACTACCAATCTACTTCAAAAATTACATGGAGCTCCTATGAAGTAAAAGAAACTATCTATTCCTGCCAAAGACACAAAGATCAAGTCCCTGCCCCAAAGGCACTTAAAAGCGAGGGAGAAGACAATACATAAATGACTGAAATGTATTTAGCAATAAAAATAAATGTCTGGGCCAGGCGTAGTGGCTCATGCCTGTAATCCCAGCACTTTGGGAGGCCAAGGCTGGAAGGTCACCTGAGGTCAAGAGTTCGAGGCCAACCCAGCCAGCATGGAGAAAGGCCATCTCTACTAAAAATACAACAATAAGCCAGGTGTGGTCGTGGGCACCTGTAATCCAAGCTACTCGGGAGACTGACAGGAGAATTGCTTGAGCCCAGGAGGCAGAGGCTGCAGTGAGCAGAGACTGCGCCACTGCACCTGGGCAACAGAGCGAGACTCTGTCTCCAATCAATCAATCAATCAATCAATTAATGTCCTTGGCCAGGCATGATTACTCATGTCTGTAATCCCAACATTTTTGGAGGGTGAGGCAGGAGGATCGCTTGAGCCCAAGGAGTTTGAGACCAGTCTGAGCAACATTGTGAAATCTTGTCTCTATAAATTACACAGACACACACACACACACACACACACACACACACACACACACACACACGTTAACCAGGTGTGGTGGCATGCACCTGTGGTCCCAGCTACTCGAGAGGCTGAGGTAGAAGGATCACTTGAGCCTGGGGAGGTCAAGCCTACAGTGAGCTGTGATCACACCACTGCACTCCAGCCTGGGCAACAGAGACCGACCCTATCTCAAAATTAAAAAAATAATAATAAAAATAAATGTTCTGGCTGGGTGCAGTGGCACATACCTGTAATCCCAGCACTTTCAGAGGCTGAGGCGGGTGGATCATGAGGTCAAGAGATCAAGACCATCCTGATCAACATGGTGAAACACCATCTCTACTAAAAAATACAAAAAATAGCCGGGCGTGGTGATGCACGCTTGTAGTCCCAGCTACTTGGGAGGCTGAGGAGGAAGAATCACTTGAACACGGAGCCAGAGGTTGCAGTGAGCCGAGATTGTACCACTGCACTCCAGCCTGGTGTCAGAGCGAGACTCCATCTCAAAAAAATAAATAAATAAAAATAAATGTTCTATGCAAAACACCATGCTAGGGTGTTTCCTAGGAAGGCAAAGTTGTTCTTTTCCTTACCTTTTCTTTCTTTAAGGGAAAGTAGAGACGGGAGCTTTATCATTAACACACTTCCAAAGTAGCCACCTTTTACATGACTTTGAAGGTTAAACAGAACATCTGGGGGATGGGGGAGATGGGGTATAGGGAAGATACATATAAAACTACAAATATTTGAGGTGAATGGGCAAGTGAATCAACTCAAAGTAGGAAAAAAACAAGTCTGAACAAAAAACAATTAAAGAAAGTCAAGGGACTTATGTTGGTAAGAACAAGCAGGATGTCTGGCTAAAACAAGGAGTAATAGGAAAAACGTTGAAAGGTAAACCAAAATACTTTTGTTGTAAGGTATTAAAAAAAGAGTCTATATAGAATAGAGAAGTAATATGTATAAATCTATACTTTTCTAGGAATAACATCTTAGCAGTTACTGGGAATAAACAATAGGAAGAAAGAAAATGTGAGGTGATGAGACATGAAACCAGGATGGGGTAGATCAAATAGAAAAGAGACCTGGAAAGATACAGCAGAGGCCCAGCATGGTGGCTCATGCCTGTAATCCCAGCTCTTTGGGAGGCTGAGGCAGGAGTTTGAGACCAGCCTGGCCAACGTGGTAAAACCCTGTCTCTACTAAAAATATGAAAATTAGGACCAGGCACAATGTCTCAAGCCTATAATCCCAGCACTCTGGGAGTCCAAGGCAGGCAGATCACCTGAGGTGAGGGGTTCGAGACCAGCCTGACCAACATGGAGAAACCCTGTCTGTAATAAAATACAAAATTAACCGGGGGTGGCAGCGCATGCCTGTAATCCCAGCCACTCGGGAGGCTGAGACAGGAGAATCGCTTGAATCCGGGAGGCGGAGGTTGTGGTGAGCCAAGATCACGCCACTGCACTCCAACCTGGGCAACAACAGCGAAACTCTGTCTCAAAGAGAAAGAAAGAAAGAAAGAAAATTAGCTGGGCATGGTGGCGCGTGCCTGTCGCTTGGGGAACTGAGGCAGGAGAATCTCTTGAACCCTGGAGGTGGAGGTTGCAGTGGGGCGAATTGCACCACTGCACTCCAGCCTGGGCAACATGAGTGAAATTCCATCTCAAAAAAAAAAAAAGATACAGCAGAGGTAGAATGAAGATGATCTGGAGACAACAAGGACATACAGGATAGGAGAGTCTAAGACGGCTTGAGGTACCTGTTTCTAACACTGGCGTACATATACTCCACAGGTATGGAATGAAAAATGTTAGGAAATTCCACTCATCTCTAGGAAGCCTTTACGATCAAAAGAAAAAGTAATAATTTTTTTTTTTTTTTTTGGACTTAGAAAACCAGCTGGGCACAGCGGCTCAGGCCTGTAATCCCTGCATTTTGGGAAGCTAACGCAGGAGGACTGTTGAGCCCAGCAGTTCCAGATCAGCCCAGAAAACACAGCGAAATCCCATCTCTACAAAAAATGAATAAATTTTCAAAAATAAATAAAATTAAAGTTACAAAATCCATTTTACTTGAGAATATGGGAAAACACTTTTAGTATAACATACAGAAATAAATACATAAGATCAGAATATAAATTTTTAATATAAAATGCAATGCCAAAATTTCATGTCCACACCCTATGATTTTTCAGGTTCTGATAATCTGCTGAAACAGGAAAATTTTTATGACAGACAAGTTTAAAACATGGATCTAAGTTGGTGACTCAGAATGGGAATGTCATTTATAGAAAAAGGAAAGCCTTATCACCATATGAATAACTAGCTACTCTTCATTTATGGTGGTTTTAGATATCACCAGCCAGAGATGTCATTTGGGGCAGCAGCAGCTCTTAAGTTTCCCTCCCTCCTACCTCTACCAGTTTATACAAATCATTCATATGCTTAACAAATAATTATTGTGCAGATGCTATCCTAGCCAAAGGAAAATCAGCAGTAAGCAAATCAAACAAAAACCTACATCCATATGACATTAAATTTGTGAAATACCTATTACCTCAGACTGACATTCCACACTCAAAATAAACGTACTTAAACTAAGAAATTGTAACTTCCTTAAGTAGCAACAATGACAGTATAAAAATTAGCCAGGCACGGTGGCTCACGCCTGTTAATCCCAGCACTTTGGGAGGCCAAGGCGGGCAGATCACAAGGTCAGGAATTCAAGACCAGCCTAACCAACATGGTGAAACCCCGTGCCTACTAAAAATACAAAAATTAGCTGGGCGTGATGGTGTGTGCCTGTAATCCCAGCTACTGAGGAGGCTGAGGCAGAAGAATCACTTGAACCCAGAAAGCGGAGGTTGCAGTGAGCCAAGATCGCACCACTGCAGTCCAGTCTGGGCAACAAGTGCAAAACTCCATCTCAAGGCCGGGCGCGGTGGCTCAAGCCTGTAATCCCAGCACTTTGGGAGGCCGAGGCGGGTGGATCAC